>NC_048232.1:33277848-33391414 GCF_002007445.2 Ailuropoda melanoleuca | reverse complement strand
CCCCCCCCAGCTCAAATGCTTGTTCTCTCTCAAAAAAAAAGGAAAGGAAAAAAAAAAAGACTTTGCTCTTTTTTTTTTTTTTTTTTGATTGTTTGTTTTCCTCTTTCGCAGCCCTCTGAAGTCAGGATTCATCATCAGTAAAATCCCCACCTTCAACATTCCTTTCACCATGGGCTCTAAAGGAAACCTGGCTCTCCCCAAATGACCCTTGACCAGTAACTGAAAACCCTATCTGCTTTTGCATTATATATTCTAAATTGTTATTTACATAAACTGTCAATGCTCCTGTTCAAGGCCAACCTCTCCATCTGTGCCCTGGACTCCATCCCTTGTCTGTTCAAGGACATGGGTTTCTCTATCTCTTACATCATCTACTTTTCTCTATTTCTCTCAGTTTTCCCAGCCTTAAGCAATCATGCTGATGTTTCTACCATTTTATAAAATCCCTCTCTTGACCCCACTTCTTTCAGACACTGCTCTCCTAACTTTTTCAGCAAAACTGTTTGAAAAAGATTTCTTCAATGTTCTCCCATCCCATTCTCTCTCTCTCTTTACAATTGGTATCATATTTAACAATAATATATGTTAGAGACATTCTGCTCATTCTCTTTTGAACCCATTCTGATCATGCTTTTGCCCCCACCTCTTCATTAAAACTTTTTTTTTAAAAAAAGCCAGTCAAATTTAGCAGTGGGGGGTTGTATACCAACTTTAGTGACACTAATGTTAACATGTTTTGATAACCCACTACCATGGGACCAGCCTCATTTAAACTTCTCATCAAGGTCATTGATAATTCCATATTCTCAATTCTTTTTTTTTTTAAAGATTTTATTTAATTATTTGACAGGGAGAGAGACAGCCAGCGAGAGAGGGAACACAAGCAGGGGGAGTGGGAGAGGAAGAAGCAGGCTTCCAGCGGAGGAGCCTGATGCAGGGCTCGATCCCAGAATCCTGGGATCATGCCCTGGGTCAAAGTCAGACGCTTACCGACTGCGCCACCCAGGCGCCTCCATATTCTCAATTCTTAACTGAGTTAACCTATTAACAGCAGTTGGCACAGTTGATCACTTGCTCCTTCTCGCAACGTTTTTTTCACTTGACTCCTAGGACCCTCATCATATCCTAGTTTTCTTCCTACCTTATTGGCCTTTCCTTTTGTCTCTTTTGCTGGTTTCTCCTCATCTCCCTGATTACTAAAACCTGAAGTATACAGGATTCAGTCTCCAGTCTTCTCTCTCTCTCCCTCTCCCCCATCTATATACTCCCTTCCTAGCCAACCTCATCCAGTTTCATGAATTAAAAACCAATTATAAAGTGATGATACCCAAATTTTTATTTCCAACCTAGGCCTCTTTCCCTTAAACTCCAAACCTTTATATCTGTCTACTTAATATTTTCACTTGCATGTAAAATGTGAAGAAATATATACATACATAATATCAGTACAAAGAAATTCATGGGAATGATGAAGTTAGCTTCCGTGTAGCGGTTACCACTGGTAGGGAGAGAGTGGGATGCTATGGGTGGGGAGTTCACAGACAGATCCAACTCGACAGGTAACCCTTTCTTTCTTAAGCTGGGAGGTGGGTATAGAAATATTTGTTGTAGGTCTTATATATTTCATTACGTGTTTTACCACTTCCCCTATGCCTTCTGACCTTGCCCTCTTGCTCAACACCCTCAGTCCCTCAGCCACCCTTATTTTTTTTCAGTCAGTTCTTTTCTGGCTTCCCCTTTCTCCCAGTTGATCTTGGACTCCTCCAGCCACCAATCAATCATGACTGAAGTAACACTGTAATGTCCATCTTTCTATTCCCAAACTATAGCAAACCAATCATGCATATACTTTTTTTTTTCTGGTACAATTCTTTAATATTTTTCAAAGTATGGTCTGTAGACCCATTGTGTCAGAATCACTTGGGATGTTATTAAAATTCAGATTCCAAAACTCTACCCTGAAGATCTTTGTTGTTGTTGTTATTGTTTTAGGTAAACCCTATGCCCAACATGGGGTTGGAACACCCTCTAAGATCAAGAGTCACATGCTCTTCTAACTGAGCCAGCCAGGTGCCCCATACCCTTAAGATCTTTGAATCCTGCTTTTTTGGAGGTGAGATTAAGAATGAAATTTATTCAATTGGCAGAGGTGATTCTTATTCACACAGAGGAGATTATTTCATTCATCCTTGACTTTTCAATAAGCCCAGCATATTTAGTTATCCACAGATTTTGAGCACCAGCTGTATGTCAGGCAATGTAATTGACCATCTGGACATTGTCCCTGGCCTCACAAGCGTACAGCTCGAGAGACATTTCCAATGGACATACGTGGGATAACTTTGGGTGGTATCATTTTTGGTGATAAAAATCATTTTGGTGATAAATAGTGATAAACTTTTTTAAGATTTATTTTAGAGAGAGACAGACAGACAGAGAGAGCACGTGGGGAAGGGGCAGAGGGAGAGGGAGAGAGAATCTTAAGGAGCCCAACATGTGCCTTGATCTCATGACCCTGAGATCACAACCTGAGCAGAAACTGAAAGTCGGACACTCAACCAACCGCACCACCTGGGCACCCCAACTTTTTTTTTATTGAATTTAAAAGCTTATGGGGATGCCTGGGTGGCTTAGTTGGTTAAGGGTCTGCCTTCAGCTCAGGTCATGATCCCGGAGTCCTGGGATTGAGGGTCACATCGGGTTCCTTGCTCAGCGGGGAGCCAGCTTCTCCCTCTGCCCGCCATGCCTCCTGCTTGTGCTCTGACAAATAAAATCTTAAAAAAAAAAAAAAAAAGCTTATGTAGTTCTGTTTTTTAAAAAAATTACCTTCTATTTACGGCAAGAGTTATTAGTTTTCCATTTAGAATACTGATTTTTTTCATGATAAATATATATAAAAAGTGAGTTAATTCAAAGAAAATGACAGTGTAGATATGGCAGAAATACCAAAAGAGGCACACAAATGCTTGAAGTTGGGAAACACTCATCTAGCATTTCAGAGTAGTTGTGCTATAATAAAAAAGTAGCCAATATTCATCCCGAATTTATGGATCTAATTCAGATCATGTCACTGCTGTGCTCAAAACTCTCCAAGGGAAAAAACAAACAAAAACAACTCTCCAATGGATTAACATCACACTTTATTTTTTTAACAGCTTCACTGAGCTATAATTCACATACTATATAATTCAACGATTTAAAGTGTACAATTCGGGGCGCCTGGGCGGCACAGCGGTTAAGCGTCTGCCTTCAGCTCAGGCCGTGATCCCGGCTTTATGGGATCGAGCCCCACATCAGGCTCCTCCGCTATGAGCCTGCTTCATCTTCTCCCACTCCCCCTGCTTGTGTTCCCTCTCTCGCTGGCTGTCTCTATCTCTGTCAAATAAATAAATAAAATCTTAAAAAAAATAAAGTGTACAATTCACCTGTTTTTAGTATGGTTCACAGAGCTGTGTAACTATCACCAATCGCTTTTAGAATATTTTCATTACCCCTAAAAGAAACACCATACATTTAACAGTCACTCCCCTCTCCTCCAACCTCCCTATCCCTAGGAAACCACTATTCTACTTTCTGTCTCTATACATTTGCCTATTTGGGGCATTTCACGTAAATAGAATCATACAACATGTGGTCTTTTATGATTAGATTCTTTCACTTAGCATGTTTTCAGGGTTCATCAGCGTAGCACATAGCAGCACTCCTTTTCTTTTTATGGCCAAATAATATTCCTTTGTGTGGATATACCATATTTTATTTATCCATTCACCAGTTAGTGAACATTTTGGTTGTTTCTACTTCTTGACTAGTATGAGTAATGCTGCTTTGAACATTCACGTACAACTTTTTGTGTGAATATATATTTCCAGTTCTCTTGGGTATATACCTAGGACTAGAATGGCTGGGCCGTATGTTAACTGTAACTTTTGGAGGACGGTGTCCCAGCGTGCACCATTAACATTCCCACCAGCAGTATACACGAGTTCCAACTGTGTCACACAATGTCCAGAGCTTACTGTCTTTTTTTTTTTTTAAGATTTTATTTATTTATGCGACAGAGATAGAGACAGCCAGTGAGAGAGGGAACACAAGCAGGGGGAGTGGGAGAAGACGAAGCAGGCTCATAGCGGAGGAGCCTGATGTGGAGCTCGATCCCATAACGCCGGAATCAGTCCTGAGCCGAAGGCAGACGCTTAACTGCCGTGCCACCCAGGCGCCCCACAGAGCTTACTGTCTTTTTTATTAAAGCCATCCTAGAGGGTGTGAAGTGGCATCTCATTGTTTACTACACATTTTGAGTGGACTCTAGTGCTGGCCAGGGCCTACAAGGCCCCCCATGATCTAACTTTGTGTGCCACAGGTAGGTACACAATCTCTTACCTGCAGTTGACAAAACAGCTCTAAAACCCAAGATTTTTGGAACTCATACGGCAACAAAACCTGATATGAAACTCATGCTGGGTAATTTATTTGACTATTCTTGTGTTTTACTGCAGAAATAGTCATGTGTTTTAATCCTGGGTACTGCTCCAGATCCCTTTGAGGATGTTATATGTGAAATAATATAATTACTGTTCTAAAGTCAAAATAAATTCCAAAGCAAGTAAGGTCTCAAGGATTTCATATAAAGGATTGTAGATTTGAACCACTTTCCCCTAGCTCACTTGAATTTAGCCAGACTGCCTTCTTTTTCTGTGACATGCCAGGCATACTCTTTCCTGAAGACATGTGTACTTACTATTCCCTCTGCCAGGAAGCTCTTTCTCCATTTATCCAACCAGCTTGCTCTTTCTTTAGTTTTCTGATCAAATGTTACCTATCAACCTTATAGACACAAGGCCATTTTATATAAAACTTATATAAAACTACACTCCTTCACACCAAATCACCCTCTCACACTGCTCCCGCACTAAAATGTAAGCTCTATGTATTTTTATCTTGGCCACTGTTAATATCTTCAGTATTTAGAAATGGATGGCACATTGTAGGTACTCAATAAATATTTTTTAAGATTTTATTTATTTATTTGACAGAGAGACAGCCAGTGAGACAGGGAACACAAGCAGGGGGAGTGGGAGAGGAAGAAGCAGGCTCTCAGCGGAGAAGCCTGATGCAGGGCTTGATCCCAGAACGCTGAGGTCACGCCCTGAGCCGAAGGCAGACACTTAACGACTGCGCTACCCAGGCACCCCTCAATAAATATTTCTTGAATAAGTGATTGTTTTATACCACTTAAACCTCACAAAAATACTGTGAAATAGGAATGATCACCTAAAGATTAGAAAATTGAAGAGAGGGGTGCCTGGCTAGCTCAGTTGGTAGAGCATAGGACTCTTGATCTCAGGGTTTTGAGTTCAAGCCTAACATTGGGCATGGAGCCTCCTTAAAAAAGAAAAGAAAAAAAGAGAATAAGAAAGTTGGTTGGAGAGGTTAGATAACTCACCCAAGGTCACATAGCTAGAATTATCAGAGGTGAGATTTACATCTAAGAGTCCACTCTCTTAGGTTCTTAACCCGACAGCTCTGTTTAATGGGGACTTGGACTGAGAAACTAAGTGCCAAGCACATTGGCAAGTTAATACTTACTGAATAAATGAACGAATCTAAGATTCTAGCCTGTTCTTTCATCTACTGGCTCAGCTTCCTTCAACAAACCTATTAGCTTATCAATGCATATGAAGTGAATACCCCCTTATAGCTTAAAGAACAAGCTAAATGTATAAACTAAAGAAGCAGGATATTAACCTAAATACTGATAGAAATGAATAATTTTGTCCTCCTACATGGTCGATTATGGAAACATAGGCAAAAACAAAACGAAGGACAGGATTTGGGGTTGAGGCAAAGGGTGGTCCAGGACATCAATGAATCCTGAATACCACAGGGAATTGACTTCAAATGCAATTACCTCAAAGGCAGACATTAGGCAAGAGATTGGAATAGCCCAGAGACTTCTAACTTGAATACTTTGTACATTGAGACTGGAGGACATTTCACAAAGTTAGGGAGATGCTGAGATTGCAACTAACTTTTCCCCACCTAATCAAGTCCACTCCAAGTAGGTGGGAGTGAGAGATGAGGACTCAGATGTCTATACCGCCTCTTCTGTGACCTACTAGAACTTTAGCCCACAATAGCTTAGCAGAGCAGGCCATTCATTTTACCGTCCAAACATCCAGAGAACCTCAAGCTGACCTGTGGCCACTTCTAATGGCATGACATGTGGCCTTTCCCTAGATGGAAACGATGTCCTGGCTGCCCATCAGACAAGGCAAGGTTTGAGTTATTTGCAACGGGTGTTGGGTTGGGAGGTGGAATGGGGCTACTTTAGAGCCTGAAGCACATAAAAATCTCTTTTGTCATCTCTGGCACTCCAAAATCTCAATGAATTTGGGATTATCTTCAAGTAGAGAAATTGCTCAACCAACTTCTTAGTTGTGTCAGGCTCTGGAATGTATGCCCCCTGGAGATAGGATCACATTTTTTTTTTAATTTATTCGACAGAGATAGAGACAGCCAGGGAGAGAGGGAACACAAGCAGGGGAGTGGGAGAGGAAGAAGCAGGCTCATAGCGGAGGAGCCTGATGTGGGGCTCAATCCCATAACGCTGGGATCACGCCCTGACGCTTAACTGCTGTGCCACCCAGGCGCCCCAGGATCACATTTTCTAAAGATTTTTTTTAAAAGGTTTTATTTATTTGTCAGAGAGAGGGAGAAAAAGAGCGAACAAGTGAGCAAGCAAGCGCACGCACAAGCAAGGGGAGCAGCAGGCAGAAGGCGGCTCCCCACTGAGCAGGAAGCCTGACGCGGAACTCAGTTCCAGGACTTTGGAATCATGACCTGAGCTGAAGGAAGACACTTAACCGACTGAGTCACCCAGGTATCCCTATTTATAAGATTTTAAGTAATCTCCACACCCAATGTGGGACTTGAACTTACAAACCCAAGACCAAGACCTGCACACTCCAACTGAGCCAGCCAGGCCCCCCGGATCATACTTTAAGAATGCACAAACCAACTGGGTGGCTCAGTTGGTTGAGCAGTTAAGGTCTGATATGGCTCAGGTCATGACCTCAAGGTCCTGGAACAGAGACGCTCAGGGGGAATCTGCTTGTCCCTCCCTCTGCTGCTCCCCCACTAGTGCTCTCTCTCTCAAAAAAAAAAAAAGCAAATCTTGGAAGGGTTGTGGGTTCAAGTCCCATGTTGGGTGTGGAGATTACTTAAAAATAAAACCTTTAATAAAAAAGCACAAATCAACTTTTCAACTCCCAGTCCTGGGACAGCCAGTTAAAACCTACCTTGAAAAAAAGATAGGCTGAACCTATAAATATTTCAAGAAAAATGTTGTAGTTACATGGCCTGATTTACTACTTGAATCTGGTTTTATTGAACAAACTGGGACTTGCGAGAACCAGGCTTAGCGTTTTTACCTCAGACCTTTTTCTCTCTCCAGTGTTAACCCCTGGTATAAAGGGATCATTAGAGCATAGAGAATAACGAAGGAGCAGATGCTCTGTGGGCCTCCCCAAAGATGGGACTCTTACCTACAATGTGTTCTCAGATTCAGGATTTGCCACAGCCATTCCAGCACATGCATTGGTATGCTGACCACGAGCAAGTTGGAGTCAGCAATTTTTTTCTTCAGTTAAACAGTTCAATGAACAGGGCCACCTCTAGGCTCTGAAATACTCTACCCCTTAACATATTCCTTTGAACGGACACTTAGAAAAAGGTGTTTCCCCACTGAAATGTGTGTTTTGATTTTGAGATAGCCAGTGAGCGAATGCCTGGGGGAGGGGGAAGCACGAGGTGAAGGACAAGCAGACTCCAGAGTGTGGAGCTCCATCTCTGGACCCAGAGATTATGACCTGAGCCAAAACCAATACCCCGACTGTCACCCAGGGACCCCTCCCACTGAAATATGTATTTTCTTAAAGGATTTTAAAGAGGGGGCACCTGGGTGGCTCAATTGATTGTCTGCCTTCAGCTCAGGTCATCTCAAGGTCCTGGGATTGAGTCTCATGTGGGGTTCCCTGTTTAGCAGGGAGTCTGCTCTTCCCTCTCCCCTCCTAATAAAAAAATCTTTAAAATAAATAAATAAAAGATTTGAGAGAGAATGCACACCCAAGAGGAGGGGACAGAGGGAAAGCGGACTCCCTGCTGAGCAGAGAGGCTGATGCAGTGCTCACTTCCAAGACCCTGAGCCAAGACCTGGGCTGAAACCAACTTGGACCAACTGAGCCAAGGTACCCCTGAAGTGTGTGTTTTAATCAAAACTTCCAAGCTACGGGCTTAGTTTTTGGTTTTTTTTTTTTTTTTGGGGGGGGAATCCTATAATTTCACTAGCAAAGCCAGTCATTATCAATCCATTCCCAAATGGATTTTTCAAACATGTATATTCCTGCCTAGTAACTAATTTCTGAACTATAGAAAAAACAAACCATTGTCACACAGACAAAGTCAGATACAGATTTCCTCTGTACTTTGTGTGGAAATTCTTTCCTCTTGTGGGACTACCATTAGTTTCTAGGAATGCCTCTGGCATCCTGGACATCTTTATTCCGTAGAGAAACACACCATAGAAAGACGCAAATTGGCCAAAAACAGGTTTAGCAGCAGACCAATTCCAAGTAGGTGCATTTTATGAAATTAAGGATCTGTATTCAGATCCCCTTAAAAAGTAAGTCATGCACTTCCTATTAAAGTCTGTGTGTCCCCCACCAATGTTAGGTCTATGTGCTCTCTCAAGTTTTTCCTGACCCTCCTAGTTCCTTATCCCTATTTTTAAGACACTAACTTAATCTACTAAGCAAGGTGGCATTAACCTAACCCCCACAGGAACCTTGCCACCCCCCTCACAGCTATGCAAGTTGGGGAGGCCAGTACAAATACAAAAGAAACCCAAGTTGAGCATTTACTTACATGGATAAGCTTTCTCCCCCATGAAAACACTATGTGGCATTCCACACTTGAATGTGAAAGTAATTACAGTCCCTGTGACACAAACAACTCCCACACTGATGACGACATACACTCAACATGCTGTATGAAGTACAACTGCCATTTATTTATTTATTTTTCTGGAGAACAGCTTTTCTTCTGTTCCTTCAGTAAGGACTTAGCTCCTTACATGGGCTTTGGTGGAGGTCGTGGGGCAGCACCCTGAAAAAACAAAACATAAATTTAGAACATCAATGAAAGAATCCCCTCCTCAAAGAACTTGACTACTTCCCTCCCATCACTAACAATGCATCTGGGCCACACATGCATGGAAAACTGGTCAATGTGATGACCCACATTACTCCAACTGAAACAGATTCTAACAGCTCTTCTTTAGAAGACTCTCCGAGCAATGTTTTAGATGTTGAGTCTCACCTACCTTACCTATTTAGAACTTCATTTTAGATTCCTCAGGTCCTTGTGTATCTCTTGTCCAACACCCTCTGGCTTCCGCATCTTTCTGATACTTACCATGGGGGCAGCTGGGTGGCTCAGTGGATCAAGTGTCTGCCTTCAGCTCAAGTCATGATCCCAGGGTCCTGCTCAGCAGGGAGCCTGCTTCTCCCTCTCCCCCTGCTTGCACTCCCTCTCAAATAAATAAATAAAATCTTAAAAAGATGAAAAATAAGGCTACTTACCGCGGGTCTAAATCGGGGTGGGGGTGTTCGGTCTTTCCGTGCTTCACGAGAGCGATTCCTGACTACCTTGCTATGAATGGCACAACTCACGCAATAATGTAGTTTCACGTAGAGCTTGGGAAGCACGTAGGCTAAGAAACAGAAAGAAAGAGGCATAACAGCAGGTATTACATACCCACATTGCACTTGTTCTCTCGAATTCATCCTGTCAAAAATAAACCTACATAAAAGTCTCTCAAGCACATCTACGTTTCATTTCCAAAGCAACCGTTCAGTTTCTGATGACTTAACACATGTGTGTGTTCACAAGCGAATAATCCCCTACTAACCCTTGTCAGCACGGGTACCAAATCCACAGCCTACTGACAATAAACCGACAATCCAGTTCCTTCAGCAGTTGCACCAGTCCTAATGCCTATTCCTGGGCCCCTTCTCCTTGCCTAAAAAAACTAGTTTGTCTTAAGAAAAAGAAATGAGCAAAATAACAGCACACTACTCCAAAGATCACCCTTGACCAAATGAGACTACCTTCATTATCGAAACATTCTTCATTAAGACTTAGCCTGTACATCTTTATAACGGTGTTCGAGTGTCCAACAATCCAGAAAGACTGCTACATTTATCATCCTTATAGCCAGTGTTCCCCCGAGGCTGATACACAATAAACTCTACAAGTGCTTTTAGAATCTCACCCTCTAAACAGGTAACCACAAATCGTGACTCAAAGACTGCACTATCACACAAGGCCCCTTCTGCCAGTCAAGGTTAGAACAAACGAAACAAAAGTACCGATCTCTTTTACCAACAGTAATCCTAAACGCCCGCAGAAACTGCCTGGGACGCGCCACAAACGCGCCACGTTAACAGAGCCTGCAGGTGGGGATGGGTTGTGCCAGCATTACTCACCGTCGAAGACACTCGCTTCGGAAATATCCCTGACGGCGGCGGCCTCTACTATGTTCCGAATAACGAACTTCTTAATGGCCTTGTCCTTGGGCACACAGCGGGCGCAGTTGGTGCAGCGAATAGGCTGCACGTGGCCGCGGCCTTTTTTGGCACGACCATTATTCCTTCTTTTCTTGGTCTGCATCAAAATGAAGATCGTGTTACAGAAGGGGCGCAACTTCCCCATCCTGAACCCCCTACCGGCTACGATCCGCGCTGGCGGCCCCCAGAATGGCTCTACTCAGACCTTCAGCTCCTCCGCACATCCCTCCAAGATCGGAGCAAATACACACTCTGTGTACTCTCCACCATGGTCCAAGGTTTCAAGTCCTCACAACCTCAGAAACTGTTCTTCTCAGGCCCTCACGCGAGCCCCCGGCACCCACCACGCACCCCAACTCACCATTGTGGACGCGAGACCCGAGAGAGAATGCAGCGCCGGGGTCGACTCTCTTATATACCCCGAGATCCCTACGCTCACACAGGAAGACTATTTAAGGGACGTACACCGAAAACAGCAAGCCAGTTTACTCAGATTTTCTTTATTATTCAGCGTTTACACGGAAATGTAAGGATAGAAAGGCGTTTTTCGGATTTTGTTATCCGTGGAAGAAAGTGACCATGGGACTATTTAGCCGGCTGGCGGAAGAAAACTAGGGTTATACGTTTCCCACCAAGCACTACGATCCCCTACCCCGGAACTAATTACGGGCGTCGTAATTATCCGGTTTTTGCGACGCTATGCGCGGAAGTTACCCGCGCAGGACCACAGGTCGCACTCCCTGTCGGGGGCAGGGTCGGGGAGATGTCTGGGAGTTGTAGTGCGAAGCTGGCAGGCCCTTGGCCCCTGAGCTCTGAGACCGAAGGCGGCGCTGTGCCACCGGGGGACGCTCTCGGCTCATTTCTCTGACAATCTCGTTGCTTGGTGTAGAATTGAGAAACGAAGACCTGGGGGAAAAACAAAACATTTTGTTAATTCCTCCTCCCAGTATGAACAAAACCCCACGAAGAGCCATGGGCAAATACATGGTGTTAGGGCTGTTTCTTATCCCCTCCTTTTTAAATCCCTGGATCCTGTTAGCATAGCGCCAAACTCTGTAGTAAGCGCTTTATAAATATTAGCACATTTTACCTCCAACAGACCTATAAGGTAGGTACTATTATTATCCTCCCTTTGCAGATTGAAAAACTGAGGTTGTTGAAAATCACAGAGTTACTAAGAGGTGTCCTGGCTCCACTACACTATGCTGCCTTCCGCCTAACAACAAAAAAAATAGGTGGAGCTATATAACCTGGAACAGTAACTTCAAAGATTTTGATTCCGACCCATAGCAGAAATATATTTTACATTTGTTCTCAGTACACACACAAACGTACAAAACTGGAATACTAACTTCATGAAACAGTACTTGCCCTGAGCACATAGGAGCAATGATATGTTCTGTTTCCTGCTTTAATAAATGTTGATCAAGCCCCACTAAAGTGATTTCACCACTCAATGAGTCTGGCCTGTTACTGAAACATACTTTCCTACACATAAGCTCCATTTCCCTTTGAAAAGCCTTCAGAAAGTCTTTAGCTTTGAGCAGGAGTGCTATTTGTGGGCAAACACCCATTTGTCTCCAAAGTTGAAAAAACTTGAGTGTCAAGTCCTACCAGAATTCAGACCCAAGATGGTACAGATGGAGACCAACCAACCATTTATTCATGAATCATTCTGGAGTCTGAACGCCAGTCACTTTCCCTGAAATGAAACCCATCATGGTTTCTTTTCACCTCTAATCCACTTTACTGGGGTTGAAGTTTATTTTTTAATTTTTGTCTTGGTTTCAGAACAACTATATTCATGGTCTTTCTCGAGTTTGAGTTTGTTAGTGTTCAGGGGTCATGGGAAATGATAGATTTTAGGTGGAAGTATCTTTAATTTTCACTTCAATATAGTCTCATGAAAAACAAGGCAGACAGTAGTGTATGGATTGGCAATGAGATAGATAGAACAGAAAAAAGTTTAGAGTGAAGGGGACAGAAAATAGTTAACATTTAAGACAGAACCAAGTTAATATTTCTGTTTGGGCTTTTTGGATTTTTATAGCCTGGGAGTTTCAGCGGCTGTATTCCCTGGGATAAAGGTATGGGCACAAAACTTTGGAGTAACACACTCCTGGGTTCTAATCTGGGTTTTAACATTTATTGATGAGTTTCAGACAAGTTGTTTATTCTCTCTTGGGCTTTTATTTCTTCACTAGTAAGGAGGCTCTTTCACTTTTAGGTGGTTTCTACAATTAAATGAATACTTGGCACAGTACTTGACACTTATGCTCAAGAAGTGGTAGACCCTATTATTATCATCATTCATGTTATTGTAACTTGCATTTCCTGGGGCATATAATGTGTTTTACATATAGTAGGTACTCAAAGAATGTTTGTTGAATCTCTGTTTTGGATGGATAGGCAAGTTGGGCTTTATCCCGAAGGCACTCCTGGTAGGAAAATCTCCACTTTCTACCATAGGTTGAAAATTCTGCAGCAACAGCTTGAGCATTCTTGTTTGGCTTCCTCTTAGTCTTAGACTTGTTCACCTTCAAAACATTTAGAGTTGGTACAATGTGCAGCAAGGAGATTCCCCTCCCTCCCAGCCGAAAATTACAGCAAAGTCCGCAAAAACAACCAGGGGTGTTAAATTACTCATGTTTATTTATAACAGACCTTCAGCCAGTACAGTACAAAACTTACAGTAGTATATCTCCGTTACACAAATATTTACTTACAATATATTACATATACAAAATGCTTTGCAATAAGTTTCAAAAGCTAGTTTAACTCCCCTTGAGAAGGGAGAAAAACTCTTTAAAAAAAGGGGGAGGGAGAACCAACAGAAGAGGGGGAGGTGAAAGGGTAAGGTCCAAGGAGACACCAAGCATAGGCTACAAATGAAACCCTGGGAGAGAGAGAGAGGAGAGGTGGTATTGCACTTGCTTCTGTGTTTTATTTTTTTTCTTTTTGTTCTTCATAACTTCTGATTAAAAATATATATAATATATATATATTATGTACACAAGGAAAGAAGCTGCTGAAAGTATTACAAAATCCCATCTGCAGCTTGGACACTGACACAAAAAAACAAAGGTCTGGAAAAGTGTCTATTTAGAAATTTTCTTGTGTGGTGTTGGTCTTGAATATCAATATAAAAGGAAAACACCTCTTTTCTCCATGTGGGTTTCAATGTTGTTTTTTTTTTCTTTTTCTTTTTTTTTTTTTTTTGCAAAAGGAGCTGGGAGAGAGCATGAGGATGTTTGAAGTTCCAGAGCTGGAAGGCTCTGGAAAATAGGATTTTGTACTTAAGACCCTGGTTAAAGTGCAGTGATGGTCTGGAGAGAGACAGAGTGCCCTTCTCTCCCCTCCTTAGCACCTGGTCTTGCCCTTCCAGTCTCTGCTCTCATGGGCTCAGAGTATAGCCTCAGAGCATAGTCCTTCATGTTCCAGGAGGTTACAGGTGCCAGAGCTGACTGGGGGAGGGGATGGGGGCACCCTAAGGCTCTGGTACCCCAGAAGGGACTAGTCCTTATGAGGTGTCACCAAATACACAGCAGACGCAGAAGAGGTGGTAAGGGGTAGGTCTAACAGGAAGGGGCTCAATAACCAGGACAGTTGAGGAGAACCGTAGATATTAATCTCAGCTCTGCTGGCATCCTGAAAGAAGGAGCAGTTCCCTGGGGTACTGTTGAGAAGACTCTCTCCTTCTCTAGAGACCACTCTCCTTCCAGCTAACTCCCCCATCCTCTGCCCTTGGCAGCATCTGTTTATTGCTACATTGTCAAGGAGGAAAAATCCACCCACGATGCCCCTCCTTGACAATCCGGTTCTCTTGGGAGACTACATACAGGGGGAGAAAAAGAAGGGAGAAAAGTTTTTCTAGGGTCTCCCTTCCCATAGAGGGTAAGGTAGACTCTTCTTAGAGCCCTTAGGAGCCCCAATCCCAGGGTCTGTTCCTTAGCCAACCCTTCACCATCCCCCTAAATTATCCCTGATAGGGAGTGAGAAAAGTAGGAGGCAAAAGAGCCAATAAGGAAAGGACATATGGAAAGAAAGATGGAAGGGAAGAGAAAAGGAGAGAGAGAGAGAGAAGGACCAAGTGTTACAACTTGTGAGGTGTTGTGTTTGGTTTTTACTTTCTTTTTTTTTTTTTCTTTAAATATAGAAAAACAGCCTTTGGTTTGAATCTCAAGGAAGCAGAGAATGGGAAAGCTGTGGCCTTGGGCAGAAAACGCTTGTAGAAAGAGACCTCCACTCACGGTGGAGCCTTATCTCCTCCTGCCCCCTTCTCACTAACTAGGTTACCCAAAAAGCCAGGGGTCTCTGCTGTAGCCAGGAGGAGCATGCCCCCTCCTGCCCTACATCTGGGAACTGAGAGTAGAAGGGGGCAGTAGAGGATGACCCCCGGTTCAGTTGTGCCCATCCCATCCTTGCTGGGACAAGAATGGAATGAGGTGAGGGGCAAATGCCCTTCCTCGTCCTGGGATAATTTTTGGTTATACTGAAAATTAGAAGAGAGAAAAGAGACACCCTTTTCTCCCTGCCACTGATCCTAAGAACAGGGCTCAGAAGCCTGGGAATGAGGGTGAATCCTGCAGGGGGGAGAAGAAGAAGGCAGCATGACTGAGGGGTTGAGATACCCCCTTGTCATCAGGCAGCAACCCACTAGTTTCTCATAGGAGAGGGACGGCAAGAGCCCCTGAGAGGCTAGGAAGGTCACTAGAGTGAAGAAGATTAGAGGTGGAAGAGAAAGAGAAGAAGTTTAACCCACCCCCTTCCCATGCCCTGGTTCCCAATTAGGCACCTGTGGCTCCCAACGTGTTAGAGACAGGATTGCAGACCTAGCCTTGGCCCCTGAGAATATAAAATTGGGGCACTCCAAGGAGAAAAAAATCACCACTGAGTAGACTGGCAGGTTGAAGAGAGTAGCAGTGTTGGGGGTTGTTTGAGGAGAGAAGAGATAGATCACATCCCAGAGGGAGATTCCCAGATGTGGGCTTTGAGGAACTCATATTACTAGGGGAACGTCAAGAGGACCCTCAGTCCCACAGTGCCTGGGGAGAATTTCTTCAGCCCCTCCTACTTCCCAATGAGGAAATTCTTCATTTGTTCAAGCATAGTGCAAGCTGCCGAACGTGAGAGGGCACAAGAGGTATGAAGTACCAGGTTGGAGGGTCCCAGAGAGGAGATATAATGCCACAGAGCTCAGGTAGGGCCAGAGGGAGCTATCAGCATCAAAAGGAAAGAATCAGATAATGCAAAAGTGAGGACTTAACACAAGAAGCTCAGAACTCCCGGGACCAAGAGGAGCTTCTAACCCCGAGGGCTGTTAGAGAAAGCTGGACCAAAGAAAGAAAAATTAGGCCTAAAGTGGGAGGGGACTGTGGGCCGGAGGGTGGGGGAGTGGCAAGTTCAGAGAAAAAAGCTAAAGAAAAATCCACAAATTATATTAATAAATAACTCTGAATATGCTGGGATGAGAGGAGAAGAGGAAGAGGAGAAACATAAGTGAAAAGGCCTGTTTCATCACAATGCTTAAGTCAGTCAGGGTGGAGGAGAATAGGTGAGGAGGGGTCAGGGTCAAGTGTGAAGTCAGGTAGCCAGTGGTGGAGGCTACCGAGCAAAACTCCTTGGGATGGAGTGGGGACAGAGCTAGACTCCCGTAGGCAGGGCAGTGGAGTGGTGGACTGAGGGGAGGGCGGTAGGTGGCTAGCCCACCTTGTGCTCCCCGCGGACAATGTGGGAAGAGAATTCGTACCGGTCCTGGCTGTGGTAACCACAGATGTTACACTCGAAAGGGTCTCTGAAGCCATGGCAACCCATGTGGATGGTGAACATGACATGGTCCAGAAAGAGGATTCGGCAGTGCTCACACTTGAAGGCCTTCACGGGCTCACCGCTCTCGCCCACCACCCGGAGCACTTCCTTGGAGGGGCCCGGGGTGCCCCGCAGTAACCCCTCCTGTGGCTTGGGGTCCTCTTTGGCGTAGGCAGGACTGGGCCGGCCCACCACAATGGTGGGAGGTGGCTGGGGCGGGGGACCCTGAGGGAGGGATACCACCCCCCCAACCCGATCTTCGTGGTTGCTCTCTGTATCTGTGGAGTCCTGGCAGCCATTGCTGGGGGAGGCCCCAGGGTCAGTCAGGGGGCCTCGGGCCCGGTAGAGGAGGGGGCCTCCATCAGCCAGGTCCTCAGGTCCCTCACCTGCTTCTCGGGACCCTGGAAGCTCCAGGCGACCGGGGAGGGGCTGCATCTGGGTGTAGACAGAGCTGATGACGGGTGTGAGTTCTGAGATGCAGTTGGTAGGTGGAAGGCGGAGGGGACGCAGATGCTCTGCCCCGACAAAGGCCAGAGAACCTCCGAAGCCAGGCTCCAGGCCGTGATGTGCCACCAACTCCACATCCTTCTCGTAGCCGCCCGAGTTCACATCATAGGGGATGTCTGAGAGGCTGAAGCGCATCTGCTTCTCACCTGTGGAGGAGAGGATCTCGGCAGAGCTGGCTTTGGAAAATTCCTGAGTTTCCCCAGGATGACTTCTTTGTTTGCTTAGCCTGGGGATGGCTGTCATATTATTTACCAGCCTTCATTCACTTCCCCCAAGGTCAGGACCTTTGTGGGGCCACTCCCCAACTCCAGGCTATAATCCTAGGGAAGGACTCAGTCCCAGCCCACTGCTGATCTTTACCACTTCCTTCATTGCCTTTTATAAAGCTAGAGAGCGAACATCAAGGCCAGGTGGGTGGACCCCACACTCACATCTCCTCCCTCTGACACTCAAGGCCCATCCCTCAGATCCCACAGGCGGAAGTCCTTGTCGTTGTCAAAAGCTGGGAGAACCGGAGCTCCCTGACCCCCCTCCTCTTACAATCACCACAAGAGCCCTCAACACCCTCTCGAGGTACCTTCCCCCTCTTCACGCCCCTTCAGTGCTGGGGGTGGATTCTGCGCACCAGAGCCTGCCAGACCCCTTTCCTCCGCCATCAAATCTGCAGGCCCAACGGGTCCGATGGCCACCAGAGCTCAGGTTTAGAGGCACTGTGGCTTAAAGCTGATGTCTCCTCTCCAACTGGGCTCTTACCTACAAACTTCTGGGGGGTGGAGCGCTTGCGTTTGGTGAGGCTGTTGGCCAGCCGGTCCATGAAAGTCGGCCGCTCAGAGGAGGAGTGCAGCATGGCGTCTGGCACCATCTCCAGGTCACGCATCTCATCACCTAGAGGGACGGAGGTGGGGCCAAGGAGTAGCAGCTGAATCGGGTCGCATTGGCTCAGCAGCCTTTGCCTGGAGAAACTCAGCACGTCAGTAGGCAAGGAAGGTCATACCTAGTACCTGGAAAACTGGGTTCCGCTTGCTTCCCCTTATCTAGAGCTTATCCTAGCAACGGGTCAGGTCATTTGAGGACAATTAGACGCATTTGACCCTGGGTACTTCCTTGTGTTCTCTCTCTCTCATTCGACTGAGGACATAGATCAGCACCTCCCTGACCCCTGGACTGTCCTGCAGCGCCTACCACAGGGCTCTGCACCCACTGGAGTGCTTGGCAGATTTACGAGGGCACTGTCCTTTCTCCATACGTCTCATCCCTTTGTGGGGGGCGTGGGGGGTGGCTGGGAGCACCCCTGCCCTCGAACCCCCGCAGGCCTGCCTCTGGCCCCACCTGCTTGGCCGGCCAGAGCTTGGGCTTCGGTGCCGAGACTCTGCAGGTAGCTGTGGCACCGCTCTTTGTGCTCCTCCAGGGTACTCTGCTGTTTGTAGCTCCGGCCACAGTAGTTGCACTTGTAGGGCTTGCCCACCGTGGGAGAGGAGACTGCGGAGCGGACAGGAAAGACACGGCACTGGTCACTTCTCCCTGCGCCCTGGCTCTACAAAGCCACCGGGGGGAAGGGACATGGCTCAAGTGAATTCTGCTTGTCTTTCCTTCCCTACCTTCAGCTGCAAGCATGGACGGGTGACCACACCATGAAGAAGGGGGCCAGTGCGCGGCCATGGGAGGAGGGAGGGGACCCGGGGCCTATAGCTTGGGACTGCGGGTGGGCCTTGTGGGGGCCAAACTGCTGCTCAGAGGAAGGAGGAGCCAGGGACTGGGTAGGGGATCATCCCTGGCGGGCAGGCTGGCCCCACCCTAGGGTCTCAGATTCTCAGACTGTGGTTTAACCTTTCCATGTGGCAGGCGGGTGCAAGGGCTGTTTATCAGACAAGGGGATTTTTTGCTCACGACCTATCTGCTTTGGTTTGGGGGAAATTGGTGGGCTGGGGTGACAGAAACGAGAGCCCTTAGATCTGCCAATTGTAGGGAGAGGCAGTTTTCACTGACCTTTACTTGTGCTCCTACCTACACCTGTAGCCTAGTCTGACTGCTTATTTTTCTTTCTGTCTCTCTACTCTGAGATACCAAGAGAGCCCCAGAAAAAACATCACTGATAGAGAAATTCTGAGAAGAGAAAAAGAATAAAAGAAGACAGAGTGAAATAAAGGAGATGAATAAAAGGAAGAGAACATCAACTTTGAAGGTCTTTTAAAATTTTTTTAAATAAAGAACAAGTTAGGAGCACCTGGGTGGCTCAGCCAGTTAAGCATCTGCCTTCGGCTCAGGCCATGATCCCGGGGTCCTGGGTTCGAACCCTGCGTCAGGCTCCCTGCTCCTTGGGGAGCCTGCTTCTCCCTCTCCCTCTCCCTCTGCCTGCTGTTCCCCCCTGCTTATGTTCTCTGTCAAATAAATAAAATCTTTAGGGAAATAAAAGAACAAATTATAAAGATTTAGTTTCTGGGGTGCTTGGCTGGCTTAGTGGGAAGAGCATAAGACTTTTTTTTTTAAAAGATTTTATTTATTTAGGGGCGCCTGGGTGGCTCAGTTGGTTAAGTATCTGCTTTTGGCTTGGGTCATGATCCCGGGGTCCTGGGATGAGCTCCACATCTGGCTCCCTGCTCAGTAGGGAGTCTGCTTCTCCCTCTCCCTCTCCTTCTGCTACTCCCCCCGCTTGTGCTTTCTCCCTCTCTCTCTCTCAAATGTATTTCTCTTTATATACATAGAGAGAAAAGAAAAGGAAAGAGAGAGATTATATCTCTTTATATATATAGAGAGAGAGCGAGAGAGATTATATCTCAAATTTATTTGGGGGGGCAGAGACCCCAAGCAGGGGGAGTTGGCAGGTAGAGGGAGAGGGAGAAGCAGGCTTCCCACTGAGCAGGGAGCCCTACAGGGGGCTGGATCCCAGGACCCCAGGATCATGACCTGAGCTGAAGGCAGAAGCTTCACTGACTGAGGCACCCAGGCGCACTTAGCATGAGACTCTTGATCTCTCTTGATCTCTGTGTCTCAGAGCCCCACGCTGGGTATAGGGATTAAAAAAGAAAAAAAAAAAAAACTGAGATAGATACTTCCTTTAAAGACAACTTTCTTTTTTTCTTTTTTCCTTTTTTCCTTTTTTCTTTCTTTTCTTTCTTTCTTTCTTTCTTTCTTTCTTTCTTTCTTTCTTTCTTCTCTCCTTCTTCTCTCCTTCCTTCCTTTTTAAAAATTTATTTATTTGAGAGAGAGAGAGTGAGTGGGGGAGAGGAAAAGGGGAAGCCAACTCCTCACTGAGCATGGAACCTGATATAGGGCTCGATCTCACCATCCTGAGATCATGACTTGAGCCAAAATCAAGAGTCGGAGGCTCAACCAACTGAGCCACCCAGGTGCCCCTAAAGACAACTTTTGAAAGATGATATTTGTGATAGGAGAGAGAAAAGTGAGAGAACAAGGTACTGCATATCTTATCTTACATTTCTTGGGACACCTGGGTGGCTCAGTCAGTTAAGATCTGCCTTCGGCTCAGGTCATGATCCCAGGATCCTGGAATCGAGTCCCACATTAGGTTCTCTGCTCGGTGGGGAGCCTGCTTCTCCCTCTGCCTGCTACTCCCCCCGCTTGTGTTCTCTCTCTCTCTCTCTCTGACAAATAAATAAAAATAAAACATCTTGGGCACCTGGGTGGGTCAGTCGGTTAAGCGTCTGCCTTTAGCTCACGTCATGATCCCAGGGTCCTAGGATCGCGTCCCACATCTGGCTCCCTGCTCTGCAGGGAGCCTGCTTCTCCCTCTCCCTCTGCCTTTCTCTCTCTCTCTGTCTCTCATGAATAAATAAAATCTTTAAAAGATACATATAAAAAAAATCTTATTTTATGTATTTTGTTACTGTTGAGCAGGGAGGCAGGAGAAGGTGTCTCCACGAGGGTGTAATTACTAGCCCCCGCCCCTATACGTACACACCTAAACTGGGCTCGGGTTAATCAATCTATGCCATTTTGACCTTGCTGTGTAAACCCTAGTCTTTGGGGGATGAGGGAATGCCATGGTCCCTCTCCACTCAAGACTTTTGGGGAAATGATTTAACATTGGGAGAGGAACCCCTTTTTATAGTGTGGGTTATATAGAAAGCATCTCACAGAGCTGGAACCCACTGGTATACCTGTGTCTAATTCTGTCCCTAATAATTTTCTATAGAACAACTTCCAAAATCTACCCTGCTGGCCTCATTGTTTCTGTTTCAACAATTCTAGCGACCAAGCCATCCTTGTTCCAAACCGGCAGGGGGAGCCGCCCCTTTTCTGAGGAAAAGGAGTGTGATTCTTTGGCACAGAACCTTAATGGGGGTCCAGGAAGGCTGCAGAATAGCTCTGTTTCCAGCAAATCTTTTTTTTCCCTTTCTCCCCTCCAGAGCTTCAGTTTCCTTGTCAGCCAATTGAGGATAATGCCATCTACCTTGGAATGGTTATGAGGATCATATGAGGAGACAAGCGAAGTGCTTTGTAGATCATAAAGCCTGAACTGAAGATCTTTCTCCCTGTTTCTCACCCAGCTCCAAGGTGAGAGAACCTAGAACAAGGTAGGTGGCTGGAGAAAGCGTGCCGAGGTGATTGCTCGGTCCCTTTAAATCCCAGCCCAAGAGAGTTTAGGAAAAGAGAAAAATAGCAAGGAAAGTTGCCGAGGACAGATCCTACTAATTTTTTCCCCTCTGCCCTTCTTCCTACCTTTTCCCAATCTTGAGCCCCTCCTTCCCACCAGCTTGACTCCTGGTGTCTTCACAAGGCCAGGCTTAAAACTTAGTAAGAGGCTTCAAGAACGCTATCTGCCCAGCTGATTCAGACAGATGTTGACTCCAACAGTCTTGGCTGGGGCTACGAAACCTGGGTAGTCCAGTCCCCTGACATGGATCCAAACGCTAACAGTCTTGCGACTTGCTCTTGCCTCTGGGAAGGGGACAACCTCTTGGGATGGGGAACAGAGGCTTTTCCTAGGCCTCCTTTCTTCCTTTGGAGTTTGGAGTCCCATGGATATTTTTAGGAACCAGTAGGAAGTAAAGGAGAGGACAGACGATAGTGGTCCAAGACCTCTGGTATCATGGAGGGAGGTGATGATGGTGATGGACGTGGGACCTCGAGCACATGGAAGTGTGAGGAAGGGTTTTTCTGGTGCTCAGAAGTATGGGGGGGGATGGGGTACAGATGGTTCTGCCAGTAGCGTGAACTTTAAAAAACAAAGGGCGGGTGACTGTTAAGAGCCAAGAACATCACCCATGCTCCTTTAGCTCCAAGTCACAGAGTGTGGCAGATGTAAAATACCTCATCAAAGAGTCCCCCAAATTCCCCATGGGGCCCTGCTGCCCAGACGAGGGGTTAGAGAGGCAGGGTGCTATCTGGTCTGTGGGGCTCTGCCCTCCTCAGTGACAGACACTGTAACTGCCCGAATCCAAGGGTGAAGTCACTGAGCTCTATTTCCTGGGGGTCCTGAGGTCCCACTCCTCCTTTCCCATGAAACAGGTCACTGACCCGAGTGTGTACGGAGGTGGCCGGTGAGCGCATCCCGCCGGCGGCAAGCGTAGTTACAGAAGGGACATTTGAAAGGCTTCTCCCCAGAATGCAGCTTGATGTGGCGCAGCAGGTTTCCCTTCTGGGTGAAGGAGGCGCCGCACTGGTTGCAGTGGAAGGGCCTTTCACCTGCAAGAGAAACGGCACATCGCTGAGGACTGGGTGTGAGGAATTTTGAGGGCTGAACCCCCCACCCCCCGCCTGAGGGAAGGTGCTCAGGACAATTTCGGAGCGGCAGGGCTGTGGCACGCACACAAAATTCCTCTTACTAAAGATCCCTCGGGCGGGCAGGCGCAGTCTTACCCTGGGAAGGTGTGGATCGGACACGAATGGTAGGGCCAAGGGCACCAGGCCTGGAACTCTGGGCCAAAGATCATTCACCCAAAACTGAGTCCTGTAAGACCCACTCTGCCCAGGAGCCCAAAGCCTGAGAAAGCTGAGAAGAGGCTTTCGTTTTCCTGTTTTTGTTTTTGTTTGTTTGTTTGTGTGTTTAAATCTTGAGACCAGAGGGCCCAAATAATACCTTGGAATCCCGTCCCTGTCAGACTCCAGGACCCTTCTTGAGGCTACGCCATCCTCTCCCTCACCTCCTGAGAAAAGTATCAGCTTTTCTTTATAACAAGCTGACGAAAAGTGCCAGAGAAGTATGAGTGCTGAGGGAATCCAAAGGTCATCCCCTCCTTTTTTTTTTCTCAGCTGGGAAATGTGCTGGGAGAGACCCTCCCCTTTCTGAGGCTACCCCGCTGTAGGCATGGCCTCCGGCACCCCTGCTGGTCCAGCCCAGCCTGGCAGCTCCTCCCGGACCCCGGGCTCACTCACCCGTGTGGCTGCGCTTATGCACCATGAGTACATTGGGTCCAATGCAGACCATGCCGCAGACATCACATTTGAGCTTGCCATTGGGCAGCCGGATGCCCCCAGGGGAGTGAGGCTCTGGCCCACTTCCATCACAGTAGCCCAGGGGCTCTGACAACGAGTCTTCCACGATCACACTGTCGTCCTTTTCCAGGAGCCTCTCATCCGGCCCCAGCAGTCTGCTTGACTCCTCATCGCTGTACATCTCCACCTTGATGGAGTTGGCTGGAGGGTGGGATGGTGTTTAGGACAGAAACAGGCAAAGGGGGGAACCTGCCCGCAAACCAGAATGGTACTCCTGATGTCGGGAAGGCTTTCTCCCAGCCCTGAGACAGACAGGCTTTGAAAGAGGTCAACACCCTAGGTCTCCTGGGTGGTGATATGGTGGTCCTGCTGGGACCTGAAACAACCTTTTTCTCCCATCCCACCGCCCAGGCAAATAGGCTCTAAGAGAAAAAAGTTGGGGTACATGGGATGTCTTCTGTTCCACTGAGGAGAGGAGGAGGCTAAGGGGAGCCTTTTTCTCCACTCTGTTGTCATTAAGAAAGATGTCTGGCTTGGCCCTGGGCAGGAAGCCAACAAGTAACAGTGGCGGGAAAATGGTCCCAGGAAGACCAAAGAGACGGAGGGCTAAAGAGAGAGCAAAGAGAGCAGACATGGTTCATGTTATCCTCCCTCCCCATAAGACTGAACCCCTCTATCTCTCCTCCATGAAAATCTGGAGAGGGGGATGGAGGAGGGAGGAGCCACTGAAGAGAAAGCTTTGGCTCCAGCTCTGACCTACATTCCTGGCTATTCCAACCATTTAGAGAATGTCACAGAACTAGGGCCAGCGAGAAGCAGCAGTCATGGGGACCCTATCCAGGCAGGAGAATGAGGGCCAGGAGGGGGAGGGGACGTGTGATGAGGAGATCCCTCTCATCTCTGTTTCCTATCTGGCTCTACCTTGTGACCATTCCTATGTACTTGCTTCTCCAACTCCAGGATTTCTCTTTGGAGCCTTCACCTTAATCCCACCCATGCCTCTTTTCATTCTACCCTAGTCTGGCAGCAACTGCTCACTCTCCTCTCAGAAGTCAGGAAGACCCTAGATGCTGAGCTCCTTCCTGCTTTTAGAGGCTGTAAGCGAAAACCAGAGGGAGGCAGTGATGGGGAAATGGCTGCCCATGGCGGGTGAACTGAGGGCCAAATACAAATGGGGGCGCCTAGCGCCAGGGCAGGGCGGGCCAGGGCGGGAGGTTGCACTTACCACTAAGTGAGCGGCTGGGAGAAGAGTGCTGGCTGTTGGGGGTGCTCACCGAGGGCCCCACTGGGGCCCCGAGGAACTCCTTCTCCAGAGATGAGTCCCCGCTACCTTGGAGGAGAGAACAAGAGGACAGGTGAAGCTGCGGCTAGAGCCGTTTACCTTCCGTTGCCTCACCTCTTCAAAATTCTGGGACGTTTCACAAACATTCATCTCGTAGCCACGTACAAGGCAGCGTCGTATGCTCGGCACCATACCTTGTGCCCTCGTCAGCCTGGGTGCCCGGTGCGGACTTCTGTGAGCCCAATGGCTGCATCTTGCCCACCCTACCTTTATCTAGGCCTGAGGGGAAGAGCATCACTGCCTGACGTCCACAGGAAGCAGGGCTGGGGCTGGGCGGGCCAGGGTGGAGAGGAAAATGGGGGCCTCAGGAGAGAGGCGGTTCAGGACAGACGTTCTTCCCTACTGTTCCTTTCCGGAGCCCCCAACACCAGGTTCAGGATCTGCAGGAAGGGCAGCTGGAATGGTCCCTGAATCTAATGATAATAATAGTAATCATAATGATAGCCGCTAACATTTATTGAGTGTTCTCTTTGTGCCAGGCATGGTCCTCGTCACTTGAGACGAATTATCTCATTTAACCTTCACAACGATCCTAGGAAGAAGGTGCCAATACCATCTTAATGTTGCAGATGAGAAAACTGAGGCACAAAAGAGGCTGTGTTACTTGTCCCCAGTCACATAGCTGGTAGAGGTGGAACGAGGACCGATCATACACTGTAAGCACCCGTGCCCTGAGCCACCACCTCCACAGCCAGTGGGGGGGGGGTCACCGCTTTAGCAGAGGAAGGTGGGCCCATTAGACCTTCCGCAATCAGCACAAATTTGACTACTCAAGAAAGCCCCCTATCTGACATGATTCCGATCACGGATTTACTGCTTGATGTTCCCTTGGCAGTAAAATAATGTTTATTCTCAATATGTTCATTGTTAACGTGTTGACAAATTGCTTTGTAAAAATGAGTTTTAAGAGTTTTGTATGTATCTTTAAAAATTAGTTAACATACATGAAAATATGAGTCACGTCCTTTTAAAAAAAATCCCTCCTCCCCACAATCTTCCGCACAAATTTATAGGTGAAATAAAACACATGTAGGTAAACACACACATAGACACGGACGCATATCACAGATGGAAACACATAAAGAGAACATACCTACAGGGGTAAACACACCCACAGCCTCCTACATGAGCTGCTAGCGTGAACATGCATGGATGTGTACACAGCCTAAGTATGGAACAGAGAGAGAGAGACACGAGCCCTAAAATTCATCCCTGAAGTCCACCTATTAGTACTTTACCCAATTTCCCAGCTATGCACATACTTACTTTCACAAAATAAAGATTCCATTATAAAATGGTTGGAGTCTTGGGCCTGAGGCAAGTAATCCGGAACACACCCTCCTGAGGGATCCCTCTCCAGCTTTGGTCAGTGGGAAGAAAACAACCACTCAGGACTTTGGGACCATTTCCCATTCATATCCTCTTCTAAAAGTCCCATTTCCCCCACTCTTTCCCATCAAATCCTGAGGAAATTTATTCACTATCTACAGAAAATGCCTTATAGCTTGAAACTGAGTTGTCCCAGCTGGGGCTCTTTAGATGAGCCACGGTTATCTAGAAAAGTTGCCCAAGTCAGAACCACACACGTTTCATGAAGTAAGCAACTCAGAGCTGAGGGTTGAGATATGTAGACTCAGACCTAGTTTTAAAATACGTCCTTTAACTAAGGTGGTAGGGTTTGCTATGGTTAAAGGGGGTAAAAGGGGTATCTCTTCTTTCCTTTTCAGACATTAGTGCTGACTTGCCGTAAATCACTTGATCTTAGTAATGGGGGAAGAACTGGGCTCTGGGCCCTAGTGCTGAGTCCTTGACCCTAAAACAATGAGTGAACTTGTTGGAAATCCATCTCTAGTTCCAACCTACCAGGCTGAGACTGCTTCTTGGAGCCAGAGGCTTGATACACAGGGGAAAATATGCCTAAAGGGATATTTAGGGGCATTAAGAGGAAAACATCCTTTGTGCCTTTCCTTATTAAAGCCTGGGAACAGGAGGAAGAGCAGGTGTCCCCAGGGCCACACTAGCAGTTCAAGAGGCTCTTTGATGCCATTGCCCTCCCTAGGGAAAATGGGTGCAAGTCTGCTTTTATGGGGCTAATACATAAAAATGAATCTGTTTCAGGGGCCAGAAAAGCTTTATGGGGACCCAGGGATTTTGAGTTTTAGTCGGAGGGTGAAGGGGCCTAGAGACAAGATTTAGGAAGTTCAGCAGTTCCTCTGTCAGTCCCAGAAACCCGAAGGAGGGAACTTCAAATGCCTGGGACTCCCAAGAAATCCCAGACCGTCAAAGCCAAGAATTAAGGCCACTCTCGGGTCTCAGAAATTTTCTTGGTCAAAGTCATCATAGATTGGTTGAACCCCCAGAGGGTAAAGCCAAATCATGAGGTTGACATCAGAGGAACAAGGAGGTGGGTCCAGGGCAGCAAAGCAGGAGGGAAAGAGAGGAAACAGGGCAATGTCCCAAAAGCTGAATGTGTTTCACATGCTGAAGGAGACTAGCCCTCCACTCCTGCTGCCCTTCCTTGATCCTTTCAAAGAGTGGCTGCCTCTGGGGAACAGCCATGAGGTCCGAGAACCTCCACACTTCTCTGCTCTCATTCTAACTGCTCTCCCTTTCTTGACCATGGGCTCCGGGGTGGCAGGATGCTAACCTGCTAGCAGGGAACAGTGGGTACAGGAGTGAAGAAAGACGCCCATCCCCAGCTCTATTGTGGGGGAGAGGCTCAGGCCCCTCAGATCTCTGTTCCAGGGTGAGGCGTCTGCTGCCAAGGCTCCTCTTTACCTCGATTCTATTACCCATTCCCACCCAGGCCTGTGTCGGCATTTCACCCGGGGCAGCGCTACATCTATCCCCAAGGCCTAATCAAGATGTCACCACAGGCTCCCCCTGTCCAAGTCGCAGTCTTTGCTTAGCAACACCAAACACCCTTCCCATCCTCTGCAAGTGTAAGGAGGAACGCCCCCTCCCCCTCCCCCGCCACACACACACACACACACACACACACACACACACAGCCCCCATCCTCTCCCTCTCCTCAGGCTTGGGAGTTGTTACTGAATTGGCTCCCTAGCCCCGGCAACCCCCCTTCCCCCTCCACTAGCCACCTTCTGCCTGAACTTACATTATCCTTCCCTTGTCGGTGAGACCCTGGGGTGCGAACGCGGCCGCCGCCTTGGAAACGGCGAGGGAGTGCGGGTGGTGTGTGCATGTCTGCGTCTCGGTGGCAGGCAGGGGTGAGCCCAGCCACTCACCTTCCAGGAAGCGTGGATTCCTGGAAGTGAGGGGAACCGCCGTCATTTCGCAGGCAGCGGCACGGTGAGCAGGGGCCCACGGCTGCAGCCAGCAAGAAGAGCTCAGCCCAGGGTGTATGTGTGTGAGAGAGAGAGAGTGTGTGTATGTGTGTGTGTGTGCGCGTGTGTGAGAGGGAGAGAGGGAGAGAGAGGGAGAGAGGGAGAGCGCAAGCGAGCGCACGCTTGGATGTGCTTGGGGAGGGGGCTGGAGAGAATGTATATGTGTGTCTGGTGGGGGGGCGATGCTAGGCTACAGCATCCCTTTCCCAAGCCAGTAAAGGGTTGGGGGTGGGGGGTGTGCACAGGGAGGGGGAGGCAGATGCCGTTGCCCTCGTGCCCAGCAGACAAAGAGGAACTGCACAACAAATGCCTGAGAGAGGCAAGAGTGTGTGTAAGAGAGAGAGAGAGAGAGATGGATGGGCCCTCGAGGTGGGAGGGAGAAAGGGGGGCCCCCAGGGAAGGCCCAATCCTCTGCCAGCTGGGGAAGCCAAGGCCCCAGAGGTCATGGGGCCCAGGACATGGGGCAGCTTCAAGGCTCTCTGATCGGCAGAAAGCCCCTCCCCCACGAAACTCAGGCACTCAGATTCCCTCCTTTCCCTCCTCCTCCAGGAGGGAGGTCGCTCTCTAGATCTGGGGACTGACAGCCCCCTCCCTCCCAGCAGCCAGAAGACCCAGCAGTCTGGTCTCAGGCTAGTGTTGCTCTGTGGCCCTGAGGCTTTTAAAATCCCGGGCAAAATCCCGGTATAGTCTCCCCACCTCCGCTCCCCTCCCTTCCAGTGCCCCTGGGGCCCAGCAGTCGACAGCCCTGGATGAATCGCCTTCTATCAAGACAAGGCCTCTGCTCCCTTCCCTTCCAGAGGAGCTGCTCACTGACGTGCTGACCTACTTTGGAGACTAGATTTTCTGATTCCAAGAATTTGGGGGTGGGAGGGGCTGTGAAACTTTGGGCTGCCTACCCCTGGATCCTTTCTAAGGTTCCCTTAAACATTTCACAGTCCCAGAAAACTTGTGACAAGCACTGCTCAATTAATTGCATGAGCTGGGTTTGAGCCACTCAGTTTCCCCTGAAAGGTAGAGAATGGAGGTGGGGAGAGAATCTGTGTGGTACAAGTTAATAGACTCCTTCTCTTTCTTCTCTCAAGACCCCAGGAGGGAGTGACCTGCACCTTTAGAAAGAGACAAGGGGAGACCGGATAGATTTTCTGGGTTGGGTTCTGTGAGGTGGGAAAATCTCTTTGAAGAACAAGAGAGCTACCCCCTTCATCACATGGCCAGGTGAGGGAAAGCCACCGGGTGTGGAGACAGAAGAGCTGTGATGACCTTGGAGGGCCACAGTGTCCTTTAGGAGGGGTGCACACAGGAGCCTTTCCCACTGCTTGCATACTGGCCCAGGAGAGACGCCCCTCACGTGGACTGTCTCAGCCAGGCCCAGTCGTGCAGGGGCTACTTTTCGGAACTAATTTTAGCCCTACCTTGGTTTTCCCTTTTCCCATTCTCTAAAGTCGTTGCTGGCATCTTGAATTCTCAAAACACAGGTGAGGGGTTTCTGGCCTCCTCTTTCATTCAAAAAACCATCCTGTGCAGAGGCTTCTCTTATCTCAGAAATGTCAACCTGCTGAAAGCAGGGAAAATTTGGTTTCACAGCACAATGAAGCAAACACCCTAAGCGGTTTTCCTCTAATCAACATTCTCCAGAGACAGAGCTCCATGGGATATTTCCCCAGCCACTGTCTCAGTTTCTCACCTACCTACATTAGGACAGGGACTGGTTGTTACCCGTCTATTGTTCCCCAGCAATAAAACAGGGTCCTGAGTGTGGTTGTTGCCCAGTGGTGGGTACTCAGTAGGCTTAACTGAGCAGGAGCGAGAAGGACTGGCTGGTTCCTCAGAAGGGCCATGGCTTTCGTGCCAATAAATCTCTCTCAGTTAAATCAGTCCACTTGATCTCTGTCACTCATGTGGCAGGTGTCAAATGCCTTTACCTATTCCAGCTCCTTCCCTCCTTAAACGAGAAAGGGGTCAGAGTCAGTGTCTTACCTTACATTACCCAGCTGTTGCCAATGACTCTTATATGTGTGTCTGACCCATCTTGCTGTCATCCTTTGAATGTGCCCATAATTCCATTGGTCCCACTCCAGGGTAAAAAAAAAATAAGCTACAGGTCATTTCTACAGTGGTGCTTGGATTTCTGAGGGACATCCTCATGATGTCAAAACCGAATTCTGACTTCCCTTACCTTTTATAATCATTTCCTGCCCTGACATTCTAATGGTCCAAAAAATGATTCCTTCTGTCTTAGAGACAAATTCTGTCTTAGGCCCTTCTCTACACCCTCAGAGAGGGAGCCAGATAAAGGTCCTCGTTTCTTTTCACCCTGTTAAACTCTGAGAAGACCCCGATTACTTTCGTATCTCTTGAATCCATTCATACTATCTCTTCTGCCTCAGTAAGAGTATTTGGCAGGTATGCAAAGCCCCAGCATGTTACGACCGAGGAAAAGGACTGGGGGAACCGAGAACCGGGCTCTATGTCTCTCCTTCAAAGGCTCTATGTTGTTGGCCCACTGGCTGAAATCAGCCCACGGACAAATTTGGCTTGCTCCATGGAACATTTTTTAAAATATTGAGTCATTATTCTAAAATGGAGACATTTCACATAAAATCTGGATTCCTGACTTCTCTTGAAAAATTGGAAGTTTTGGTTACACTGGATACACATTCTGGCATGACGATGACAGGTGGACGCCAAGGAGCTGTTGCTCCTTGAGGTAGGACACGTGTTCTCTAGTACATGACAGTCCCCACATTCTCTTCTGCATGTTATCCTAACCCCATTCACTCATTAACAGGCCCACCTGCCCCTACAGGCCTTTGAGGTTTGAAACCCTGCTCCACTCTCTACCTGGCTGGGACAGAATATCATGTTTGGCTGGCTACCTCAGGGTATAGGAGAAGGACCCACATCTTCCTTCTATCTCTTTGCTTTAAATCCTTCCTCTCTAATAGTGTCCATTCATATTCCCCTCCTATTCCCTTCTGCTTCCCTTATCCCCCACGAAGTCTGGGAAGAGAATCTCTATTTAGGGAAAATAAAATGACCAAAGTAGGTGCACACTACCGAGCACTACCAAGTGTGAGTGGCAGCTCTGTGACTGGGGCACCTGAGGTCCTGGGCTAGGCTGAAGGCTGGACTCCACTCTGCTCCACAGGTGAGTGGCTGCTCCCAGCCCCTTACAGACAGAATGCACAAGAGGGCATACCAGACATATAGGAGCGGCCATTGCAGTCTTCTATGTCCATCTTAGAGTCTGCTGAAAGAGAAAATAGCTGCGATTAGAAGCCAGATCTGGGAAGGGAGGAGGTTTCTCTCTAACATTCTGGAATTAGCAAGTTTGCTCCAACCCTATCCTAAAGAAGAAAAACCTACTTGGTCCTGATGAGAAAGACAATGTACCCCGACTTACAAACCCCAGGGTCTCCTCCAACCCACAACTTCTGCAGGCTTCCCCAGCCTCTGGAGTGGGAACACTGTCTTACTCCAGAGTGGTCCCGGTTGCGGTGTTTTGAGAGTAGACCCTTCTGTAGGTGGAGCTGATGCTGTGGGAAAGGAGACGGGGTACAGCCCAGCCTTTTGGAGGCAAAGAAACCAGCCCCATAGAAGCTCTATACCTTAAGGATGGGGTAGTAACGAAAGGAAGAAGCTGCATTCTCTCTCAAGGGATTCTTTTTTGGGTGTGTAGGGGAGGGAGGGGGACAGGAAAGTAGAAGATGGAGAGCAGCCCACCTCAGGTTCAGTGGGGAGTCCTCTACTGAAGGTCTGATAAACAAATTAAACCTTTAAGTGGCTTCTCCCCACCTTCTTGTCAATTACTTCACTATGTTTATTTTTTTAAAAGGCGGAAGCCTGAATTTAAAATGCAGGTTAGTCTATTTAAGAGAAGCGAGCAGTAATTGGCAGTAGAGTATTAAACAATTCAAGAACTGAGAACAATTAAAAGTGATAATTTGTTCCAATGAATTATCTCCTTAGGAGCCTGTGGGAGGAGGAAAAAAAAAATCTCTTTGGTGGAAATTTACATACCTCCAAAATTGATTTCACCAGTCATCTAATGAAAAATAAATACTCCAAGGGCAGATCTGGGGGCACAAGAGTGGGGCAGGGGAACAGCCTGAACTGCCACCGGGATTCCTGGTCTCTTCAAAGGATTGCTCTAAGGCACGTGGATGAAGATTTGGTTTGCTTGTAACACTATAGTGTTAGAGGCAAGGGCAGAGGATTCTGGAGGATGCGGGGATGGGGGGCATATCTATTATCCTGTCCCCCGCCCCCCAGGTCATTCTTGTGCTGAGAGACATCATATTCTTCTGAAAACTCTCAAGAGAAAGCCTGAAACATGGGCTTTCCTTCACTTCACAAAGCAGCTGTGCCTTAGATTTCATTAGAGAGCCCTAGTCTCACTCAGGAAGCCTGGGTGTGGAAGAAAAAATTATCCAAATTTATTTTCAGCTCTTCTTTTCTTCACATCCTCCCTGGGATAGACTGAGCTTTGGGATCAGACTGCTAGACCAAGCCACAATAATGAGTGGTTCCTTGAAGGTTCCCTTAGGGGTAATGATTAGAAGAGCCCAAGTCCACAGTGGTTAGCAAACTCATACCCTCTGGAACTAGCCATACAACTTGTGGTGGGCAGAGATTCAAAGAATGAGGAAGGGCACTCATGGGGCCCCTTTCATTTCCAAATCATAAGCTCCATAATTGCCTTTTGGGATTTTTCAAAACTGCAAAGCTAAGATGCCACATGTGACTTCCCTTCACACACACATACACACCCCTGTGCAGGAGAAGCAAAGGTGAGCAAGATTTCCTCCATTTTCTGCTTAGAGAAACTGAGGCTCAGAGCAGTTAAGTGACTTGTCTCAGGGTTCATCGTGAGATTGGAACAAGAACACAGGTCTCCCGCCACTCTGAGCTGTGCTCTTCCCATTAAACTACCTTGTTTACTTTCAAAAGCCAGAATACTCAAGGCCTTCGTGGATCGTCTTGCTTTTCCCCTGTTCTAACATCAATTAAGGCATCTTTTCCTATGGTGTGACCCCTGTGGGAGTGGGGTCTGTTACTTAAAAAGAAGAACAAGTTGAGCAGGCTCTAAGGGGAGAAATATGCTAATGTAATGTAATGTGTGTGTGAGAGAGAGAACACAGATGAACCAGGGGCTAGATAAGCACTAGGTAGGCAGAACAGTTGAAGCACAGCATTCAGCTAGCACAGGCTCAGGAAGTGCGTCTCACTCTTGGACACCTGCCCAAATGGTCCCAAAACAATTTCCAGAAGGGTCTGAAGGAGTTGTTTTCTGAGTTGGACTTTGTTCCTAGCAGTAAACTGAGCTCTTCTGCTGCTTAATTGCTCTTAACAGGTGCTCCATGACACATCTTGGGCAAAATCAGCGTTTGGCTGCCTCTAACAGGTCCAAATGCCAAGTTGGTAACCCTGGAAGTGAGAGGGGACCGAGATTCTGCTGTTCCCGATCGTGGTATTCTGAGAGCCAGGAGCAAATCAGTAGACGTACTTCACTGTTTGTTCAAATCTCCAGGCAGCACATCCCTCCCAACCTTCCCACACCCCACCCCTCGAAGCACCTCCTCCCCTGCCTGGCCAGGCAGGCAGATCTTAGTGTCTCCTTAGAGGAACTGGGTCAAATTAGGCACTGCCAATTGGAGACATACCGCAGGGGGAGGAGGTATAAAAAGAGAGAAGTTAGTTACACAAGACAGGTTTGGCTCAAAGATCTTGGAAAGAAACTGGCTTTATAGCAACATAGGCGTCATTCAGTGATGGAGGTAAGCACATATGTACTGTAAATTCAGTTCACTGAGCTGAATACAAAGCAACTAGAAATAGCTAGTCTCCCAATTCAAAAGGAAGTGTCTCTGTGAGGAGGGAGGAAAGGTTGGTCATTGTAACCTCCAGAGACAAAGATTTTCTTCCCTGTTCTTTTGAATCCACTTGGCACTGTAACAAGAGTCCTCTATAGCCCTGGCTTTCTCCCATCAGCACAATATTGCTTTTGAACAGGAATGGGCAGGAATGGACATTCCTTCTAGACAGAAGATTTCCCACCACACTTCCTGACAAGCCACACGTCACGAGCAAGCCAAGGTCTGACTTGTAAGGGCAGGTCAGGCATCGGCTACCACCCCAACTTCCCAGATCCACAAAAACATCCCCACAGCTTTTACTCTTAGGGGACAAAAATGTCAGAAAGTCAAGTTCGCTCAGTGTAGTGGCTCTGGAAGCCTGAAAAAAGATGGACATCACAAGTATTTAAAGCTCTTCAAATCCTCTAAAGAATCCTGTTTGATCCAGTGACACTCCAAAATTGGAATTTAAAATGCACTCCACGTGGACTAGTGGGTAGAAAGGTAGCGAGGAGGATATTGCTGGGAGAGAGAGTGAAGGTGGAGAGAGTGGCAAGGATCTGTGCCATCCTTTTGGTTATTGTTCCGAACTGCAGCAGGGAGAAGCAGACATTTTTCCCCTGGTCTCCCTTAGGACCTGGGACCTGAAGTGGAGTGCAGTGATTATTAACAAGACAGAACTTTCCACCTGCCTGGGAGTGAGTGGTTCAGGTACTACAAGTAAACCAAACCCACGCATCATCCTCTCTTGTCTGTACCGTTGTGAGCTGAATGAAATTGACATAAAAACACACTGGAGTCACTTGGCTGGTTCTGCTGTTAGGGCTTTGCATAATTGGGGAGGGGAAAGAGGTAAATGATTGAGGGAAGCGCTGGAAGGAGGCATTGTCTGCAGCCTGATTGACTACATGCCCCTTTCCAGGAAACAGACCTTGACATCCAGCAGTCTGCAGCTCTGCAATGATTTTTAGGGTCAACCTAGTGCCCTCTGAAGGAAACCTACCAACCTTATCTCAGCTCATGTGTCCTTCTTTACAGCAGAAAGATCTGACTTGTTTTTTCACCAGGCTGTAGATGGTGACCCTCTGTCTACATATAATACAGATGAAGACAGCTCGGCTTCATTACCCAAGTGCTTGAGGAGCAGTGCTGAGGGGAAGAATTCTCAAGTCATCCTAGGAATGGCCAGTCTTTAAAATAAGAAGGGGTAGGAGCTGGAAACATAACACCTGGGCAGTGGGAAAATATCACCTCATTGTCTCCTTTTAGATCTCAGATGGACGCATCTTTTCTCTTGTTCTTTGCGACTCCCTGTCCTCCCCATGTAGACTGCGGAAGAGAGAGAAGGCTAAGGTTTATGGGTGGGAGGAGAAACAATTCTACCCCTCCCATGTCTCATCTTGGGACTTTAAGAACTAAGGAAAGGGCCAAACTAAACAGTTTAAATCACTAGGTATGATGCACATGAGATAATACTCTCTGGTTTTTTTTTATATACCCTGGAGTGTTTGAGCCCTGTGTTTATAGAAAGGCCCCACAAAGTCACTGCTATTCAGCCCTGTGTTTGGGCAGGGGTGGGGGAAGTAGGGCAGCAGAATTCAATTTGAATTTTATAATAATTAGTTTTGAAGCCCAAGACGCCCCCAAACAAAGTTAACTCTATCAAGTGAGGTTTGAAATTACATGGAAGTCTCAATGAACTATTCTGACTGGGGTAGGGTAGCAAAAAGGAGGAAGAGACAGGAACCATTGCCTTTGGTGGCAGTCCTGACCGGAAGTCTCTAATGCATGCTAATCAAAAGGGCTCACTGTTGTCTGGGCCAGAAAGATGTTTCTGGGCTCCTCTGCTAACATAGACTGCTGCTGTGACAATCCAATTTAGTAAGTCTCTCTTCATGTGGAGGGCCTGGGGCAGGGATGTTGTAGGACCTGGGGAATCTTTGGAGCTAGAATGGAGCTGAGAGATGATCTCCAATCTTTTGGGTTTTTGTTTTTTTTTTTTTTAAGATTTTATTTATTTATTCGACAGAGGTAGAGACAGCCAGCGAGAGAGGGAACACAAGCAGGGGGAGTGGGAGAGGAAGAAGCAGGCTCATAACGGAAGAGCCTGATGTGGGGCTCGATCCCATAACGCTGGGATCACGCCCTGAGCCGAAGGCAGACGCTTAACCGCTGTGCCACCCAGGTGCCCCCAATCTTTTGGTTTTTAACAGAAGAAGAAATTAAGCTGAGTCACCCATTGGTTAGTGACAGAATTAAGACAAATAGAACCCAGTACAGTACGAAGTTAAATCTTGCCACAGTGGGAAGGTTTGGGGTAACCGTGCTTACCTTCTTTTTCGGGTGTTGAAATGAACAATTTGGGGGTCTGCATCTTAGTGACTTAAATCCTTGAACCAGAAGCACAGGTTTATGGATGGGAGGAGAAATAGTTCTCTCCGTCCCATGTCTCTTTTTTGAGAATCAGCCTGAGGAAAATGCCAACCTAGACGCTCACTAGGTCTCTTTAAGGTAGAAACAGGGCTCTTTGACCCAAGGATTTACACCAGCATATGTATTCCAGCAGAGTCTATAAGGTTGATGCTATTCCCACTGGTGGGGTGGGAGGGGACAGGCCATTCATACCAGCACTATCCTTTCTTAGATGCGTTCGTCAGACAAACCTTAAAGCAGTCTCCCTGTTTCCATACCGAATCCACAATTCTGAGAAGAGGAGGCAAATCAAACAGCTTGGAATTCAGAGCCTTCTTCAGGCAGGGTCAAGAGACCAATAAAAAGAGGGAGTCCCTCTGCTTATAGCATTGTCTACACCCACAGCAATCCACACTCTTATTTGTTCCGCTAGGGTAAAATAAGCCTAGAAATACCTGCCCAACAACTTATCTTAATTTTTTTCCTTGGTTATTTTGTGTGTATGTTGAGGGAAGAAAGATGGCCAGTTTGGGAGAAAATAACTCCTTTGTGGATGTTAGTGGGAGGTAAAAGGTGGGATAACGTTCCTCCCACGCTGGGAAGTACAAGCTGCAGATTTAAACTAAGGGAAAATAAAGAAGAAATGCTCACTTGCATTTTCACTGGAAAAAAGTCAGGACTTCTTTCTCAGCCAAGTCCCAAAATGTGCCTTACCCTTAACCTACTAACAGGAAGGGGATTGCCCAGAAGCTACAACTGAACTAACTGCACTCAGTGGGCAAGAAAGACATTATATTTTGTGCTTGAGACATCAGCATCTGTTGACTAGGGCAAGACATAATTCTCAATCTGCCAAATTAAGGGTAGCTCCCACCACCCTGGGACCCAGCCCAGAAGCTCCAATGAGACCTATCCTGCTTCCCAATGGCAACACTATTTTCTTCTTTCAAGACTTTGTCATGAGCCACTCTTCTGACTATTTTCACGACCCAGGGAAATCTGGATTCTCCGGCTTTAGGTTGTTGTAGGGAAGGCTGAAGTCCCCTACACCACAAAGCAAGATTCACTGACCTACTGACAGACCTGTGAAGAGATGTGGGATTTCCAGCTAGGCATTCTCACATACTCCTACCAAATAAGAAGCTACATTTTCAAAGATTGTTTGATTTGGCCTTGTCCTGGTTTTATCCTCAGAATCTGAGTTATCTTAAGTGGAAATATTGTAGGTAGTCAGACACCTGTTTTTTAATGCTTTCTAAGAATATAAACATGTACCTCACACAGGTAAAGTGAACGAGTAGTGGTAAGGGGAAAACAACAGACCTCAACAGACTTCTGCTTGGCCATGATGATGGAAGGCCTACAGCTGACATAGGAGCAAATTAGGAACTCTCTAAGCTCACGACTGATGCTTTGAGGGCTCAGGTGGGTACACTGGGACACAGGTGGAGCTATGAAACATATAGGTGGGGGATCTGTATGAGTCACAACAGTTGACAATTTTGCTTATGAGAGAAGGGACTGAAGCCAAAGATGTGCAAAACTTGACACAACGTGGTTGGTAATGCATCAGATCTTCCTGGAAGCAGACTTAGTAAATTCTTACCTTGAGAGAAATGGGGTACTTTTTTCCTAAACATCTCATTTCTAAAGATCTGTGTTCCATTAAACTCCCAACTGTCTCCAGACAGGACCAATCACAAATTAAAAAAAAATTTTAAAAGCATAGACAGCAAACAAAAATTCCCAAAGTGAAAATCTACAACTCTAGCAGACAAGGGGTAAGAAAATAACTGGGGATGGGGCTGTGTGAGGAGGTACACGGAGGCCTATTTTAGCTTATAACTGCTTCCTGAGTCTGTCTCTCCCTAGAGTTGTCAGCCCCAGGGCTTCCTCTGTTACAGTTCTTTCTTAGGACTCGTATGCAGTGAATCTCTTCCTTCCCAGGAGGGAACCTGAGAACCCTACATGGTTCCCTAGACAGCACTTTCCACTTCCACTCTAAGTTTCCTCTCTACTACGTTTCTCCTATTCTGCTCATTGCCTCCCAGATCTCCCCACCTAGGCCTATGTCCTTCTCTCTAACCTTCTCGACAAAACCCCCGAGTCCCTTGCTTTTTTGCCCAGGTACCCCCTCTACTTCTCCTTTCTCCACTCTGTCTCTCTGTTCTACCCCAGCCATACCCCACTGAGAAGCCTCGCGCACCCAGCTCCTGGCTGTCCTCGGTCCTCTGCACTGACCCCGTCTCCCGCCTTTTTAGGTCCCCTTGACTCTCCGTTACCTTCCCCTAAACCTTAAGCGTCGCGCCAACCTCCCACACCACCCGGGCCAGCTTCCTCCCCTTGAGCCACAGCCCAAGTGCCTACACCCTCTTCCCGCCAGCCCCCCGCCCCCGTCTCCCCTCACTTCACGCCCAAGCCCATCAAACCCCCCCCATCACAGCCGTCCCCCCTCCCCCGAACAACTTCCGGTCCCACTACCAGGCGACAGGCGGCGTGGCCGAACACCGAGCGTCCCCAAGCCGGGGAGACTGCTGGGGAAACGGGAAAAGAGCTAGGGGAGAGTAGCCGAGCGCCGAAAGATTCAAGTCGGAGAAGGGCGGTCGCGTGCGGAGGGTAACTCAATGACTGCCCCTTCATCTGCATCTGATTTGCAAACTAGGTGCCCATTGGACACCCCCACGTGCCCTGGCACATATGCCCCTAGTGCCAAGTTTTGCCCTGCCCCTACTAAGAGAATACTGTTTTTAACCTCTTAGCATTCTTTGCCTTTCCTGCCAAGTGTAGGAATGGGGATTACAAAATCTCTCTTGGAGGTATTCTGAGGTCGGTCATCTAAGCAACGCTACGGATGCTGGCCAACCTCAGAGAAGGAACTCCCACTTCTTGACGGCCCTGCACCAGCTTCCCTTCTCTCTTCCCTCCACCTGGTTTTGGATTATCTCACTACATATCCCAGTACCCACCTCCCCCCTGCAACATGCTCAGGCTCCAGCCTCAGACAGTCCCAAGAGTCATAATCTTTTTTCAGAGTTGTAGGCTTAAACACTTTATTGATGTATTTAGAAAAGTGGAACTCTAAAGGGGCAGGATTTCACCCCTCACAACCCCTGGCAACTCAGAAAGTCCGTAGAAAGTTGTACACACACTTTTCTTACACATATCTGCACACATTCTCTGAAGACTCCAAGAAGAAAAGCAAAATAAGTGGTAATATACATTAGAAGAGGAGGTGGGGTAGGAAGAGAAGAATGCTTGTTTACAGAATTTCCCCCCTTCTAGCCCCCTGCTCCAACAGCTCTCAGCTTCTGGCACAATAGGAGTTATGTAACATAGTGTCAAAGGAGAGCTGGTGCTTGCATGGAAATGTGCAATGTGTGTATCTATGTGTGGTTTAGGAAGGCATAGTACAGGGTTGTGATCCAAGAAGATGATGAAAGGAAAGGTTCTTCTATGGTAACGAGGGCAAAGGATGGGTATGGAAAGGGTTGAGAAAATGATTCTGGGAGTAGGTAATTCCATTTCACCTTCTCATGGGGTGACATGGATGTGGACACGGTGCCAGGCATTGCTGAGCACACCTCGCAGGTTCCAGATTGGGGCTACTGTGTCTGGTTGCACATTGTAGCTGTCATCTACAGCCTTACAAACAATGTTCAATTCCTTTTTCCCAGCTGGCACAGGGGCTTGCAGCTGCCATAGCCTCCAGGCCCAGGCCTTCCGGGGACACTGTTCCTCTCCATCCAGCTCTGCCACCTGCCAGGTTAGGCCCCCATCCAGAGACACATCCACCCTGACCACAGCCCTCCCACCACCACTCCATGCATAGCCTTTGATAGTCACCTCCCCTGATTGTACCGTCTCCCCATCCTTGGGCTCTGTGATGGCCGACTGGACAGGAAGTTCCTGAATAGATGGAGCTGAGTCAAAATCTACTGTGTCCCAGTCCACAGACGGAGAGAAGCCTTTGTAATCCCGCCGTTGCCAGTGACTGTAACTTTCCTCTGGTTCTACACTCACTTTGCCCAGCCATTTGACATGGCGGGCACCCACCACACCAGGAACCACCACCCGCACAGGGAAGCCATGGTCACGAGGCAGAGGCTGCCCATTCATCTCATATGCCAGCAGGACCTCAGCTTCGGGGTCCATGGCCCGAGCCAGAGGGATGGATGCTCCGTAGGCAGTCCCTGTGGGGTCTGAGTCCAGTCCCTCAAAGCAGACATGGGCCTCAGTTCCACAGAGTTGGTGACCAGCCTTGGCTAACACATCACAGAGACGTGCCCCAGCCCAGCGTGCAGTGCTAATGGCCCCTGTATTCCACTCCAGACCTTTTACTTCTTTGATCCGAGTCATCTCAGAGCGTCGATTGCCGGCACACTGAAGAGTGATTGTGATCTCGTGCTTGGGGAACTGGTACAAGTCATCCAGGGATAGGCACAGTGACTGACACCCAGGTGGCCCTACTACATGCAGGCGATAGGTTTCTGGGTCCAGGTTAGGTACAGGCAGATGGTTCCGGGTGAAGAAGATAGGGTTAGGTGTGATATAGTTTTCTGTCAGCAGTTCAGGGGGGGGCTCTGCATTAAAGGGGCGCTGGCTATTGACCTTCAGGGCTGGGTGACGTACAGGATCATCAGCATAAGGGTCAGAGGTCTTCACGGTGGAGGGCGCCTTGTCTTCAGGGCTCAGCTCCCCGACTTTGTACTGAGCCAGTATCTCACGCACGTGGGACTGGTCATGAACGGCATAGAGGGCCCAGAAGGGCTCTAGAGGACCCCCTGCTGCTAACATCAGCTTTGACGGCCCCCCTGGGTGTAGGTCCACAAATTCTGTAACATCAAACACCTCACAGCCCAGAGTCACCCAGATCCTAGTCTCACGGCTGCTGTGAGATCTCACTTCCTCTCTCGTGTATATGTGTGGTGACTTCTCAGCAGCCTGCAGGCAGGGCAGGGGTAAGGCAAAAATAAACATAAATAGTAAGAAGGAATCACTCTAGCTCACTCTGACCCAATCCATAAAGTCATGGCCGCTGTGAAACAGAGGTAGCGGACTCCACCTTTACTCTGCAGGAAGATAGTATCACCATGGCCTCTGTGTTAGTAGTCTGGGTTGGCTGGGTAGCTTACTAGGGCCCCTCTGTCTGACAGTGAAGTCCCTTCCTTCCCTACTTACCCTGCACTGGTGGTCATGATAGGCCAACACTGCACCCAGGCCTAGCAGAGTCCCCATGACTCTCCATCCCCTAGTGCTGGAGTTATCACCAGAGAAGGCAAGGCTGGGGCACTGGGGCTGAAGTGAATCATTTGTAGAGCAGGCCCGAATGCAGAGCCTTGAGGGGACTGACTGGAGCCTGGAAGAGAGAGAGATCTTAGTAGCACAGTTCCGATCATATGAAAGAGATAGTGAAGGCCTAGGGTTTACCAGGTTGGCCAGTGGTTCCTTCAGCTGGGACTTTGTTTGTCCAGGGATGGGTGGGGCAAATGGGTGAGTTATGGCTTTCCCTTTCCTCCCTGGTAGCCACAATCTCAACTATCTTATCTGGTAGGTAAAACATCAAAAAGATACTGGGGGTGGGAGATATGGGCTAGGAGACGAGTTCTTGGATTGGATGGTCTACCTGCAGGCCTGTCGGAGTCGTGGGATCACAGCCCTGTGCAGCAGCATTGTGGCAGACCTGTGGGGAAAAGATTCTAGGATCAAGATAGGGAGTTCTGGAAGGGAATGACATTAGGGCAACTTGAGGAAACTGGTAGAAGGAAGACAGAGACAGTAAACAGGGAGCTCGCTGGGCAAATGAGACTTCTTCTGTGGTAATGGGGCCAAAGGATGGGAGTGTGTGTGTGGGGGGGGGAGTGTCCAAATGGGTCTTTAGAGAAAACCTAAAGGACTTCAGAGAGACTATGCTCACAGGATGGAAGGGAATGGGGCCGGAGGGAGAAGGTTGGTCTTCTAGAATCACTTATCTCCCATCCTCCATTCTTTGTCCACTACAGAGAACAATGTTCAGGGCCAAGGGCCTAAAGGGCAGAAGCCAAAATATCTACAGCCCAGATATTGCTGGTTTATTATTTCCGAAGTCAGTACAGGACGACTGAGGGGCAAACTAACTTAGATAGGGACAAAAAGGTGAAAAAAGGTAGTGGTAGCCTAATGGGTTGAATGAGCTCAGATTCTGGAGTCGAACTGTTTTGGGTTTGTGAAACCGGCCCTGCCGTTAACCAGTCCCATTGCCTGGGCAAGATATCAAGACTTTCAGAACTGCGTCCTCATCTATGAAATGAGATCTACCTAGCGGAGTAGCTGTGAGGAGCAAACAAGTAATAACGTTGTCTTTGAAAGCCTTTCAGTCCCCTCCTTTCCTCTTCCAACCCTAGGAAAAAAGAAAATAGAACCCAGCTGGGAACTGGACCCCAACCCAGGGTCCCCGCCCTTACCTTGTCTATGCCATTCTTGTGAACTCCGCAAATTGGGAAGTTAATGGCCACAGTGTCAGGGGATGGGCTAGAGAAGTAATTTTTCCACTCTGCCCTGCAAGCAGTTCCTTCCTCAGAGCACTGAGCAGATCACTGACCCCATCACTGACCCCAGGAATGCCAAAATAGAGAAGAGTGACAAAAGTCCCAATTGCTGGTGAAATGCTAAAGAAGGGGGCACGCAGGGAAACTGTGAGGGCAATACGAGAGGAGCAGAATCTGCATTTTAACCCTGGGCCATGGGATCCTCCCTCTCCCTCCCACCTGCCCTCAATGCCAGCAGTCCACTTGTAATAACCAGGCTGGAGTGCTGCAAGTAGGGCTGACTTACAGGCGAACTTGGTCAGCCCAGTGTCCCAGGCTTGGGAGAAGCAACCTTCTGCTCCCAAACAGATGCCACACGCCTTGTGCGGGTGGTGGCCCCTCACTCCGCAGGGGCACTTTAGGTAGGAGGATACATCCAGCTCCAGAGCACAAGCACCCAGTCCCATGCCACTGCCCAGCTGCTGGCACAAGTGTCTCGTAGCAACATACCGCGCCCCCAGGAGCAGCTGGGCAGCGGGAGTGGACGTGGTACTGGCAGTTTTTGTTCGAACCCCCGGGGTTCGGAGCACTCCCGGGTCCCAAGGCTCCGGCCATCGCCCAGGTTACCAGCCCTTCCTTCACCTCTTCCCTCTCCCAGCCCCTAACCCCCTTACCAGGTCCGGCGTCTCCTTGGCGGCTGATTACCCGCCCCGCTCCAGAAGACTGCTGGCAAAGGGGCGGGGCCAGCACCGTGACGTTGGTGCGGAGTGAAGGACCACTTTCGTGTCTCGGCTCGTCCCCCAGCCATTGGCTGACCGCGGCCGCCTCCCAGCTGCTGTGCCCGCCTCCTGAGGCTGAGGCAGGCGGGGCGCCACGAGGGCTCGGAGCTAAGACTGGCTGTTTTTTGTTTCTATCCCCGCTCCACAAAGAATGGGATCCTCACTGTTGTCAGAAACCGAGCAATGGAAGGTGACAAGGACTCCAAAGGTTGGGCTGAAGGTGGGAAGTTTTGAGATGTCCCCGCCCTGCCCCTACAGCTGGGACACAAGGTCCCTTCACTGAAGAGGCCTCAAATCCAGCCGGCTTTCTCCCGGCAGTGAGCTCCGCCTCTACCCTGTTTTTGACAAACGTCTGTGTTGCAACTACAACAGCCCTGTTTGTCTTTTAGTGAAAACAAGGTCAAACGCTCAATTCTCTTATACCCAACAGGAGAAGAAATGAAGCCTAAATAGTGGTTCAAAGACTCTGAGATCCCTCGGACTTCTTTTCTTCCCAAATTATGGAACCAACAATAGCCATTTTTTTTTCTTAGTTAAGTCAATTAAAAAATCATTGGTCATAACGAGAGCAATAACATTTTAACACCTCAAAGCAGGAAGATTATAATCGCTCATAATCTGAGAGTAGAGAGCACTAAAACGTGTGCAATTAGCCTTTATCTCTTGGTGCCAGACTGAAAACTTACTGTTATTGGCTGGCTGTGAACCCGGGGCAAACGTATCCACACTGCCCTCTAGAGTTCAGAAGGTTGAACTACAACCTTACTTTAAGTGAAGGTCTTCATCTTTAATTTTGGAAGATCACTTCCTCTCTTTCTGCTCTCCTAAAGTGAACTAGAGCTTTTACCAGAAATCAAGGAACCTTGGAGGGAGTACTAAGAGATAGAAGGAAAGGGGAATTGGCAGGGAAAAGGTGATTTTGGCCCAGAGGTTTCTGGAAATAGAAAGAATTCCAACTCAGCTGTGTTCAATTAAATCTTCGGAGAGGTGTGGTATCCAACCTATCCTACCAGCCTTGAAAAATAGGCTCAGCCCAAGGATACAGAGAAATCAGTTAGGGACTGTCTGAAGCCACAGGATAAGACTTCTCCCTAATAACAGTGTCACATTGTGTGCCCCACACATATTTCACATAATTGACCTTTAAACCTCAACTTTTCTTCATTTTACAGAAGAAGAAACTGAGGCAGACAGCAGCTAAGTAACTTGATCAAGGCCACGGTTCGTAAGTTGGCAGATGGGACTGCAATGCCAGCTCTGTTTGACACCAGTCCTCTTTCCTGTCCTTCTGCAACCATACCAATCTTTCTCCGTATCATTCTCCCCCATCCACCTCCACTTAGACTGTGATGGACTGAAGGGTTTCAAGTACAGTAGCAAACAAGAGCAGATCTAGGAGAAATTTTCCTGTTGAGGGAGAAGCCACATGATCACTTAAAAACACAAATTTAATGATTTCTTTAACCTTCTTTAGGTCATGGACCCCTCTGAGATACTAACAACGCAATGCACCCTTTCCCTGGAGAAATGCACATAAACTTTTGCATAATACCTCAAAGAATTCATAAATACCACCTCTCCCTCCAGTCTCATCAGTTGTCTGCCCACAGATCCATAGAAACCCCCCTCCCCCACCAATATATATTCCATAAAGAGGCCTACAAAAATAAGCTAGGTCAGATTTGATGAGCTCTCTAGTGGCCTGGGAATAGGAGTTTAATAGCAATAAAGGGAGTATTTTCCAAATTGGGCTATGTCATTATTCAAGAAAAGATTAAAGGGAATAAGGAGATACCGAGATGTAGGAGAAGGTGTGTGTCTGATTCAATAAAACATTGGATGGCCTTTCTTCCAAATTTCTTGTACCAGACAGACAAATAGCAAAAAAAAGAAAAAAAAAGAAAAAAAAAGGATAAAAGAGAAAAGAAAAAAAGAAAGAAAAAAAGAAGAACCAACACTCCAATACACTTTTCTTTTCTTTTTTTTTTTTTCCTTTTTTACTTACATTAAATACATCGGTAAATCAGCAGTTGCATTCTGTTACCACGATTGTTACGTCGGGAGAGGAAGAAAAGGGGGAAAAGGCAAATGCTTTCTTAGAAGAAAAAAAAAAAAAAAACCCCCCCCCCCAAAAAAAAAAAAAAAAAAAAAAAAAAAACTGATCAGAAGAAAAAAAAAAATGAAGAGCTGGGAAATAAAAACTAAGATCCTCAAGCCCAAGAGAGCTCAAAGGAAAGCAGAAGAGCTGGTAGGAAATAGAAGGAAGGCAGCAGATGGGCCCAGAAGCTAAGGCCAATCCTGTTCCTAAGGGGGCTGGGGAGGGGAGAAGCCTGGAGAAATGGTTTCCCAGCCCCAAGGCAATGAAACACTTCACTTCTGTTCCATGGGGAAAGATGCACAGAGGCGGGGGCGGGGGGGGGAGGAGCAAAAACTTCATTTCTAAGGAATTTAAGAGAGATATCCTAGTTCTTCCACTTGTAAGGATGCACTGGGTGCTTTGGGAGGCTGGTGGGTGCTGGGAAAGGAAGGGGAAAATGTATGTGTATTTCAGGGCCACGGGAACTAAGGCTGCCCCTGGAAAAGGAAGGGAAATGAGTCCTAAGTGGAAGAACCTAAGCTGGGTCCTTCAGAGTCTCAGCTCCAAGGATTTTTCAGCTGCTCTGGGACAGAAGGCAGTCTGCAAACACAAGGGTAGAAAGGTCCCAATCCTAGGTCACTGTGACCTTTCCTATCTTACTTCCCCCAATTTCCCCAAAACTCTGGGCTGGAACAAGAAGTTTAGAATTCTCTCTTGCCTTGATGGCTTCCCAAGACATCCTAAAATACCTGATGAGGGATATGAAGAGTAGCTGGAGATTTAGAAAGGACCAACATCCCCTGGTGATGTGAGACAGTTGTGATGGACCTTCAGTGCCAGTTGTTCCCTATCCACAGGAACAGGTGTTACGATATGAGGGGGCCACAGCAGGCCTCTGTGGTATTAGCCCCTAGTGGTACGTGGATTAAAGCACTTGCTGGGGGTGGGTATGAGGATAAGAATGGAGGGACTAAACTGAAGATACTAACAAAGGAGAAAAGATACAGGGCCTGATGGGAGGTGGAGTACAGAACAGACTGTACAGTGGGAATAAAGATCATACCTATTTACAGGGAAAGCAGAAAAGACATGGTAATGGGTGGATCTCTGAACATGAACGTCAGGAAGGACAGAAAACTCTTCCCTCTTGCTGACCGACCCCTCTTCACTCCCATACCATGGCCTAGGCTATCCTGAGACCACTCTCCAGTTGCTCAGTTAATTCCCCAGGAAAGGCAAACCTATACTCGAGAGCTAGGTTGGCAAGAATATAGGTTAAGAATCAGAGTTGGAGGAAGCTAGCAGTGGAGACTGGGCTTGAGTAGCTGCCACTGGTCCTGTTCTCTACAGCCCCTCCTAAAACCTCATATATATACTACCTTGGGTTCCATTTAATTAAAAAGGTGAGAGGGCAGGTAAATCAATCAAAACCCCCATAAAACAAGTATCCCAACTGAACTACCACCAATTAAAGTGCAAACTGCAGGGGAATATAGTGGCTGGGGCTGAGGCCATCTAAAGGCCAGAGGAAAAAAAATGTATATGTATAAATCAGAGGATGGGTATCAGAAACTGGTCCCTCCTCTAATTAGATCACAGCAGAGCCAAAGATGCAGGCAACCAGTGAAGATTCTTTGGAGGACTCTGGGGTCCAGAGTCTCCCCCATTATGGGGGAGGAGCTACCTAAGAGGCTAGGTGAGGGGGCAATTAGGCCTTGGAACAGTTCCAGAGCCACAGGTGATGCTGCATCTCCACCTCCTCCACCTCTGCCCAGTTAGCTAACAACACAACTACCCGGTACCCGAGAGCTTGCCTTCCCTTTCTCACCTCTACCTAGAAACGCCCTCCACAAGGCCAACTCATGGAGACTGCAGTGTTTTCAAATATGAGAAACTCCAACCAAAAAAAGAAAGAAAGAAAGAAAGAAAAGAAAGAAAAGAAAGAAAAGAAAGGAAAGAAAGGAAAGAAAGAGAAAGAAAGAAAGAAAGAAAGAAAGAAAGAAAGAAAGAAAGAAAGAAAGAAAGAAAGAAAAAAGGAACTGTTTCCTTACTCCCTCCTGCTCTGAGCCTTACTCTCCCCCAGGGCCCTTAATGTGACTGAACTGGAAACCTCCTTCCTCAATTCCTGGGTTCACCACCTTCTCCATCCTGGGGAGAGGAGGATAAGGGGATCAAGAACAGGGATTGACCAAAGCAGAAGGGGAAGGGGCAGGAGACAAAAAAAATTTCTGAAAAAATGAGGAGGAGGAGGAAAGATAAGTAGGTCACTGTCTTGCACCTATAATACAAAGTGAAGAAAGTTTGTTTTGGAAGGTAAGTCCTGGGGGATCTGACCCCCGAGCCCCAGAGTAGGGGTAGGAGGCCAGTGGCAACAGCTGCCTGGTGTTGGTTGCTGAAGCGTTAAAAAGTGCCATGACGGAGCTGTCAGGAGGCAGCCCTTGGGAGCCAGGGCTCAGTGTGCTGTTACCATAGGGGCTGTGTGCTGAGGGGTGGGGACGGAGGTTATTTCTTAGCTCTCGTGCTAGCTCCATACTTCTTTGCTGCTAGCCACTCCCTCAGTTGCTACAACACTGGCTCTTGTTCTGCTGGGACTGCTCATGGAGATCCACACCCCGGCTTCGGCATGCTGCACCCCCCAGATTCTGGGGTTCACTCTTTGGCAACTTCTTAGCTAGAGATAAAAAGAGAAGGGAAAAAAGTATGGTAGATTTTACTCATCCCTCCAAAGGAATATGGGTCAGGGAGAGATGGGGAAGGGGGATGTGACAGATAAAAAGAATGTTTTGAAGAGGGGAAGGTTCACTTGTAAACTACATTGAAGATAAGGGGGCTAAACCTGAAGCCAAAGGATTGAGGTCATAATGGAAAATTAAGATATTTCCATACCTAAAGTTTTCACAAGAGGAGACACTCCCCTCTGCCTTTATGACTTTGGTTAGTCTAGAGGCAAGGGGAAAAGACAGGAAGACCCCAGGCTGCTCTGACCTTACCTATTGCCAGGAAGAGATCGTTCACGTTCATAGCTGTCTTGGCTGAAGTCTCCATAAACAATAAGCTGTTGTCATCTGCATACGCCTGGGCCTCCTGCAAGGGGGTGGGTGTACCAGTACTCAGAATGTAGGGTAGGAACAAGTATTGCCTTTCTACTCCCATGTAGCACCAGAGCTAGGCAATATCCTTGGTTCCCTCCTTTTAATTGCCCCTCTGAGCCAGCTGGCCCTGGTGACAACTCCCTCAAGGATAACTCATGGTCTAGATAGCTTAATCCAACAAGCAGGTGTCAGGAATCTTATTTATGAGGGAGAAGGTAAGCTGGTTGGGGGCTTTTAGGTTGTGACACTTGAATAGTCCCTTACCTCAAATTCAACTACTCCCTCTTTCCTGTTTTCACATTGGTACTCCCATAGCTTTTACTTCCCTACCCCTCTGCTGGGGAATTTTCTTGTGTCTCCTCTGAAATCTCCTAGCTGTCATTAGGGTCACAGTGTTGTTGTATTTAACTTGGTGTGGAACTGGGGAATGAGATGATAAATGTCCTAAGATGAGGTTTTCAGAGAGGGCAGGTTTGTGAAAAAAAGGTCCCAAGCGCAGAGGGAGTGTGTTAGAGAGGGATTCGCTGGGCCATCTTACTTCATACTCCACCATGCGCTTATTGGCAAGGTCAGCTTTGTTCCCCGCCAAGGCAATAACGATGCTAGGACTGGCCTGTCGCTGTAGTTCCTTTACCCATGTCTTCGCTCGGGCGAAAGTTTCCTAGGAAAACATGAGGAAGAGAAGGGTTGACCGGAATGACTGCCAATCCAGGCCCATCATTTTCAAAACCCAGTTTCAAAACTCACCTCTCCTAGGCAGCTTTCCCTCACTGAAACCACTTGTGTCTGATAATTCATTACTTCAGTCTTACCAGCACTTGGAAGTATAATTTATATTCTTATTTTGCTATTTCAAGAACCAGTTTTCTCTTCCCCACCTAATTCCTATAAATAAAAGCAACAGAATTTTCTTAGCCCACTTACCTGATTAGTAATGTCATAAACCACAATGGCAGCTTGGGCACCTCTGTAGTACATGGGGGCCAAACTATGGTATCGTTCCTGCCCAGCTGTGTCCCAGATCTCAAACTTGACTGTTGTGTCATCTAGACAAACAGACTGGGTGAGGAAGGCAGCTATGGATGAGAGAATGGAGGGGAAGAAGATGTAAGTGGGAGGATCAACGGGAAAATCCCAGCCCCCTTCACAGTATCTCCATTCTTCGTCTAAGACCAGTCACCACCCAGGTCATTGAGCTAAGGAAAAGGTTTCACATTCCCCTCCTTATGTATAGGTCCTAGAACCAGGATTTAGACTGCCCTCGGCTAAGTCCTTCCTGCCAGAAGTATCTCTACCTAAGAGATGTGCCCTAATGGGGCGCATAAACTATGAAGGTTAGAGAGAAGAACTGACACTTATACCAGTCATCTCTCTTCTAACCAAAATAGAAGAATAAGAGATGATGATAGAAAATAGGCTTCAGGTAAAGGTCACAGCAATAATTAATTAGGAGACTTTAAAGCTTGATGGCAGATCCCACCCTTATCAGTATTATTTGGTTGTTACTTTTTTAAAATAATCATCTGTTGGTCGAAGAACACATTTCCAAGGTGACTAGTAAAAGTGGGGAAGGAGTAACATGGGAGTTCTCATAAAAGACCCTTTCCTGAACTAGGGCCCTATTTTGGGAGTAGCAGAAGGTAGAAGGTAGCAAAGATGGGAAAGGCAGATGCCTTTTATCTTTTGTATTTAGTTTTAGCCTCTCTTTTACTAGGTATGTGCATCAGAATCATCTAAGGAGCTTTCCCCATGTCTATATCTCACCAACCTCACCCCATGTCCAATACTAATCAGTAGATCTAGGATAGGTCCCAAGCATGACAGGATGAAAATGTTCCTCAGGTGATTCTGATATACATTTTTGATTATGAATCACTGCTCCAAACCAACCCTGCTCAAGATGACACTCAACTGAACTTCAAATGGATTAAGAAAAAAGTGGGCCGAAGAGAAACTGAGATTTAAAAAATCAGTGATTTTCTTGGTGGGCAATGGTCAACCTTTCTAATTTTCTTCTATGAAGAAAGGGGACAAACATATACCTACTTTTTGGCATTTTGGCAGTTTTTTTCTGTTTTCTAAAGGATTTCCATTCCAAGGAGCTAAAGAGGCCAGCTCCACGGTCAAGTCCCTAGATCTCCCTTCAAAAGCCTAACTAAACATTGACCCTCTTCTTTCCCTGAGGTACTAACCTCCAATGGTGCTCTCTTGGTACTCATGGAACTGCCCTTTGACAAAACGTAATACCAGGCTAGACTTCCCCACTGCAGATTCACCCAGCAGGACCAATTTGAACTGGCATATTTTGCTGGCCTGGGGCTGCCCATTGGGCCTGGCTGTGCTTCTGCTCGTCATGACTAGATTATCAGAATGGGAAAGGGTAGAGGGAGGGGGATGCCACAAAGCGGCAAAGGGGGGAGGGGGAAGGGGAGGGGACTTCAGGCTTCAACAGTCCTGCAAGAAAAAAAAGTGGGTAAAATTAAACACAGGGACATTGCAGCTGCAATCAATTTTAGAGAAAAGATAAATCTCTGCATTTCTTTGCTCCTATGAGGACTTAACAATTAAAATCATCCTCCATTAAAAGGTAATCCCACTGAGAGGGTCCCAGGCAGCTAACACTCAGTGCTAAGAATGGGGAACAATAAAATAAGAATTGTATCTGGGAGGGGTGCCTGGGCGGCACAGTCGTTAAGCGTCTGCCTTCGGCTCAGGGAGTGATCCCGGGGTTATGGGATCGAGCCCCATGTCAGGCTCCTCCGCTAGGAGCCTGCTTCTTCCTCTCCCACTCCCCCTGCTTGTGTTCCCTCTCTCGCTGGCTGTCTCTATCTCTGTCAAATAAATAAATAAAATCTTTAAAAAAAAAAAGAATTGTATCTGGGGGCACCTGGGTGGCTCATCTGGTTAAGCATCTGCCTTCAGCTCAGGTCATAATCCCAGAATGCCGGGATCGAGCCCTGTGGCAGGCTCCCTGCTCAGCGGGGAACCTATTTCTCTCTCAAATAAATAAATGAAATCTTTAAAAAAAAAAAAAGAATTTCATCTGAATTGGAGTTTGCACTACTACATAATCCTCAACTGCCAAGAGAGCTGAAATGGAGAGACTGAAAACTGTGTGAAATAAGTTTAATTCCCCACCAGGTCTTCAATTTTTTTTCCCCCAGATTTATTTATTTATTTGAGAGAGAAAGAATGTGAGTGGGAGAGGCAGAGGGACTCCCCACTGAGCCTGGAGCAGGACATAGGGCTCAATCCCATGACCCATGAGATCATGACCTGAGCCAAAACTAAGAGCCAGATGCTCATGCCAGGTCTTCAAAAAACAGCAAACCAATAAACTTTTGAGACTTTTTTTTTTTTTTCCCTTTTAGAGGGGAGAGGGGCAAAGGGAGAGGGAGAGAGAATCTTAAGCAGGCTCCAGGCCGGAACCTGATGGAAGGCTCCATCTTCCAACTCTGAGATAATAACCTGAGCTGAAATCAAGAGTCAGTTGCTTAACTGACTGAGCCACCCAGGCACCTCCAAACTGATCAACTTTTAGTTGGCCTGAAGAACACCCAAAGGCACCCACATGTGCCCTAGATCCCCAGTATCTTGGTATCCTTGGTATCCCCGACCCCCATCTTTTTTCTAGCTTTCAAAATGAAAGATATACTCTGGGGGTGTGGGAGGAGTCACCCCTCCCTAAGAGCAGAGGGGTAGCTTCTGGTTCCGTATCCTTCATACATAACCAGTAGTCTTCTTGACATTTCTGAAGCCCTAACCAGGGTCCCTTTGCCAGAAATCTGTCATTTCTCATTTCTGGTCAAAGATGAGTAGAAAAATAGACTATAGACAACCAACAGACCACATTCAGCATCAACTCTTTCACTTTGCTCCTGCCACCTCTCCAAGTCTGAGAATCTATCAAATCGAAGAATCGGTAGGTCTGACGTACTCTCAACTTGCAACTGTCTTCCTGGTGCCTAACTAGGTAACCCTCCACACTAAATGGACCTAACAGCTGTAGCCCTCCATATTAGAGGCAAAGAAAGAAGGTGTATTTTCTAAACACATGCAGGAGTCTCCAGAGGATGATGTAGGGGTAAGTTTTTTCTTTCTTTTAAAAAAACATTTTATTTAGAGAAAGCGTGAGTGGGGAGAGAGAACCCTTAGCAGACTGCACTGAGTGCAGAGGTGGACATGGGCCTGGATCCCAGGACCCTGAGATCATGACCTGAGCCGAAATCAAGACTCAGATGCTTAACCAACTGAGCCACCCAGGTGCCTCATAGGGGTAAATTTTCAAGCAATAAACATTTGATGAAAATAAACTGAACTACCTTCTTTACCTTTCAAGAGGCTTGTGAAGCTGGTGGTGGAGGAAGAGACAGAGAGGTTGAGGACTTTAGAGAGTCTAACCATCCAAACCTGAATATATTTCATCATTCTGACTCTGAGAGGAAAGGAACTGTGAGATTCAAAGGAGTTAGCATGATCAGAGCATGCAAAACCTCTGTCCAAAATCAAAGCATTGTTTGGATTGTACTTTGTTCAAATTAATCTTTTCTTTCTCCAAGGTTGATTCTAGTAACAATCTGCAATTCTAGTAAAGCTAGAAAAGACAGTAAAGACAGAAAAACAGAAAAATCATACAGGAGGCAGTGCAGAGGAACAAAGACTGTGAAGTCTGATAAACTGGGATTATTTTACAGTTCTGCTTACTAGCCATGAAGCTTTGGGCAAGTTACTAAATCTATTTGTGCATTTATTTCATCTGTAAAATGGGTAATAGCCTTATGAGCACTTACTTCATAAAGCTATTGTGAGAATTAAATGATAATAGAAATAATTTACATATAAGTATCTGATAAGTGCTCAATGAATATTAAGATACTAATCATTATTAATGACATCAAGAAAATTTCAGAGCCTTGCCTTCCACCTTTATAAAGTGGAAAAAATACCTACCTCATAGAGTAGCAATGAAGATTAAGGAAAAGATGTGTTTAGCATAGGGTTAAAAAGTAAGTATTGTTACTTAGTGGCCCTGATTCACAGAAAAGATCAATTTAATATATTAATGTATATCTCAATATTAATTTTAACCAATATATTCTTAAAAAGCAGGCTTGATAAGAAGTAGAGAAAAAAACAGAAAAACCAAAAGTGTAAAGAGGAAGCTAACAGGGGAATGAGAAATGAGAACTCAGAAAAGTCCCAAAGTAGACTAGATTAAGACAGAGGAATGTAAGAAATTACTCTGATTCTACTGGATATTTTATATTCCTCAGGCCGGTGAGTCCTAAGATTCCAGATATACATAGGCTATTTTGTGATGAAATTTTCAGTGATTTATGATGAAATGATAAAAAATAGAGACGATATAGCAAGTTTTTCATAAAGCTAAATTTATTCAAGAAAAAAAATTTTTTTAAAGTAGGCTCCACACTCAGCATGGAGCCCAACATGGGGCTTGAACCTACGACCCTGAGATCAACACCTGAGCTGAGATCAAGAGTTGGATGCTTAACTGACTGAGCCACCTAGGTGCCCCTAAATTTATCTAATTTAAAAGAATATTCTTTATAACAAAATTTCTAACTTCCTAATTTTTTAAGATTTTATTTACTTATTTGTCAGAGAGATACTGAGAGACAGAGAGGCAGGCAGAGGGAGAAACAGGCTCCCCACTGAGCAAGGAGCCCGATGTGGGACTCGATCCCAGGACCCTGGGATCATGATATGAGCTGAAGGCAGACCTTAACAGACTGAGCCACCCAGGCATCCCTAACTTCTTACTTTCTTAGTATTAATTTCTTCTCAAAGGTAAATACGTATATTATATGGAAAAACCTCTGAGACCTATTTTTAAAAAGTAGAGGGGCAGCTGGTTGGCTTAGCTGGTTAAGTGCCTGACTCTTGATTTCGGCTGGGTTTGTGATTTTGGTGGTGGGATCTAGCCCTCTGTTGTGCTCCCAACTCAGTGTGGAGCTTGCTTGAGATTCTCTCCCTCTCCCTCTCCAATAAATCTTAAAAAAGAAAAAAAAAGTTGTAGAACGAAACACATGCTTAGATCCAATTTCTGTAAAACAAAATTCTGCATAGAAAACAGTATGGAACATCTGTTAACAGTGGTTACCTCTGAAAAGAGTGGGATTGAGGAGGGTGGCAGATGAAGGACTCAGATTTTTTTCATTCTACACAATTTTTTTTTTTAAAGATTTTATTTATTTATTTGACAGAGAGAGACAGCCAGCGAGAGAGGGAACACAAGCAGGGGGAGTGGGAGAGGAAGAAGCAGGCTCGCAGAGGAAGAGCCTGATGTGGGGCTCGATCCCAGAACGCCGGGATCACGCCCTGAGCCGAAGGCAGATGCTTAACGACTGCGCCACCCAGGCGCCCCTACGCAATTTTTTTTTAAACAGGAAATATAAATTTTTATTCTTTTAAGAAATATATTTAAAAGCTTTCTAAATAATTTTTAATGCTTTAAAAAATAATGGTGTTGACAGGTAGTAGTAAGCTTTCTAAATACCCATATATGGGAAAGCAAAAAACCTCAAATTTAAATTAGCTGGTCGAGGGGCACCTGGGTAGCTCAGCTGGTTAAGTGTTTGTCTTCGGCTCAGGTTGTGGTCCCAGGGTCCTGAGATTGAGCCCTACATGGGGCTCCCTGCTCTGCAAGGGAGTCTGCTTCTCCCTCTGCCTCTGCCCCTCCCCCTGCTCATGTTCTCTCTCTCTCAAATAAATAAATAAATAATCTTTTGTTTTTTTAAGATTTTATTTATTTGAGAGAGCGAGTGAGAGCAAGCACAAGCAGGGTGAAGCTCACAGGGAGTAGCAGACTCCCTGCTGAGCGGGGAGCCCGATGTAGGGCTCGATCCCCAGACTCCGGGATCATGACCTGAGTGGAAGGCAGATGCTTAACCAACTGAGCCACCCAGGCACCCAAAATAAATGAAAAATCTTAATAAAAAAAAAAAATTAGGGGCGGTTGGGTGGCCCAGTTGGTTAAATGTTTGCCTTCCGGAGTCCAGGGATAGAGTCCCACATCCAACTCCCTGCTCAGCGGGGAGTCTGCTCTTCCTCTCCCTTCCTCTCTCTCAAATAAATGAACAGAATCTTTATTTATTTTTATTTTTTTAAAGATTTATTTTTGCAAGAGGGAGAGAGTACGTGAGCATGAGTGAGGAGGGACAGAGGAAGAAGCAGACTCCCCACCCAGTGGGGATCAAGAGTCAGAGGCTTAACCAACTGAGCCACCCAGGCACCTCTTAATTAGGTTCTTAACCACTAGTCACAGTTCTTTAGCTCTTTTCATTTTTTTTTTTAAAGATTTTTATTTATTTATTTGACAGAGATAGAGACAGCCAGCGAGAGAGGGAACACAAGCAGGGGGAGCGGGAGAGGAAGAAGCAGGCTCACAGTGGAGGAGCCTGATGTGGGGCTCGATCCCATAACGCCGGGATCACGCCCTGAGCCGAAGGCAGACGTTTTAACCGCTGTGCCACCCAGGCGCCCCTTAGCTCTTTTCATTCTTAAACTGTGGGACCAGATCCCAGGACCCTGAGATCATGACGTGAACCGAAGGCAGACACTCAACGGACTGAAACCCAACCACCCTAAATAAAATCTTTAAAAAATAAATAAGTTGGTCCACAAAATCCTAAATTCTGGTAACCAGTACTGCAAGAATCAGTTAATTAGGTTTTTTTTTTTTTAACATTTATTTATTTGAGAATGCACACCTGTGCAAGCAGGGGGAGGGGAGACTCTCAAGCAGACTCCCCACTGAGCATGGAGCCCAACACAAGCCAGATCCCACGACCCCGAGATCATGACCTGAGCTGAAATCAACAGTCAGAGGCTTAACCAACTGAGCCACCCAGGCACCCGTTAATTAGGTTCTTAACTACTAGTCACAGTTCTTTAGTTCTTTTCATTCTCAAACTGTGAGTTGTAAACCAACAGTGACCTCATTGAAATCACTTGGTAGATCACGATCAGCACATTTGGGAAAAAAGAAATAGAATAAAAAAATAACAAATGTATTACAAATAATAATCATTTTGTGAAAATGTTTCACTTTATGTACACACACTGAATTATGATATGAAATGTTATTTATTATGCGTCATGATTTAAAAAAAANAGTCATGATTTAAAAAAAAGGTTAAAAAACATTGCTTTGGAGAGGCCTGACAATGAAACATGCGTTAATAAGGATGGGAGAAAGTCTAGTTTCTCGGCAGCCTATAGGCTATGGTTACTATTATAGCACTTCTAGATGAAATTAAGCTGCGGGCTGAATGTAGCTCTTCAGGTTAGAGGATTCTCCAACCCTGCTACTAAAGTTATGATGCAATTATGAAAATGGAAGCCAAACTAGACAGGGGCAGTCCCATGTGGCGTTGGTAAGGGCTTTGGAATCAAGCAAGGTTGAGTTTTATTCTCTGCTTTGCCAGTTGTAACCCACTGTGATCTTAGGCTACTTACTCCCTTTGCCTTTCTAAGCCCTAGCTTCCTTATCTATAAGGATCTTTGGGGAGGGAGGGGATTAGGAAAAGGTAGTAAAGAACAGAATTTGAATTCAATTCCAAAGTTCTGGGTACATTTAAGAAATTTCTTTCTCTTAGAGTTTCTCAGAATCTGTGAGGAATTACTGTTTAAAACATATTTCTGTGGCACTTCATATACATTGTTTCATAACAAAAGATAGGTCATCATAACACTACACTTTAGAAAACAGATGACGCCATAGGAAAAAAAAACTACTGGGGCGCCTGGGTGGCACAGTGGTTAAGCTTCTGCCTTCGGCTCAGGGCGTGATCCCAGTGTTGTGGGATCGAGCCCCACATCAGGCTCCTCTGCTATGAGCCTGCTTCTTCCTCTCCCACTCCCCCTGCTTGTGTTCCCTCTCTCGCTGGCTGTCTCTATCTCTGTCAAATAAATAAATAAAATCAAAAAAAAAAAAAACAAAAACAAAACTACAGATGATAAGCTGATCAAGTTTCCTTTAGGTGACATATACATGCTATACTGTTAAGACACAGCAGGAAAAGTTACCAGATTCTTTGACTTATTTGCCCACATTTTCTTTTTTCTCTTTTTTTAAAGTAAGCTCCATATCCAAGGTGGGGCTTGAGCTCACAACCCCGAGATCAGGACTCACATGCTCTACCCACTGAACCAGCCAGGCACCCCAATTATTTGCTCATATTTTCATCTGTTTCAAAGCATGTGATCCAAGGGGCAGAACACTAAGCCTCAATGTTACTACTTGACAATAAGAAAACATGGGAGTTAGAATAGACTGAATTCTCATAGGCAGACGTATGACTCTAGGCCTGGGAAAACAGTAGGGAGTAGGGGAAAGGTGGAGATAGGAAAAAGTCATAGACACATTCATGTTGCAAAACCCTTGTCACCCCCCACCCCCAGACAGTAAATTAAGCCAGAGCCCTAGACACACACCATCAGCAAACTTTCTTGCTACTAAGCAGCCTTGGATTGTCACAGATTGGGAACTACTGGATTAGAAAAAACTACCTCTTACTTCAATGTGTCACCTCAATAATAAGTCTTACCTTCCCTGTTCACAGTAATTGATGGGCTGCCCATAGCTGTGCCTCGATCTTTAATCCCAACATGTATATAAGGGTATCATGTTAGCTAGTGCTAGGCTCTCAAAAGATCAGGAGTACAAGTGAAAGATACAGAAGATTCAAATGATTTGGGGCACCTGGGTGGCTCAGTCATTAAGCATCTGCCTTCAGCTTAGGTCATGATCCCAGGGTCCTGGGATTGAGCCCCACATTGGGCTCCCCCCGCCCCGCCTGCTGCTCCCCCCACTTGTGCTCGCTCTCTGTCAAATAAATAAGTAAAATCTTAAAAAAAAAAAAAAAGATTCAAATAATTTCTAGTGGTGATTTTTTTTTGCTAAGAGTTGACAATAGGCAAACGATCCATTCAAAGGCAAAAAATAAACCACAGCCTCCCAGCCAAGTGGTGTGATGATTACCTTCAAACCTGAGGCAAAAAAAAAAAAAAAAAAAAGACAAGGAATTTATTCTTCCTTTCAACCCTTTCAGTCTGGAAGAGAAAAAAAATCAGATTTGACTTCCTTTAGAAGTGCAGCTCCACAAAATGGTTAACAAATACCATTAACTAGGGAGGACTGAGGGTTTTACCACAGCATCAGCCCACTGGGGAGGGGCAAAGTGGAGGATGAAAGGGCAAGTTCTTTAGTGTGGGCAGCACCCCAGCAGCTCAGGAAAGTATGAATAGGAAAGGTTTCTTAGCTTGTTGGTCCCAGCTAGAGCAAGACTATTCTGCAGGCCCCTTTCCACTTGGTTATCTTTGAGTCTCTATGCCAACCACATTATGAAGCCTTTAGAAGCCTATTACCTATTAACACAGACTAACTTCCAGATATATAGCCACTGGAGTCTAGCCCACACCCAAATGTCGGCCTTATAAGGTCAGTTTCCAAGATAAGAGGTGGTCTACAGGTCAGTCCAGTCTCGGTATTTTACAGTTAAGTAAACTGAGGCAAATATTAATCAACTTGCCATGTATTACCATATAGACAGCTATTACAAATAATATTAATCAACTTGCCAGGTGTTATCATACAGACAGCTAAATCTCCTTTTAGCAAGTACTCCTAGTCATGTACTCCTGCAAATAATACACCATTATACCTCTTAAGGAAGCAGGAGATGCTAACTCTGAATTGAACTCTGGAGAGGACACCAGGACAGGAACAAGAGTTTGGATTGGTTAGTTTCTGCCTCTATTGAGCTTAGATAAGTAGTTCCTTTGGGACTAAAAACAAGGTAGCTAGACCCAGGCCTTCCCTGAGAACTGGAATCTAGTTCCATATTCTTCTAATGGAAGAACTCACTCGTTACTATGCCTCTCTAGGAGGTCTTGACCAACCCTGCCTGGCAGGATGGTTGAAATGGAAATAACTTAAAGGAAGATGATAGGGAAAGAGCGGTAACTTTTACAGGGGTTGTGGACCTTGGGACTAATCTAAGAGATTTACTGATTAAGGAAGATAGGGCAAAAGCCAGTAAATACCTTCAACTCTCAATTTTGTTAAGACCCAAAATTACTAAAATCTTAAACTGAGAGTTCTACTACTTGGCTCAGCTCTTTCTTTGTGTTGATCCAAGATTAACTAATGAGTCACGGTCTTAACTTAGAGAGTCCTTCCACTTCTCCACTCTCTCCCTTATATTTCCCCAAGAGGTAAAAAGCATGCTTATCTCTTATCAGCATGGTAGCACAAGCTCTTTATTATTGACCTAGAAAAGATAGGAATGCCCATCCTCACTTTGTCTGCCTAGTGAACTCCTAATTTATCTTTTAAGGCCAAGCTCAAATGTCACCTTTGTAAAACTGCATAATTACCCTCTCACCCCAGCAGAATTCATCACTGCTTCCTCTGGGGTCCTACAGTATTAAGATATTTCTATCACAGCACTTATTACATTATATGAGTTAACTGTGTCTGTTCTGCTGAACTATGAACTTCTCAAGAAGTGTGACTATTTTTTTTTTTTTAATGTCATTTTGACTCTCCAGAGCACAGCATAATGCCTGGTCCCTAGGAGGTGTTCATTAAATGCTCCCTCAATTAATTAATGCTAAAGCAGTCCTGCTTCTCTCCTTCATCTATTCCTCTCCTTCTGTGTCATCTGGATAGCTTCTTACTCAGTTCCATTTGGGAATGTTTTTAATAGCCCTCAGAAAACCAATTCTCTCCCTGGCCTCTTTGTGATCTCCCTTGGATGGAGGGCCCCCTCGGGACCCAGCCCACAAAGTACTGTTGCAACTCACATGGGCTAACTGCTTTTCCTGTCATCCGTTACTATGCTCAGATGGCCTAATCATACCCAGTATGTGGCCCTCCCACCCTAAGACTGAAGCAACTGTGGCTTAAAACAAAGTTCTCTGAGTTTTCATTAATTTTAATTGTTCAAAAACTTTGGGTCATTATCTCTATTAATTCCTGAACTTGAGAAGCACAAGTTAAAAAAGCCCAAACCATCAGAGCTAGAGGACATTCTGAATAGGTACCCACTGCCCCTAAACCATAGCCACAATCTGGCCTAGAAATCTGCATACACTTTGCTCACCTGGTTGTCTCCTTACTCAGCTCAGTTACTGTTCAATGACTAAATCTTTCCTACAACACTCTTGGGAAGTGGGAGCGTACTGTGTGGGGTTTGAAGGTATCCTTCCTCCTAGAGGGCTGTTGCATTTCCTTATTTTAAGTTCATTGTCTAACACTTTGGTTACTTTCCAATCTGAAATGCTTTAGGATCAGGGAGCAGCCTATACACTTGCTTCTCCTACTCTATGCCTCCTCAGAAGTCAAATTTGTACCAATGCATACAAACAAGCAAACTATAGAAAAGCGATCCTTGCTCCTGGGCAAACTAAGAGTTACAAGGTATGACTTGTAGAATAACGGGAAAGCCCTCTTCTCCAAATACAGCTTTTAACTCTAGATCTGTGTTAGATTGTTTCTGGAAGGTAGACTTTGATTGAGAGGAAGGTTGAGGGGCACCTGGGTGGCTCAGTGGGTTAAGTGTCTGACTTGACCTCAGCTCAGGTCTTGATCTCAGGGTCGTGAGTTTCAACCCTGCTGGGTGTGGAGCCTACTTTAAAAAGCAAAAAAAAAAAAAAAAAAAAAAAAAAGTATAGAAGACAGGGACAGGTATACCAGCAGGATGTAGAAAATGGCAAAGCCTATAGAGACAATTAACACACACACTCAAAATTTTCTCTAGGACTGCCTTTGCAGAAGGAAAATAAAAACTCCTTGGGGTACATAATCAAAGTTTCTGCAGGCACTGTACAAAGGCTGGGCACACTAGAGTATCCAGTAACGACAAATTCAATTAATAAGGTTGTAGAATGAAATATCCCAACTGTACTGAGGTTTAGAGGAAAACCATTTCAAATCCAGGGAAACTACAGGGTTTTCTCACATCACTACAGAAAGACAGATACAGAGGCCCTTTAGGAGAACCATCATCATCTTTTAGATTAATGAAAGGACAGTCATATAATCTGAACATGAACCAGAAGACAGAACCATGAACCAGAAGACAGAGGTCTCAAATTCCTAATTTTAGCAGAGATCCAGTAATTCTCCCAAACAAATGATTCACCTAATGTTCCTTTCCTGCCCATTAAAGAGAAAAAAGTATTGGCCATCTATTTGGGCATTTCTTAGGATGCCCAGTGCACAACTGGAGGCGGGGGGCACTCTGTGTGTGTTTTAAGGTGAGGGATAATTTAGAGTATACCCCTCTGCTTGTCTGATTTTGATAGAAGACAAAATGAGCTGTGAAAGGAGCACAATAAATAACAGAGTATCATTCCAGAAGAGAAAACTGGAAAGCATGAGAGACCAGAGTTTGGTGAGAACATGAAAACAGAATTGCCTTTGGTGGCACATCCCCCAAAGCAAAGTGAGATTAGTCTGGTCTGCTCTCTCTAGTCTCTGACCGTTCTGGATGAAATGAGAGAGGAATATGTGGGAAAGTTTACACTTTTTACACTTCTGTACAGCCTGAATATTTAAAAATATGTACATGTTACTTTTGTAATTAAGAAGAAATGTAGTTATAAAACATGTTTGTATAAAAAGAGGAAGTATAATAAGGGAAAATCCAATAAGCTTCAATCTATGGGGGACTAAAGAGGTCCGCAGACCATTAAAAATATATGGGGGAGAGGGAACTCCTATGCTTGAGTAATCCACCTTTTTCTCTACTCACCCCCTTCCTCAAATGCCTCCCTGTTGAGGCATTTGACCCAACTTTCTAATAGCATAGAAACCTGGGCTCCTGAAGAAGTAGACAAAGAACAGGGGTGATGCCAACCTTCTGGAATGGAATTTCTCACTCTTCCTCAAATCCCTTCCTCAGTGATATCACCTCATTTCCAGGCTTGGTTCCACCTAACCATTACCTGCCTGGGAAATACCCAAGTCTAAGTCCCACGAAAGTTTCACCAACTATGGTCAGAAGATCTCATGGTGCCTGGGGATCTCTAAGACCCTTTCAAGTGTGGATAATAAAATTACTGGTCCCCTGCTTCTAGGTTAGAGTACAGTATCCACCACAGACCAGATTATTAAGTGAGAAAGAAACAAACATCAAATCCAACTTCTTAGCTCTTTCACAGGACTGCACCCTAACCCAGCTGAGGCTGGTAACAAGAAACAGAGACTGCACCCTAAACCAGTTAAGGCCAAGGGAGAGTATAGGGGCTGAGTTTGGAACAGCCACAGAAAAAAATTTTTTTAAACTTATGTCTTCATTAGTTACCCCGGGAGTACCCAAAAACTTCAGGTTATCGCATCTCAGTACTAAGAGGAACAAAAGAGTGATGATCCCCCGGCCCACCCTTGAGCATTCCCAGAAGCTCCCGTGACTGATGCCAGGCCCTGCTGCCACTTCTCCAACTAACTAGTCTTCTATGTTAGTAAAGCTTTCCTCTTTTGCCTCCGTTCTCACTCAATGAACCCAAATCCCTCTCGGCTCAACTCAGGAGCACCGTAGTTATTTTTATAATAGTCACTTACCCTGAAGAGAATGCCCCTTACCCAGCTAGGAAGCCGCCTCAGGCCCTTCCAATTAGACATTTCGAGAGCCCCAGCCCCGGTTACCCTCGCAGCGCGGGCGTCAGGTTCGACCCCTCCTCACCTCCCGGCAAATGGGCTTACCTCACCCGTGGCCCCGTCCCTTTCCCCCAGCTCCTCCCTCTTCAGCGCTGCTCAACGAGGCCTGCCCCTGCCCTCACACAGCCCTGGGCCTCCCGCGCCGGCTCCTGGCCCGCCAACACAACCCTGCCGCCTCCCGACCTCAGGAACTCCGGGCTCCCAGCCCGCTCGACCCCCTCCTCAGCGCCCCCATTAGGCCTGCCGGGGCCCGGCCCCCTGCTCCCCTCTCCAGTGGGCCACTCTGACCCCTCACTGAGGCCCAGACCCGCCTCTGCTCTCAGGCCGGGCTGCTCTCCTCTCCCGGGCGCCTCCGCCCCTGCCCTTGTGGGTTCCATCAGCCCGGTACCTGGGGCTCCGTCTCCCCCGTCGGGCCCAAGCCTGTGTCGAACAGACAAACAGCTGCGGCTCAACCAAACCCTCCTGCCCCTCCTCCTCCTCCTCGGCCTGGGGCGAGGGCCCCAGCCAATAGCACGATTACCCGCCTACCATCAAGGGTGGGCGAAGTGTGCACTAATCCGCCAATCCTCTGGAGAAAGGCGGGCCTCTTCCGGCGCTGTCACCAACGAGTACGAGCGAGGTACTGGACAGGCGGGGCCCCAGACCAATGTCGAGAGGGAAACTCTGAAGATGGACGCGGTGAGGAGCCATTAAAGAGAGAGCTTTCTGAGACAGGGGGCGGTGCACTACTGACAGGCGTACATGTCAACCAATAATAGCGCGACACCCTCATGACCCCGCCTTTTGACTCATAAACATCTAATCAGGTGAGTGATGGAGGCGGGTCAAAGTGAAGCTTTAACCAGTACTGGGAAGATTCGGAACTTGAATGGCAGGCAAGGCGGGGTTGAAAGAAGCCTTAGGAAGGCCGCTGCTGACCTTCGCCCCTCCCCCCGGATTTGGCGGGGGCCGACCCTGGAGCCCCGCCCTCTATGACAAATTGGCGGTGTAAAGAGAAACGTCTCGCCTAAGGACCCGGAGCCTGGGAATTTAAGTGACACTCAGGTCGATGCGGCCTCCTTTTCGTGGAGCCCCAGAAGACAGGAATTTTTGGGGTGGCCGGCGGTCTGAGATGTATTTTTGGCGGGGTTGAGACGGAGGCAACTCCAAGAAGTGGTAGCTTGGGGAGACTTTAGCCCCCTCCATAATAACTTTTCATACAGACAACTGATACATTCTGAGTTGTATGTAAATGTGATTAAAGTATCTTTAGAAAACTGTGATGTGCAACAAAAAAGAAAAACGACGAGCGTACTGGGAAATTCAGTGTCAAGGCGAATTTCCACGGAGCCCACTTCCGTCCACATTGCGGCTCCTAAGTCCCTCCTAAGCCTCTGAAATTCTGGAACTGCCACCTTGTATGTATATGTATGTGGTATGCGTGTGTATGTGTGTGTGCAGGGGATGATTCAAGTTTGTGGGGAAAGGGAAGTAGGTTTCCGTTTCCCCAACAGTAAAATGGGGGCAACAATTCCCATTTTGCCCACTTTCGGCACTGTCCCAATTACATAAAAGAGTCCGAACTGGGGTGAAGTGGGTAGCCCTGCACAGAGAGATTAGGAAAAGGGGAGCTCTGAAACCCACTATCACATATATACATTCATATTCTCTCTCTTACATCATTCTTTCAATTAATAAATATGTAAGTAAAGGAGGAAAGAGATGAACTATAAAACTAGGAACTTTTGTTTTTAATGAATTACAAACTAAATTACAAATAATGTTAATAGCAAGAACACTTAAAGACAAGAGGTGGGAGAAGAGAGACAAAAATCATAAAAAGAAAAAAATACTCTTTTTTAAACATTCGCATTACAAAACCCCAAGGTGCGCATGGCAACAAATCCACCCATTCCCACTTAAAAAAACTACTATAACCTGAATGAAATATAAATATAATTGTTCATCCTTCTTTTAAAGAAAAAAATTTTCCCAATGCCCTCACTCAGTCACAGCCCTAAAGAAGTGTCAGCGTTCTCAAAATGATGTCTAAACCCTAACTTCCACTCCTATGGGGTGGCCTTCAGAGGAAGATGGGACCTGGGACATGAAGAACTAAGAATCTTAAAAGGAAGAGAAACATTCAGACAACTTTTCCTTGCCTCATAAGGCTATGGTGAAGCACAATCCCTGTCCTAGAGCTTCCCAGAGAGCTCTTGACCATAGGAGGGACAGATAAGGGAACTAGGGGCCATCATTTCTACTGCAGTCCCATCAGGACTGCAGAGACCGGGAGTCTTGAGTTTCCTAGACTGTTACGTGAGATGAAACACTAAAACTAGGGTATAAACTGGTTGGTCTATTTTTTAACCTAATTCTTTAAAACAGGCCCCTCCCTATGTTTTTGTTTGCTTGGTTTTCAAAAGTTCCAACTTAGGTCGTCTGCTATCAGTTGGCCTTACAAATACAGTGCTGTGGAAGCCTGTCATCCCAAACACAGGAAATAATAATTTCAGGGCTTTCAGAGATTGGGATGGCAAACCCTATGTCGGGGTGGGGCGGGGGGGGCGGTGGGCAGAGAAAGAGTCCGTCTTTTTTTTTTTTTTTTTTTTTTTTAAATACCAGCCCTCCTCAGCAATGACTAAGAAGAGGGGGAGAGGGTGGTGGAGGGACTTAAGTGCATCTAATACTGAAGCTTCTTTTCACTTTCACCTATTTCTCCCCTCCTCCCCTTATACCCCCAGAGTTGGCTGGCTAGGAGGGGAAGGTGGGTGTTAAGGCAGCCAGACAAGATCAGAGGGCAAATAGCCCAGGGCCAAGCCAAATCAGGTCCCTGCTGGAGGAGAGGGTGAGTCTTGGGGTAGAGGCTGAGGGAAGGACATCAGAGTCGAAGGTGGGGTACTGGCTTGGTCACATCCTGGAAGAAGGGGTGAGCCAGAGCTGCCTTTGCCGAAATCCGCTTGTTGGGGTCGTAGTGCAGCATTTGCTGGAGGGAGAGATGTATGCTGACTTCAGTGATATGACAGTGGACTGAGTGGGCAGCAGGTGTTCCAAGAAATCAGGAAGCCAGAATTCCTTTTACCCAAGGCAGAGTTCCCAATTGCCTCCTCCCGAAATTTGAACGGGTGTGCCAACAGGGAGAAAGAGAAGCAGGGGCTAGGGAAATGCCAAGACCCAGGGTCCAGGGTCTCATCCTTCATCCATCCTGGAAAAAACCCGCCCTGGGGGAGTAAATGAGAGGAAATGGGTGCTCATCCCCAACTCTCACCGATAGCAAGCTCCGTCCATCTTCATCCAAGGGAGGAACAACTTTACTAAAATCTTGCCGGGCCCACTTGGGGAAACTTGGCTTATAATCAGGCATAGAAGTAACTCCTGGCCAAACCACTTCATCTGGGGTCCCCAGAGTCCGAAAGATCCGGAAAAGTTGGTCGATTTCAGAATCTCCAGGGAATAGGGCCCGGCGGGTCACCTGAAAATGGGGAAAGAGAAAAAGCCAAGACCCACACTGACGTCAGTGAAAGCTGCTCCCTGTGCAATGGAGGTCCCCACAGGCAGTGGAAGGTCAGCAGGGCCCCATGACTCCCTCCCCAGGGCCTTTCATGGGGTCAGTCACACAGAGCTTGAGACAATGAAGTCCCTTCATCTGTCTCCTCGCCCCCTCCTTCCTTCCCCCAACCATGCCTTTGCAGATCCCCAAGGCTGGGTGGGGCTGGGAGGGGGTGAATGTCTGGGGTGCCACTGACATGTAGCAAGGGGATCCCAAGCCACTCACGGGGTGTGGGGTAGACACTGCGGTCATCCCCCCTCCTTGTGATGCAGCCACTTCTAGATAGGAGCACAGCGGGCAGAGACTGTGTCTTCCATTTCTTCTGTGTTCCCCACAGCACCTAGCATGGTGCTGGGTACACACTAGGTGCTTAACAAATATTTTTGGATGAATTGAGAGAGGAATATGGGCAACTGTAAGGTAATGTACTGGGGGATAAATGCACATTTTATATACAGGCTAATGGTCTCTAAGCCCCCAGTTACAACCCAGATAAAGGACCATAAAACAAATTGATTTGATTTGAAAATGCAGCCCACTCCACTGTTACATTAAAGGGGATGAGAGCTCCCATGAAAGGCTGGGCCTCAGGGATCCTTCATTCTGAAAAGCCAGAAGTTGAGGGAGACATGATTTAAGTCTGCAGTTTAAATAAAAGGGAGGGATAAGGTGAATACAGCTGGTTTCACCATATTCCTGGAACCCTACAGTAAGGTCTACAGGCCAAAGGAAGGAGGCACTGAATGTACTCATTCTCCCAAATATATGCAAACTAAAGCTTAAACAGCTGCAGAAATGATTTAGCTCAAGTCGGGGATAGGAGATGTATATTGAATGCTAAGGCCATTTGAGGGTATACTAACATTGTGGTTGACATCAGGGATGACAGTCCTATCCTTTCCCCCCTACCCATCTTGGTGCTACTCTAGAGAAAAAAAAATCCTATGATAATAGAAGGGTCACAGGTCTAGGCAAAGAAACAGTTATGTTGTTCTTGAATGTGGGGAGGAGTGAGCTGGGTGGAACTCGGGCTTGCCTCCGTACCATCTCAGCAAAGATGCAGCCCAGGCTCCAGATATCTACAGCTGTGGAGTAGTACTTGCAGCCCAGAAGGATTTCAGGTGCTCGGTACCACAGGGTCACCACCTGGGGACAAGAGCAGGAAGGGGAGGGGTGGTGCATGGGGCATGGTGATTCCCACATCTCAGCTCCTCAGTGTTACTCTGCTCTCAGCCTGTTAACAAGCAGCTTCTCTCCCTCCATCTTTCCCATCTTTCTGACTTCCCTCAGTAAAATGACTACATAAACTTCTTAGACCAGAGTTAGCCTCGCCCGTGACTCTGAGGACCATATTTTCTGAACCCACAATTTGCAACCTTCCTGGAAAACCTCAGACAAGTGGTCATAATTTTAATGGTGTGCCATCCAGCTCTCCTGGCTTGGTATCTATCAAAGTCCAGTTAGCCCCACAATATGAACTCGGTGCATACTCTAAAACCTCGTGGGGTGCCAAAGATACTTTCCATCTAGTGAGAGACAAACTGCTTGGCCAGATAGGTTTAGTAATTTTGTGAATGTCCTTGTTAACACCTCGCAGGAAGTTCAGAGAAGAAATGCAGAGAGGGTCTCACCTCATGGGTGTAAGTACGAACAGGGACTCCAAAGGCTCTGGCTAGTCCAAAGTCTGCTAGCTTGATGGCCCCCTCTGCGTTGATAAGCAGATTCTGAGGTTTGAGGTCTCGGTGCAGAACCCGATGCGAATGGCAGAAGGCTAGGCCCTGGAGCAGCTGGAACAGATAGCTCTGACAAAGGAGAGAGAGAGGACTTTGTTTTTCTACCACAGTGAGCTATTAGGGTCTAGTCTCTGACTGCAAAGCTCTACTACAGCCTTTTACTGTATTATATTATAATTACATGTTTATAAGCTATCTCCCATTGGAGTGAGAGGCCTTTCCAGTGAAGACATGGACCAGGTCTTATTCAGTTTTGCATCTCTCTTCCCTATCCTGTGCCTAGCACACTGAAGGTGCTCAATAAATGGGCATTGAATAAAAGTTTGTTGATAGATCAAAAGTAGCTCAGGGAGTAAAGAATCCAGCCATAAAACAGACAACAGACACTCACTGGCTATTTCTCCTACCCAACAGGTGGAAGGGCTTCTTGGAGGAATCTGCCAAGTGCCCTCAAATCCCATTTATCCGAGTTTCATCTGACTTTCCACCTGTGCTACAAAGTTGACTCACTAGAGTTTCAACTTCTTTGATTCTCCTGCCCAGCCCAGGGGTTAATAAGCATAATGAGCAATGAAAGAGCCACAAAAGAAAGGTGTGTGTGTGTGTGTGTGTGTGTGTGTGTGTGTGTGTGTGTGTGTGTAGGGGGATGAAGTCTGGGAAGGAAGCCAAGATCACAAATCATCACTCAGTCTGATTTGCCTGCCTTTAGTCCCTCCGAAACTTGCCCATGTTGGGGAGGAGTTGATGAGAAGGATTACCTTGATGAGGGGAAGAGGAATGCCAGTCAAAGCAGAGGCATCCATAAATTTCTTCAGATCCTGATGCAGAAACTCAAAAACCAGGTACAGTTTGTTTTCTGTGTGGATGACATCCAGCAGCCTAAGGAAGGGAGGTCCAGGAATGGAGGTGAGGAAGAATAATATCCCGGCTACACAGACAGAACACCTCCCAGATACATACTTACTTGACAATGTTAGGGTGGTTAAGCTCCTTAAGCAGAGAGATCTCTCGTATAGCAGTACTGGGTACACCCTCCGTCTCACTTGGAGAGGTTGAGAAAGCAGAGATAGGAATGTGGTTACAAATCCTCCTTTCCACCCAGCCCGGGTCATTCCTTTCCTCCCAATGAGACACCACCCCAGCATCCCCTAGGAAAGTGAGAAATGAGAAAAGGTGCTGTAGGAGTTAATTCACGGGTGGACAGGGAATGTTTTTTGGATACATTAAGATCATTATTTCTTCTTTCCCAGGGGTAGGTAAGTAAAGCCTTCTGGTGGGGGTGAAGAAGAGAGAAGATAACAGAGGGAAAAAATAGGAGTATCCCTAGAGGGGCCAGTGAAGTTCAACTGCCATTCTTTTGAAAGAGGTAGAGAATTCTAAGATGAGGGTGGGGTTGGGCCAGTGAGGAGGGCTCTTCATTCAGAAAGGTGCTCTTCATCGGTTCCCATAAAACCCAACTCCACGGGGAGTCCTGGACCCCCATCTCAGAGGCCTCCTTCCTCTTCCTGAGTCTTTCTGACTGCACATTTGGGGGCATCACTCGGCTTTGGGGGGGAAGTTTCCCGTAGATTCTACAGTGCCCTATACCCTCCAGGGAAACCCTTCACTGTCCTCCAACCCACCTCTCCACTTCAAAAGAAGTCCCTCCCTGCTACCTTCCGGTCCTTGGACTGCTACCCGCCTGTTGGGGTGGGGGCGGGGGGCACTCAAGGAGCTCCCGAGTTAGAGGAGTCCCGGGTACAGAGGCCACTCACGTGTCCAGGCGGATTTTTTTAAGCGCCACCACTTCTCCCGTCACCTTGTTTTTGGCTTTGTACACAACTCCGTACGTGCCCTCTCCGATCTTTTCCACTTTTTGGAAGTTCTCCATGAAGCGCTAGCGAGTCGGGTCAGCCCGGCCCTGGAGCGGGGGCCTGGGAACCCTGCAAAAGGCGGGCCCCGGCTCTCAAGGGGTGGAGGAGGGGGAACAGGGCCCAGCTCTGCGGCCCCAGGTCGAGATGGAACGGAGTGTATCTCTCGCTCTTGTCAATTTGTCCAACTTGAAACAATGTTGCCGCCTCCCCTCCAGTTCCCTACCGCCACCAGAGGCCCCGCCCCTCCTTCCCGCGTTTCCCTAGCTCCGCCCCCAACCCGTCCTATTGGTCAACGTCAGAGCGGGAGGGCGAGCCCAGCGCCGTAGCTGCCGCGAATGACCCCACCTCGCGCAAGTTTAGTTCTGGGGATCCTTAACCCAAGTTTCTGTCTCGGTGGGGAAGCTAAATGTCTTTTTCAAAGGACCTGATTTGAAGTCGAGTTTCTTATTACCTGATTCGCCGTTTCACCAACCCTAGGGAAAATGTGTCTCGCCCTAAGATTAAATTCCACTTGGCCTAGGGACCCTCGTTAGAAAAGCAGGAAGCTAGGAAGCTCATTGTATGGGTTTACCTGGGCCTCGAAGATATTCATCCCGCTTCTCTGCCCACTCTATACTATCTGTTTTGGGATGCAGGGCTTCTGTCTCTTTGAAAGGTTTCCCGGTTTGACTTAAAAAACAGATTGATTCACTAGTCTATGATGAATTGTATGTGTCTGGTACATGTTACATAGCTGACCTTCAATCCATTATTTCCCAGTCAAAAAGGGAATGACCCAGTGAAACCAGAAACTCATTGAGTAGCGGGATGTCCAGGGACCAGGATCCCTTGTCAGTTCTGCCTTTCTCCAGTCCTCCTGCTCCTCCCAAGCCTGTCCTGGAGGGAGAGGAGGAAGGGCTATGCAAATGAGCACCCCTCTCCTATATAGGGGCTTGTCCCAGTCCCCCAGCGCCTTTGGTTGCTGGAAGAAAGAACAAGATGAATCTGGTGCTGAGAAAATCCCTTCTCCATGTGGCTGTGATGGGTGTTCTTCTGGCTGTGGGGGCCACAAAAGGTGAGTGTGGGGTGTGTGGACATGAACAAGTGTGAATTTGGGGTTGCACACCTGCTCTGGTTTTTCCCCTCCTCATGGGAGATACCAGCAATGTTTCAGGCTTCTCCTACCCATTTGATTTAGTGAGGACATGGGCATCTGAGCTCCCTCCCTAGGTGGAGATTTGGGACTGAGCTTGAAAATAATCCCATCTGCTTGGAAGGGCAAAAAAATAGTGGGTCTTTGTGACCTTAATTCTGAGGCTCCCTGGGCAATGAGCTGGAGCAGGGCCTTCAAAAGGGAAATAAGTGGAAGACTTAGGGAATGACTCAGGCACTTGAGATAGGGTATTTTAAATGAGGAATGGCATTTAAGGAGGAGAATGTGGTATTGGATAGAAAAGGTAAGGAGGTACCACCTCCCCTCTTTAGATGGGGATGGGTGAACACAGCTCAGGCTTTTGTTCTGGGGCTGGAAGAGACAGGCAGAGGGGTCTCAGCTGAGCATCACATGAAAGGGCTCTGGGGGATTGGGGCCTCGTGACAGGAGCAAGGAGTGGGGGTGGGGGTGGTGAGAGGGTCTGGAATGTCCCGTGCTGCCCTGAGGGAGGGAGGGTTGGGAGTGAAGAAAGAATGGGGCATCTTATGATTCTCTTGCTCTGGTGGTGGGATGCTCAATGAGATGATTCTAGATCCCCACCCCCATCCCCAGCAGACTCAGCTAGGTTTCCGGTACACATTAGAAATGGAGCGAAGATAGTTTCTCCTGTGCTAAGATATAGATATCATATCCCAGTCTCCCCTTTCTCTCTCTAGATCCCTGGTCTCGCAGACTTCTAGGAAGTCTCCTTGATCTGACTTCCCCTTGTTGTGCTGCAGTTTCAAGTCTTTTCTTTTACTATTTCCTTAATGTATTCTGGAAACATTCTGTTCATACTTGTCCACCTGATCCTCTTAAAAGATTGTGCTTACTTTTTGGATACTGATTTTTTAAATCATAAGAAGACATTTTTAGATGTTCATGAAATTTTATATGAATTGGGTTTGATAATTTTGTCCAGTGTGAAATGACATTGTGCTTATTCAAGACGACGTTCATATTTTTTATGGATACGTATTGAAATTGTAGGGTTAAAATAACAAGATGTCTGGGAGTTCCTTCTAAATACTTTAGCCAACAAATAAACAAACAACAACAAAAGGATAGGTAAAGCAAATGTGGCAAAATGTTGATAATTGTTGTACCTGGGTAAGGCATATATGTAGCTCCATCACACCCCTTTTTCTCAGACCTCTCTCTCGGTCAGTTATAATAATTTTGTCTGCTTGGTCCCCACTCCCCACTTCTGCCTGCCTCTCATCCATCCTCTACACTGCTTGCCGTAGTGGTCCTTCTAAAACACGGATCTGGTCATACGCAAAAAGCTTCTGAAGGTTGAATCTTATGGTATATGAATTATATCTCAGTGAAACAAACACAATCTCCTGCCGTGGCCTTGCCTACAGATTAAAGGGCAACTTTTGCCTGGCGCTCAGGGCCTTCACTTGTCTTCTTGGCCTCATCTCTTATAGTGCACATCAACCACACTGGTAGTCCCTAGCACGCCTCATGCTCCCATGCCTCATGCCTCTGCTCATGTTGGTCCTTCTGCCCAGAGTGCTCTATCCCACAGGCCAACTCCTCTCTCCAATGGTCTTTCCCAACGTGCCAGAGTGGAGCATATCTCTTGCTGTCTGTCATTTTGTTGCACTTTGTGCAGGTGTGTTATGGCTCATATAAAACAGTGCCTTGAATTATTGTAATTTATGGATGTGTCTTGAATCCCTTCAGGGCCATGTCTTATTCATTTCTTAAGTCCTTTGGACCTAGCACAGTGCCTGGAACATGGTGGTTATTCAGTAAATTAAAATGTACTCCCCCCCCATTTTATTATTATGTTCAGTTAAAATGTACTTTGGGTGACATAGAAAAGGGTTATCCCAACAAGGGACTGAGGGCTGATCCTAGGGCCTTCATGGTACCTTCTTTTTAGGACCCAGAGACCAGGACTGGCTTGGTGTCCCAAGGCAGCTCACAACTAAAGCCTGGAACAGGCAGCTGTGTCCAGAGTGGACAGATATCCAAGAGCCTGACTGCTGGAGAGGTGGGAACTTGGCAATTTCCAGGGAGGGCATGGGGTGCGGAGAGGAGCAAGATCTGGGTTGAATGTAGCTTGGGAAGATAGGAAGGGGAAAGGTATAAGGGGAAGAAAAAACCAAGGAGTCCCAGCTAACGCAACTAGTCCTTCCCAGGTGGCCAGGTGTCCTTGAAGGTCAGTAATGATGGGCCTACACTGGTTGGGGCAAATGCCTCCTTCTCTATTGCCCTGCACTTCCCCGAAAGCCAAAAGGTGCTGCCAGATGGGCAGGTCGTCTGGGCCAACAACACCATCATCAATGGTGAGTACCTCTCTACTCCAGACCCTTATTCCAAGGGCTCAGATTCTCTGGTGTCCCAAGTGAGCTCAAGGAGTGCCCCCTTCCCCTCTACTTTTTTTTCCAACAAATTATATACATATTCTATAATATTCATTGTAGAAAAAAATTAAAAACAGAGAAAGCGTATGCAAAATTGGGGACAGAAGGCCCAGTGGACCTAGAGACAGACATGGATTTAAATTTATTAAATATGTTACCTTGGGCAAGTTACTTAACTGTTCTGTGCTTCCATTCCCTTACCTGTACAATGGTGATACAAGGATACCTACCTTGAACGGTTGTTGTAAGGATTAAAATGTGATAATATATAAATAATTTAGCATAATGCCTGCCCTAGGCTAAGGTGAGGCTCTTAAGTGTTAGCTGATGCTCTTATTTTTATCCCACTAGCTAGAGCAAACCACTCTATGGTATATGTGACCTTCCAATCTCTTTCCTCTGTCTATCATTAAGTACATATGAATCTTTAATTCCAGTCTCCATCCTTTCCGCTACTACCCCAAATGGGTCATAACAAAGGGAAGGTACTACGTAGCTCAGGAGTGTTCCCACAGCCCCTCTCTGGGACCACGTTACAAGTTTTGGTGTATAGAAAGGAATGCCAGGTTTTGAGGGTGACTCTGTATCTACCTTTCAGGGAGCCAGGTGCGGGGAGGACAGCCAGTGTATCCCCAGGTACCTGATGATGTCTGCATCTTCCCTGATGGGAGGGCCTGCCCCTCTGGCCCTTGGTCTCAGACAAGAAGCTTTGTTTATGTCTGGAAGACCTGGGGTGAGTCATCCATACTTGCATTCACCTTTTCCTACCTGATCCCCTTTCATTTCGCTCTGTGAGTTTCCCTAATTTTCATTGCCCCCATGGCTCTTTCCTCCATAGTACCTAGCCCCCTCCAACTCTCTCTACTCTAGTTGTTTCTGGGGGCCCTTCCTCAATTATTGTACTATCCCATGGAGCCCCTTATCAGGATTCCTTTCCTGACCCCCGTAGGACAACCTTCCAAGCATTCTCTAAAATAACCACACTCAATACATTACTTGACCTTCCTTCTCTGGTGCGCCGTCTCTCATTTTTCCCCTCAGTTCCCTTTGATCAGTACCTCCCCCACCCCTGCTTTTCTTTTCAAAACCCTCAGGCCAATACTGGCAGGTTCTGGGGGGCCCAGTGTCAGGGCTGAGCATTGTGACAGGCAAGGCAATGCTGGGCACACATACCATGGAAGTGACTGTCTACCACCGCCGGGAGTCCCAGAGCTACGTGCCCCTTGCTCACTCCTGCTCAGCCTTCACCATTACTGGTAAGGATTTAGGAAGGAGCAAGGCTAGTCACAGGGCAGAAGATGGGGAGGCTTGGCCTGACTGGAAAGGGGAGAGGGGAAAAGAGAAAGAAAAATAGGGAAAGGGGACATGGCGCGTAACCTTAAAGGGGCAGAGCCAGGAAGACGTGGGCAGAAGAATGTGGGGCTTGGAGCCAGTGAAGGGCCAGTCAGCTTGAGTCGGAGGGTGTGGCTGTGAAAGGATGGCCCAAGTCTGGTTCTCACCTTTTCTGGCTCCAATCCCAGACCAGGTGCCCTTCTCCGTGAGTGTGTCCCAGCTGCAGGCCTTGGATGGAGGGAACAAGCACTTCCTGAGAAATCATCCTCTGACCTTTGCCCTCCGGCTCCATGACCCCAGTGGCTATTTGTCTGGGGCTGACCTCTCCTACACCTGGGACTTTGGAGACCATACTGGAACCCTGATCTCTCGGGCACTTGTGGTCACCCACACTTACCTGGAGTCTGGCCCAATCACTGCCCAGGTGGTGCTGCAGGCTGCCATTCCTCTCCCTTCCTGTGGCTCCTCCCCAGTTCCAGTCACCACAGATGGGCATGGGCCAACGGCAGAGGCCCCCGGCACCACCGCTGGGCAAGTCGTAAGTACTACACCCGGTCAGGTGCCAACTGCAGAACCCTCTGGAACCCCAGCTGTGCCGATGCCAACCACGGAGGTCACAGGCACTACGCTTGTACAGGTGCCGACTACAGAGGGCGTAGGTACTACAGCTGAGCAGGTGCCAACCTCAGAGGTCACAGGTACCACACTTGCAGAGACCACAGGTACAACACCTGAAAGGTCAACCGCAGAGCCCTCTGGAACCACAGTTGCACGGGTAACAACTAAAGAGCCGGTGGAGCCCACAGCGGGAGAGGCACGCATGTCTGAGCCTGAAGGTCCAGATGCCAACCCGTTCGTGCCCACAGAAGGTATTACAGGTAAGACGGCCAGTGTGACTGAGCTTCATTGAGGTGGGGCACTTGTCGCTACTCTAAAGAGCTCGAAGACTTACCTGGGCCCCAGATGTTACCCAATCCTTTGCTTAGCGATGGAGTCCCGTCAGAGCTCCTACACGAGTTTTAGGCCCTCCAGTCCCTCTTAATAACATGGAATAGATCTGGAGTTCAGGAAACCAGGGTCTTTCCCTAGGCAGCGAGAGCTTGTTGCCTCTCCGTCCCTGAGGACAGCTACTCCCTAAGGAGGCCAGGGAACAGACCAGGGTCATTTACACAGTATTTGCATCTCATTGTCCGTACAAGTATAAATGCATAATATTCTGTCTCAGATTCTCTGAGACATTTCCCACCCCTGGATTCCTATCCCAAAGCAGGTCAACCTGAAATTGTGGTAGGAACACTGAAAAGGTAGGCATGACATGGTGGCATAGGGATGAGTGAACTTGTGTCGTGTCTGGCCCCGGACCCAGCACGGTGTGAGGGGGTGATAAACATTTGGGGTTTCTTAAAACTCCAACTCTACTCCTGACTTTGTGACTCTGGGGTACTCGTTCTGCCTTCTGGGCTCTAGTTTTCTTATCTATAAAATGAGGTTTTCCGGGTCTTGTCTGATTCCAAGCCTGGACCCACCAGCTCTGGCTCTACCTGGAAAAATGCCTGTGTGGCCTCTGCTTCCAGGTGAGTCATCCGTCTCTTCAATCCTCTCCCACCAGGTTCCCAGAGCCCCCTGCTGGATGGCGCAGCTGCCTTAATCCTGGCAAAGCGACAAACCCCCCTGGACTGTGTTCTGTATCGATATGGCTCCTTTTCTCTCACGCTGGACATTGTCCGTGAGTCTCGGCTGCTCTGGGGCTGGTGGAGGGAGGTGTGTACTGCTTAGGGCTGGCCAGCGGAAGCATACTTTGGAAGGAGTTACTCACCGGGACAAGAATATCCAAATTCCAGAGGTTTTATTTGGAAGGCAGGGATGGGATTGGGAAGCAGCCCTAGAGTCTTCCTGTCTGTGGGCCTTTGGAGAGGTGTGCTGAGGCATCCCAGACCTAAACTCTTGCATCTCTGTAGGAGGTATCGAGAGTGCTGAGATCCTGCAGGCTGTGCCATCCAGCGAAGGGGATGCATTTGAGCTGACGGTGTCTTGCCAAGGCGGGTGAGCATCCCACTGGTTGTCCTGAGAACTCTTGGGTTGACTGCTGCATTGCTCTCTGGTGTCTAGCATTCCTTCCCAGTTGCCCTCACCTAAGCTGACGCCTCTTGCAGGCTGCCCAAGGAAGCCTGCATGGACATCTCATCACCAGGGTGCCAGCCCCCTGCCCAGCGGCTATGTCAGCCTGTGCCGCCTAGCCCAGCCTGCCAGCTGGTTTTGCACCAAACCCTGAAGGGTGGCTCAGGGACCTACTGCCTCAATGTGTCTTTGGCTGATGCCAACAGTCTGGCAATGGTCAGCACCCAGCTTGTAATTCCTGGTAGGTACTTGGACAAGAGTTAGGATGAAGAGGGGGAATAGGCAGAGGCTACCTGGCAGGGAGCAGACCCTAACTGAAGCTGTGCCTGGGATTCTGTTCACAGGTCAAGAAGCAGGTGTTGGAGAGGCTCCCCTGTTCGTGGGCATCTCGCTGGTGTTGATGGCTATGGTGCTTGTATCTGTGATATACAGGTGAGGGCCCCACCATCTAGTTCACACCCCCTTATCCCTTATTACCATTACTCATTCTTCCTCAAGAGAAGGAACCACCACTTCTTTTGAAGAGGCACGGTATCCAGAAAAGAGCCCAGACTGGGAAGTTACACAGACCTGGGCTGCAGTCTTGCTGGAGGGACCTTGGGAAAGTAGCTTAACGTCTCTGAGGCTCTGATAAGTAGGGAAACTAGTATCTACCCTAGGGGGCTGTTGTCAGGATTAGAGATAATGTGGGTGAAGTACCCAGTTCTGAAGCAGAAGTACAATAAATGATGATACTGATGACTGTTGTTATTAGTAATATCAAGAGTGGAGGAAACTGGGTGACCTGAGTCCTCTACCTTTGAGAAGGGCAGATCCCCAGGCCTGGAGTGCCAAGGTCCTCAAAGCAGGGAAGGTTGGAGGGTGAGAGGGGAATGGACAGAGGTTACCACAAAAACAAGACAAGATGAATCTTGTTGGTGAGAAGGGGAGGGAGTTAGGATCAAGGTCAAGTAAACCTGGGTCCTCTTTTTTGGAGAAGCACAAATAGGCTTCCCTTGTCCATTGCTAATCAGTTTCTCCTTTCTCCCAATTTCAGGCGAAGAGTTCTGAAGCAGGGCTCAACTCTCCCCCTTTCCCAGCTGCCACGTGGTAGCACCCACTGGCTGCGTCTGCCCCGGGTCTTCCGCTCTTGCCCCATCGGTGAGAACAGGCCCCTCCTCAGTGGGCAGCAGCAGGTCTGAGTACGCTCATGGGATGCTGTGATTTGCTGAGGGTGGACAGCAATGCCTATCTTTTCTCCAGTCTTCCCTTGGAGACTACCATTACCTGAAATAAATCCTTAGAACCTGGTGCTGGTTTTTTTTCTTGCTTCTGGGAGCATCTATGTCATTTACGGAGGGGAGGCACATGGGAAGGAGGTGTACCATTTACTTAACAGATACCCCAGTGGGGGAAAAACGACATTTTATTCAGATGAGGCACTTTCAATGTGTGTGTGTGTGCACGCGCACACGCACGTGTGCATGGGGAATCGTGGAGGTGGTGCAGGATAATAAATACTATGAGGGTGAAGGAACATTCCCCTGAGCTGGCAGGAGGGTGTGGCAGCAATGTACAGAGCCTAAGAGTAGAGTCCAGGGATAAAGAGGTGGGTTCAAGGCTGGCTTGGAGGCTGAGGAGTCCCCCTCAGCATAAGAAGCCAAAGAAATTGGAGGAGCGAGGGGGTGGGCCCACAAGCATGGGCATCTGGTTCTTGTGGGTGATCTTGATCTGGAAGGGAAGGGGGCATGTTCAGAGGCAGGACCTGGTTCCCTTGGGACTGGAGCAGTAGAGATTTGAGGGAAAATATGTGGGGTGAGGGGGAGTTGCCAGGGTCCTAGAGAGGCCACGGCAGGAAGGCCAGGGGCTAAGAAATCACGATTTGGGAGGAATGGTGCACAGGGGAACCTGAGACACTGGGATGGAGTAAGGAAGCTGTGGAATGGAGGTTTAGGACCCAGGAAGCCTGAGGGCTCAGTTTTGGGCAGGTGTAAGCAGTACTCACTGTACAGGGTGTCTGCATCCAAGGCTCTCCGTCGATTTGCATGGGGAGGGTTTTTGTGGTGCTGTGGGAGGCCAAGGCAGATAGGTGGAAATTCCTTACCAACTGAATACCAAAACTCTATTTCTTAGCTTGGTTTTGAGACCCTTTGTTACCGAGGAAGATCTCCTAGTACAGCTCCTCCCCACCATCCCCATGACCCTTCTGCTCTCCTGGCCCTACTACTTCCCTCAGAGCCCCTGGCCAGAGTTTTCCTTACTGGAAGGTGATTTCAGAGCACTTGGCCAGCCGATGTCCAGCATTCTTGAGCTTGGTATAAATCTGGCCCATCTCAATTGCACCCTCCAGCCCGACTACTTCCAGCCGCTTGTCACTTAGGTCTGGGGGTGGGAAGTAAGGAGATAGGTTTTGCAGGAGTGGGGTGCCTCCAAAGGGAGCCACACCTTCCCCTTGGTCCTGCCCACTCAGCTCCCAAGGCTGCTTACCTGGTACACAGGTTTTCAGGATATCCGGGTCAGTGATGACTTTAGCTGCAGCGCCTAAGGCCTGGTTGATCCCATGGGTATCTCCATGAGGTCTCTTGGTATCACCCCAGAGGTTGGAACCACCATGCATGCTAGGGATGTTCAGCACTGCGATGCCTTCTAGGGACAGGTTGCTCAGATCCAGTGGTTTCCCACAGATCTGAGAAGAGCAGAGCACAAAGCCTCACCTCCTGGCATAACCATGGATGCGACCCCTCCCTCCACCAGAGGACAGACTGGGAAGGCCAGGAGTTGGGGGTTTGCAAAGTATGGCAGGAAATAGGGACCAGTGTGTTGAGAACCTGGGAAATTGGGATTGGAGAGCTGGGAGGTCAAAGTATAGGTTCAAGGATAGGGGAAGTTCCTGTGGGCACCTGTGGAGGGAGAGACCAAGACAGAAGAAAGTGAAAGGCATGTAGGGCTGGGTCTCATCACACCCACCTCGACTGTCAAAGACTCCTCCAGCTTTTTGCACGTTGAGAAGATGGATTCGGAAGTGGCGAATTCGAAGTACCATAGCTTGTTCTTCATTCTGCGTCAGCCCCAACACAAGGCCCAAGAGGGAGGGGACAAGTTACACAGTGCTGGCAGAGAAGGGCTAAGTGACAGGGAAGGACATCAACCTCCTGACTCCGATCCTTTAGGGAAGAGGGTGGCTTTGGTTGAGGGGCTTCTCAGAGATGCCACTGCCCGTCTACGTGCTCTGAGTCAAACTGGGCCACAACCTGGTCCCTGCCACTGTGTAATTCCACCCCCACCCCCCCTTTCCCTCACCTGCTGTTGAATTTCTCAGGATATTTCTCTCGCATGATGTGGAATCGGTGAGCAATAGAGGCATCCTGGGGAGTTCAGGGCATGTAGGATCAGAGGCCTGCCTCCTCTCTCAGCACAGAATACTCTCTCTTTAACTCCCCCATTTGGCAGCAGTATGTCCCATGTTCTTTTCTTGCAACTCACGCCACTGTACCCCACCCCCCTTTTCCTTGCGTCACAGCTCCCTTAACCTCTACCTCCTCTTTCTAACCAGCTCTAGCTTCTTGCTGCTTAACCCATACTTCCTCCCTAGCCCCCATATCCCACTTCACTCACCACACCGATGGAGAAGTAGTTATTGATGATTTGAAAGGGGACTGGGTCACTCTTTTCTTCAGTTTGTTGAGGTATCACCTCCACGGACCATCGATCCATATGTACCACCTTACTCATCTCTAAATCCTTGAGGATCTTCCCCAAATTTTGTCCCTCATATCCTAAGGATGGGGGAGAAGACAGGTTAGAACTGAGCCATGGGTCTCAGAGGGCCCTCTTCTCAGCTCCCAGCCCCATGAAGTCCCAAAGATCCTCTGCCTTGCTTCTGTAGACCTTCCAAGCCCTAGCCAGTGGAAGGGCAGGGTGTGGGATGCCTGGGTGGCTCAGTTGGTTAAGCGTCTGCCTTTGGTTCAGGTCATGATCCCAGGGTCCTGGGATCAAGTCCCACATCAGGCTCCCTGCTCAGTGGGGAGCCTGCTTCCTCCTCTTCCTGCCTCTCCCCCTGCTTGTGCTCTTTCTCTATCTGACAAATAAATAATAAATAAATCTTTAAAAAAAGGAAGGAAGGAAGGAAGGAAGGAAGGAAGGAAGGAAGGAAGGAAGGAAGGAAGGAAGCTTGGTCCTAGCTCCCACGGACCAATCTCTCTCTCTCTTTTAAAATGTAAGCTCTATGTCCAATGTGGGGCTCAAACTCATGACCCTGAGACCAAGAGTCATATGCTCTACTGACTGAACCAGCCAGGCTCCCCTCCCATGGAGCAGTCTTAAGGTCAGCCCCTGCTGACCCTTTTCTCCAAACTGTCATAGAGAGTGGAAGTTTCCAGTGTGTATGCATCTAACAATAACACCAAAATTCATCTGAAAGATTAGAGGAAACAGCCAGGAAAATACAAAATGCTGAAAAAGACGAGTGATGAATAAGGATTCTCCCTCTCTCTCACACACTCTTTCCCTAATCTACCAGAGAGAACACAGTATCAAGCAGTGGTATCAAAACCCTGTGGCACTGGCACAGCAAGTAGAATAAAAAGTTCAGTAGTGAGGAACAGAGTACCTATGAATAGCCTCTAGTATATATGGGAATTTAGTATATGATAGCATTTAAAGACATGGGAAAAAGATTATTCAATGAAGGTGCTGGATGGAGAAGTCACTCTTTATACCAAAATAAATTCAAGATGGGTCAGAGAATTTAAATGCAAAAAAAAAAAAAAAAAAAAGAATTAGAGCTAGCAGAAAACAGGGGTGCATGTTTTTAAAGTCTTTGAGTGGAAAAGGCTGTTCTAGAGCATAATACACAACTGGGAGCCAAAAAAGGAAAAGACTGATAAATACAATTATATTAAAATTCAAAACTTCCAGGGGCACCTGGGTACCTTAGTTGGTTGAGTGTCTGACTCTTGGTTTTGGCTAGGGTCATGATCTCAGGGTTGTGGGGTCAAGCCCCACATCAAGCTCCATGCTCAGTGGGGAGTCTGATTGGGATTCTCTCTCTCCCTCTCCTTCTGCCCCTCCCCCCTTTCTCTTTCTCAAATAAATAAATAAATCTTTAAAATTTAATACTTCTATATGGTTAAATAAATAAATGCACCTAAGAAATGTACAAACTGGGAAAAAATATCTGCAGCACATATAACAGATTAACTTCCCCAACATTCAAAAAATGCTTATAAATCACTAAATCCAAAAAGTCAATAGAAAATGGGCAAATAATACAAATAAGCCAATCACAGAAGAAGAAATACAAATGACCAATACGCAGATTAAAGACGCTCAGTACTGGGGATGCCTGGGTGTCTCAGTCGGTTAAGTGTCCAACTCTTGGTTTTGGCTCAGGTCATGATCTCAGGGTCCTGGGATCGAGTCCCGCATCAGGCTCCCTGCTCAGTGGGGAGTCTGCTTCTCCCTCTCCCTCTGACCCTTCCCCTTTCCCTGCTTGTGCTCTCTCTCTCAAATAAATAAAATCTTTAAAAAAAAGATGCTCAGTATCACTAACAATTAAAAAATTATAAATTAAAACAATTAGTTAACTTTTTGTTGCCTATTGTCTTGACAAAGTATAAAGAGATTGGGAAAACTAAGTGTTATTGAGATTATGAATAAACCAGCACTCTCATGTGCTGTTTAGTTGGAGCATAAATTGGTATTTCATTTTTGGAAGGCAATTTGGCAATTTTTATCACAACTTATTAAATTTTTTCGAAACAATACTTTGATGCAGCAATTCCACTTTTAGGAATTTCTCCTTCAGAAATGGATGCTTGTGTGAACAGAGATGTGTGTACAAGGATGTTTGCTGAGGTACTCTCTAAAGCAGCAAAAAACTGGAAACAATCTAAATGCCCTTCAGCCAGGGAAGGTTATATAAATTATGGCAAATCCAGGCCAAGAAATAATGTACAGCTATTGAATATAAAAGGTAATCTATATGTACTAACATGGAAAGATCTCCGAGACATATTATTCAATGAAAAAAGAAGTCCCAGAACAATCTCTGCAGTATGTTTCCATTTATGTTTGTTTAAAAGTTGTGTGTGGGGCACCTGGGTGGCTCAGGTGGTTAAGCATCTGCCTTTGGCTTGGGTTGTGATCCCGGAGTCCTGGAATTGAGCCCTGCATCGGACTCCTGCTCATCTGGGAGTCTGTTTCTCTTCCCTTCCCCTGGCTCCTATGCATTCTCTCTCTTCCTCCCTCTCTCGCTCACTCTCTCTCTCAAGTAAATAAATAAAAATAAATAAATAAAAGTTTTGTGTGTATGTGTGTGTACATATAAAAAGAGGAAAATGGATGCAAATAGGACACAGTGGTTACCTCTGGGGAAGGACATGGAACTTGGTGGGGAGTAGGGGGAGGAGACCTATACGTGAACACTTATACATTTTAGTTTGTGAAGTCTTTTACAGTGAAAATGTACTGATATATTATTTGCTTAACTTTTATTTATTTTTTATTTGTATAACTTTTATTTATTTTTAAAAAGATTTTATTTATTTGACAGAGAGAGAGAGAGCGCACAAGCAGGGGGAGCAGCAGAGGGAGAGAGAGAAGCAGACTTCCCGTTGAGCAGGGAGGCTGATGTGGGGCTTGATCCCAGGACCCTGGGATCATGACCTGACCCAATGGCAGATGCTTAACTGACTGAGCCACCCAGGCGTCCCTTTTTATTTGTATAACTTTTAAGAAGAAAATAACTAGCCAAATGTAAATTGTTCGTACTCTTTGAGCGAGCAATTCTAGAAATACCTCCTAGAGAAATTCTCACATCTGTGTGCAGAGATAGACATGCAAGGTGTTCACTGTAGCATGGTTGGTAATAAAAAACTGGCCACTACCTAAATGTCTATCAATAGGAGACTGGTTAAATAAAGTATGACATATTCACACAATGGAATGCTATTCAGAAATAAAAAGAGTGAGGTAAATCTGACTGCATTGAAAATAACGATAACCAAGATGAACTGTTTAGTTTTTAAAAAAGAAGATAAACATCAATAGAATGACCTCATTGTTTAAGTACAAATTATTATTTGTCTAGAAAGAAAAACATGGAGGAATAGATTCCAAAACTTTAGGTAGTAGATTACAGGGAACTTTTTTGGCATGTATATCTGAAATGTTTGAATTATTTTTTACCACAAGCATGTATTATTTTTGTAATCAGGAAAAAAAAGATTAAAAAAAGTAAGTCTCCACTTCCTCACATTCCACTGATGGTTTAACCCACTATAATTTGCCTTTCACCATGCCACCCTGCTGAAACTTCTGGCAAAGATTGCCAATAATTCCTGCCAAAACCAACAGTATATCTTTAGTTCGCACCTTAACTCTTGAAACTCCTGATCTGGCCTCTAAAATACCATTCTCTAAGTTACAGACCCTCTCTGACTGTTCCTTCTTAGTGTCTGTGGTAGGCAGAATAATGGCCCCTAAAGATGTCTGCAGTCTTTTTTCTTTTTCTTTTTTTTTAAAGATTTATTTATATCAGAGAGAGGGAGCATGCATGCACCTTTGCCTTCAAGTAGGGGGAAGGGGCAGAGGGAGAGGGGAAGCAGACTCCCCAGCCTGAAAGAGGAGCCCAGCCTGAGATCGTCCCACCTGGAGATCATGACCTGAGCCGAAACCAAGAGTCAGACGCTTAACCGATAGAACCACCCAGTGCCCCTGTGTCTTATTTTTTTTTTTAAGATTTTATTTTTAAGTAATTGCTACACTCAATGTGGGACTCAAAACTACAACCCTGAGGGGCGACTGGGTGGCTCAGTTGTTAAGTGTCCGCCTTCAGCTCAGGTCATGATCCCAGGGTCTTGGGAACGAGCCATCTATCAGGCTCCCTGCTCGGCGGGAAGCCTGCTTCTCCCTCTCCCACTCCCCCTGCTTGTTTTCCTTCTCTCGCTTCTCTCTCTCTCTCTGTCAAATAAATAAATAAATAAAATCTTAAAAAAACAAAACAAAACAAAACCCTACAACTCCGAGATCAAGAGTTGTGCGCTCTACTGACTGAGCCAGCCAGGTGCCCCAAAGATGTCCACATTCTTATCTCCAGAGTCTGTGAATATGTTGCTTTACATGGCAAAGGAGACTTCGCTAATGGGATTAAATTAAGGATTTTTTTTTTCTTAAATAGTAAGCTCGACACCCAAATGGGGCTTGAACTCATGACCTGGAGATCAATCTCTACTGACTGAGCCAGCCAGCTGCCCCTAAATTAAGGATTTTTAAATGAGGGAGATTACCCTGGATTATCTGGGCAGGCCCAATATAATCACAGGTGTCCTTATTTATAAGTGAAAGACGAAGGTAAGAAATAAGAGTCATGGAAGGGGATGTGACAATGAAAACAGAGGTTGGAGTGATAACACTGAGGGTTGAAAGCGGAGCCATGAGCCCAGGAATGCAGGCAGTTTCTAGAAACTGGAAAACGCAAGGCAAAGAATTCTCTCCTGGAGCCTCTAGAAAAAACACAGCCCTGCTAACACCTTGATTCTAGCGCAGTGGGACCTATTTTGGACTTCTGACCTCCAGAACTATAAGATGATAAATTTGTGTCATTTTAAGCCACTATTTATGGTGATTTCTTATAGTGACAATAGTACACGAACACAGACTTCCTTAATAATGCATTTTCCTCCGCTCAACTGTTAAATAGGGTGTTTTACTAGGATATTGCAACCTTGTCCATCTTCTCTTTTTACCTCTTTCCCTGGGTAACCCACCTACTCTCAGGATGTCAATTACCTCCTAGGAGCAGATGACTCTCAAACATGTATCTTCCTAATAATACCTATTTGTAGCTAATCACCACACACTTCCATCTGGGTGCTCCACTGACACCTCAGCTTAACATGTCCAAAATGGAATCCATCTTCCTTAAACCCCTCCTGTATGCTCTACCTTAGAAGGCGTCCCATATGCTCAGTCCACAAACCAGAAAATGTCCTAGACTTGTCTTCACCTCCTCCTCCACCAGCCATTAGTTACCAAGTATTGTGGTTTCTGCCTCATAAACTGCCCTGCCGTTGCCCTTGCTTTGGTGTTCAGTGTTTTTTGACCAGACTGTTGTAATACAGGTAATTTCTTTTTTTTTTTTTTAAGATTTTATTTATTTGACAGAGAGAGAGAGACAGCCAACGAGAGAGGGAACACACGCAGGGGGAGTGGGAGAGGAAGAAGCAGGCTTCCCGCGGAGGAGCCTGATGTGGGGCTCGATCCCAGAATGCCAGGATCACGCCCTGAGCCAAAGGCAGACTGAGCCACCCAGGTGCCCCTACAGGTAATTTCTTATCCTGTCTCCTTCTTCCAATCTATCCTCCACAGAGCTCCCATTGTGGTTCTCCTTTCATCTCCTCTTCTTCAAATCTTATGATTTTTTTCAATAGCAACACAAATTTAGTGTTGCATTTATACCATTATTTATCATTATTTCATGATTTAGGTTGAACTGGCAGAAACTGCTTTCAGAGTCTCATTTGCAGAATGCACAGTGAAATACATAATTTCAAAGTGCCTAATATTTTAAGTAAACACAAAGTTAGATGTGGAAGATTTAAAAACTGGCCAGGGGCACCTGGGTGGCTCAGTCCTTTAAGCATCCGAATCTTGATTTCAGCTCCGGTCATGATCTCAGGGTCATGGCATCAGAGCCCTGAGGCAGGCTCCCTGCTTAGCAGGGAGTCTGCATCTCTCCCTCTCTCTCCCTCTCCTTCTGTCCCTCCCCCTGCTTGCCCTCTCTCAAATAAATAAATCTAAAAAAAAAAAACTGGTAAAAAAATTTGGTCCTATGTTTATATATAAGATTTGTTTTTTTAAAGGAGATTTTATTTATTTGAGAGAGAGAATGAGTGAGAGAGAGAGCATGAGCAGTGGGAAGGGGCAGAGGGAGAAGGAGAGGGAGAAGCAGGCTCCCCGCTGAGCAGGGAGCCTGACTCAGGGCTTGATCCCAGGACCCTGGGATCATGACCTCAGCCTAAGGCAGATGCTTAACCGACTGAGCCACCCAGGTGCCCCTAAATACCATATTTAGATTATAATATGTACTCACAGATATTTCTACATTTTGGAGTAATATATACACAACAATTTTTATTACATATATATAGAAAACACAATTTGTATATAGTATATATAAACAGGCATATATATACCTATTTTTAATTTGAGTTACATTTTTCATGAGTTCAAGAGTTCCCCATGATTCAGGGTTTGCACGTTCAAATGCCTCAGTGGCTAGAAAGGTGAAGTGAATGAGTGAATAGCGAGGAGCTGAGAAGATTGTGGTGAACTGAAGAATATATGACCCACTTCTCAGAAATAAGCAAGATTTAAAAAATTTAAAACACTGCAAGGCAACAATGTAAAACAATACAGATCATTTCTGTGGGCAGTCTGCTTTCAATCTCTGGCAGGATAAAAAAACTCAGCACAGCATTCATGACCCTCCATAATCTGGACCTGGTTCAACTCAGTCCTTCCTCTCCCCATTCCCCACCCTGCACTGCATGTCCCAGTCATAATGAATGACTCACACTCCCTGATGCACATACTACTATGCCGTTTGGTGGCTCCTCTGGCCTTACACAACTTCTACCTAGAATGCCTTTCACTCTCCTTGGCACCCCTATTCCATAACTTCTGCAAGATCTCAGAGCTGGACTCTGAGTCCAACAGCCTCAAACGAAGACACCTCAAACTCAACCTGCCCCACCCTTACCTCTTTATCTACCAGTACCATCCCTTGAACTCTTTCTGTTTGAAGGGACCCTAGAAAGAGTCTAGAAATCAGACTATTGCAATTGACTTGGGAAGAAATGATTATAAATGAATGAATGACCCCTGATTAACTGGCTGAGTGGTTGAACAAATCATGTCCGAGCTCCCTGCTAGCTCCATCACTGAACATCTGGTTTAGCTCTTATACAACCTTTCTTATTCCCACACTGTCCTCCGTATTCCTTGATTCTCTGAGCCCTAAGAATTGGTTGGGAGAAACAGAAGGATATCTTTAGGTATACAGGGAAGAGGACTGTCACCCTGACCCTTCTAGATTCAGACAGTGGTCTTTGCTTCATCCCAAGCTTTCTTCCTTGGGGACAACCCACTTTGGTAACCACCCATCCATGCCTCTCTTCCCCACCCCTCTTCATACAACAATGCCTAGACATCTTCTCTATGTGCCTTTCCCTTCCTACCCGACTCTCCCTATGTCCCAGGAAAACAATTTCTAACCACTTACCTCCTCCCCATCTTAGGCAACGAGCCAGATCATTTCCAGTGCCCAGGGGCAACACAGCAACAGGAGGCACAACAGGCAAGTTGGCTTTGTCTAGGGAGGCAGGTCAGGGGATGGATGGAGGGAGTTAGCTTTAGGACGCCAATGCCCCAGTGCCCTTCCCAGAGCCTCTCCCAGTACTGACCTATGGTCTCTAGAATCCAGCCTACTGTGCCATCTCCACCACACACCAAAATCCGGCAACCGGGAACATCCCTGAAGAATCTGAGCCTGTGATAAAAGGGAAGAGAGAAGATGAGGAAGGACAATAGGATTGTGTCTACCAACTCTTGGACAGGCAGATTACGTCTTATCTCTCATTCCTTATGACCCCCTTTCCCTTCGTCACAAGACTTGTTTCTGTTAAGGTCAGAGAAAAAGTACAATGGGGAAAGTTACATCCACTCCTCAGTGGTTAGGGAGAAACTGGTATCTTTATGTTTTGAGAGCAGAACAAAGATGAACCAGAGAACTCAGGGGTATGGGGATTTTACTAGTGACCCTAGTAAAAGCAGCATTTTGAATTCTGCTCCCTTGGGGTCCCCTGGCCCTGTCCTCCCAACATGTATTATTTTCTGCTCTCCCCCAACACACACAGGCAGACCCATACAAACACTGTGATACAGCCCCTAACCTGTACTCACCCTGGCTCAGGACCATCCTTTAGGAGGTTGAATACCTGTCGAGGATTTAGTAGATACTGGAATTTCCAAAGCACTCTGTATTAGGGGAAAAGGAGAGTTTATGGTAGGGGATGGACAATCTGTACTCCACCCTCTTGCTGTCCTCCTCAAGGTATGTCCCCTCCATACACACAGATTCTCAACCTCATCGGTCCTCCTTCTCCATCTTAGAAGACCCAGTATATCTCTTCTCACCTCTCCCCCTGCTTCCCGCCACTCTTAGGATTGACAAAGACCAGAAGTGGGTGGGTGTTATAAACAGGGTCAATCTGCATTTTGGAAAAAAAACAAGGATAAGGAAAATGGGATTTTTTTCAAAGACAGTGGCAGAAGGCTGGCCTGCCCCAAGGTGCTTTCCCCCTCCCCAACCACAGTGGGGCTTCTGGCAAATAGGCGCCATCCCCCACTTTTCCCACTTCATTCCCTCCTCTGAGGGCTCCAGTCAAGAAAAACCCACCCCCTTCATGTACCCGCAGAGCCTCAAAGGTGCTCAAATTTAAGTCATCCACGGTCTTCTGGCTTGTTTTGCTAATTTTACGCTCCTGTCCAGAGGCCTAGAAAGGGAGGGAAGCAAAGGGAAGGAAAACTGGATTGTATGTGAATCCCTAAACAGATAAGGGCCTGATTGAGTCCTAAAATTATAGGCTCTCTGCTATAAATGGCATGGTGTGTGTGTGTGTGTGTGTGTGTGTGTGTGTGTGTGTGTGTGTGTTTAAATCAGGGAAGCACTCCTCCTGTCCTCTCCTAGCCACTGCCCAAGGGTCTCACCAGGACACTGGGATAGATGGAAGATGGAGGCAGGATATGATCCCGGAGCAGCCCACAGTCACATTCATGACCCATGGCTTGTAGGCAGTCATCATGAATCTGAAAGACAAGGTGGGCATACAGACATCATGGAGGAGAACTCCTCACCTCTCAACCCTGAGGGTCTAGTACTGGAAAGAGAGCCCTTAGGAGCAAGGGCAACTGTGGCTGTGAGGGAGATGCAGTCGGGGAGACCAGTGCAGAGGGCAGTTTAGGGGCGAGATCCGAGGCAGAGGCTGGTGAGCTCCCAAACTGACCTCTAGGTGGCACCACACACAATGCAGTCCAACGAGACTGTGGTAAATGCGGATCTTCTTCTGACAGCGGTCGCAGCGGCCGGACTCACAGCCTCCTCTCACCCACACATGCGATTGGATCTTGGGGAGAAAGGCAATCCCTTGTCTGAAAGGGTCTCAGTAGGGACTAGGGGAAGGGCTGAGGGCAGCAACGGGCCAAAGGCCAGGGCCGGGATGTGGGTGGTTTGGGGCGGACGTGGGATCACTCACACCGATGTCCTTCCGAGACTTGGCGTACGTGCTGACCTCACAAGGCAAGGCCTTCATGGCACACTGGTCGTGAACGACGTACTTACAGACTGGCGAGAAGAAGAGGGTCAGAGACTCAGTTACAGCCCCTCCCCCTATTTCCTCTTAACCTGGGTGTGAGGCAGGATCATTCACTTAAGACATACAAGCCCTTGCTGTGAGAGTGTGGTAGAGAATTAAAGTTTGAGGTGGGGGCTCACCTCCGAGACCTGTGCCTTTTGCTCACTCTTCCCCGTGAAAGAGCAATTGCTACCAAATGCCTACCCCCACTCCTTCTAAGTGCCAGGAACTCAGCTGGAAGATGCAAAGGAGGCCTAGATTTAACAATAGCAATAACAATAATAATAGCAGCTAATTTTTATTGCAGACTTAATAGTATGTACACGCACCATGTGAGTACTTTTCCTGAATCCACTTATTTAATGCTCACAGTTACCTCATTTTCGGTCGAGAAAAACCTCATTTATTTTTATTTTTTATTTATTTTTATTTATTTTTGAAAACTCGTTTTATATTGAGGCTTAAAGAAGTCATGTGGCAATGTCACGCACCTGAAACTAACGTAACACCATGGGTCAACTAGACTGCAAGAAAGAAAGAAAGGAAGAGAAAGTTGTGTGGCTTTCCCACCTAACTAGTCAATGGCAGAGCCCAGGATTCGAACCCAGATCTTTCGAAGGTCAAAGCAGCATGTTCCCGCCGATAGCTGGGCTGCCCTTCTGCCCCTACACTCCCAGGCCCCATCACTCACGGTTACAGCTCAGCCCCTGTTTGCCAAGACCAATGCTCGACTCGCACAGATTGCAGTAGACCGGTCGGGGGAACCTCTTGGGTCTCCACAGGTGCTGCCCATTGTCCTTCAGAGTCTGGGAGGACACAGCAGATGCTAGGGAGGGCCTAAGCCCTTACAGCGCCAGCCTCTGGCACACACAACCCCAGGCAACTATCTTATCCCATCTCCACAAGTCTCTCCTACTCACCATCTCCAGACCCAGCAGCACTAGCAGCGGCACGGTGGTCGCCCCAGCCCGGAGCCACTCAGCGAGGGAGACAGAGCCACTGCCATCATAGTCAATCTCTTTCATCATCTCCTGGAGAATCTGAGCAGGGAATGGAGGGGACTTTTGGTCTGAGAGGCCCCTCAGATCGGACACCTCTGCCCCCTAGGACACCGAGCCCAGCCATCCTTGCCAAGGGAACCGGCTGCCTGTCAGAAACGGGATAGGGTAGATGCAGGACTCACCAGGGAGAAGGCCAAAGGAGGGCCACGAAGGAAAAAACTGCCTTACCGGCCTCAGCTCAGACACATCCCAGTCCAGGTATTCAGCCACTCGCATCATCTGTATGATGATTCTGTCCACTTCCTGGGGGCCAAGAGGTAAGAGCCACAGCCATATCCCACCTCACTACCACCATTCAAACTCTTCTCTAGAAATCAGGGTTCCTGGGTTCCACCCCGAGAGCCACCTCTCATTCTCAGGTGTCGCTGCCAAGTAAATGAGTGTCTATGTGCGTTGGTATGTGTGCAAGGCAGCCCCCAATCCATGTCTCTAGCCTCCTCTCTTTGGAGCCAAGAGCTGGGGACCCACTCCCAAATTTAGTCCTGGAGGACTTGGCTTCTCCCTCTAGCCTCCTCTGCTTCTTTAGATCCTGGAAGAGTTGGGACAGGAGGATACAGACAAATGGACACATACTCCCTTGGCCAGCATACAGGTCCCCCAACTCACTGAGCTGTCCAGGATCCCATTTCTGTCCGTGTCGTACAGCTTGAAGGTGACTGTAGGGTGTTTTAGGGGGGGCCAGGGTCAGTTTGTGAGGGATACCCCCCAAATTCATAACAGAATACAGGGGAAATAAAGAGATGGGAGACATCTTTTAGATGAAGAGCCAGAGGCTGGTGCTGGGACTGAGAGAGGAGACAATAAGGGAGGGGAGACAGGCCTGGATTCCACCCTTTGTGACTCTAATAGGGGAGACAGAATACACCTCCCACAACCCAAGAAAAACCCAGGCCACCCACATGAAAATGTACAGGACATGGGAACTGGGGTGACTATGGTGAATGGCAATAGGTATAAAGAGTGTAGGGGAACAGAGGCAATGGGCCCATTCTCTGGCCCCACCTTTGTCTGGCCCTGTCAGCCTTTAGGAATCCTGAAAAAATGAGGGAAGGAAGGCTGGGGAATACCCCCTCCCCTCCCCTCTCCTCTCTTCCCCTCTCCCAGTCCAGGATGGAACTCACATTCTAGCTTGTCTTCTGGCCGGCCACCCTCCAGAAGGGAAAAGTAGCAGGAGACATCACTGAGATACACCACATCTGGTTACAGAAACGACAGCAGATCTGAGGTTGTCTCCATAGCAGATCTGAGAGTCATAGTGTCTCCACTATGGCTGTTCTCTTTTCCTTTGTTCCAACTCTTCCCTTTAATTTTCCTCCCTCTAGCTCCTAGACCAGCATGGCCATCCTCCACCTCTCTTCCCCAACCCTGCCTCCATCATGTGACTCAATTCAACTCTCACCCCAAAACCCATACTACTTTGACTTTTCTTCTGGAAGTCCAGCCCAGTCCCACCTTCATGACCATACCATTTTTCACAGTGTCTTCAAAGTGACCCATCTTGAAGGACTGAAACAGTGCCAGGCTTAGGTGATTGGGAACGTTATCTGCTTCCAGATAGATTTTCAAAAATTGCTGGAATCCCTCGTACCCAATGGCCTATGATGAGAGCAAGCATTACCCTAGGGAGTGTGCAGGATGGGAGGTGGGGACTGAAGAATTAGGAGTAGAAGGACAGAGAGAACAAGTGTAGAGCTAAGAAGCATCCAAAGCAGGCTATGGTTTCTTCTCAAGGCTGAGTCCTCAATTAGAATTTCTTTCTTTGTCCTATAGCAATAGCTGCGGTAACAATGGACACGGGGGTATCTAGAGGGAGAACAGAAAGGGGTGGGCCCAGAATAATCCCTGGAAGTTGGGGATCCCAGTGGAGTAGCAAAATCAAAGATGGGAAGAGTTAGTCAAGGAGAGGATCTCCGAGCTGCCACTCACATCTCCTTGGAGATATTCAGCCATTTCACCATCCTCAAAGAGCTTTAGGACATCGCTGACCTTGTTGGTGGAGTCTAGGGTGTGAAGAGTATGAAGGAAGAACATTAGTCTGGTTTGGCTCTCCCTGCCCTCTGCTGGAGTCCTACCCAGACATCCAACAGGAAAAAAGATTCAAGTGAGATGAAGAAAGAAGAAATGCCAGGAAGAAACACAGACATGCAGAGAGAAATATCGAGAGAATAACATTTCAGATGCTCCAGAGTGGTACCTCGGTTCACATCTCTTCTCTGAGACTTGGAACAGGCAGTCGAGGTTCATTCAGAGAAGGTGGGTGGAAAGCCGAGACCACAGCCATCTCCCCATCTCCCTCTCCTCCCTCTCCCAGCCATAGGCATATCTCAGGAACCAACTGGCTTAAGGCCACTGGGGAACCCAGGGGCAGGGGGATGAGGAGCAGGGGTTCTCTGGGGGTAATTTCTACCAAACTTCAGGATGGATAGGAAGACTTACATTCCATGTACTTTTGCAGCTGGGCAAAATCATTGGGGCTTATTAGGCCCCTCTCCTTGGCCATCTTTCTTTTTTTCTTAAGGAAGACCACAAAGGCAGCTCGATAGTACTCACGTCTGCACCTCTGCTTCCAACGGTAGGTCTGGAGGGAGATGAGACAATTATGTAGCGGGAAGAGCCAGCTGTCTGCCTCTTTGCTTCTGTCTACTCCGTTGATTCTCCACTCCCATTATTATTTTGTTCTTTCCTCTGAGTCCCTCCCAAGTCTCTTCCTTTCCCCCTATACCTCTCCCCTATGTCTGTCTCTCCTTAACCGAGTCTGTCCTCTGTCTCTGTTTCTCTGACTCATGTCTGACTCTCTCCCCTCCATTTCTGGATCCTTCTCCATCTCTCTGATTTCTTCCCCAATCTGTTTCGATCCATTTCTGACTCTCCCCTCCTCACTCCCCCCACCATCCCTCTCCTCCACCCCTCACCCCCTCCTCCTCCCTTCCCACCCGGTTTTACCAGTCTTTAAGTGTCTCCGTGGGTGTGTCCCTCGCCTGTTTCTACCTTTTCTCCCTCCACCCCCAGTCTCTGCAGTCTCTCCCGAGCCCGCGCTCTCTCCCATCTCGGATCCCGCAGTCCTGGCCCTTCGGCCCTTCGGGTGGTTCTCACTGCGGTTGAGGCACGCCTCCCCGGCCACGACCCCATCTTGCTCCGCCTCCAGCCTCGGTCCCCACTCCCGCTCAGCCACCCACTTCCCGAACCACCCACGCCCCTCAACGACCTCTAGCGCGCTTCTGACGCGCGACACAGAACCAGCTCTGGCCAGGTCCCCAGCCGCGGGCCCCGCCTCGCCTGCGCCCTTCAGAGCTCCACTGGGGAAGGGCGGGGACCCAGGCGCGCAAGATTGGGAGGAGGTAGGGGAAGAAGGCTCAGAGCATCTGCCTGGCTTCGCAGTTGTAGGAGGGTTGAGCTGAGTGCAGGAGTCTCAGATGCGGGGTTTTCCTTGCACCCCGCTAGGTTAGCAGGGTTCAGGGAGTCCTGACTTGCAGCTATGGGACCCAGGGACCGAGGAGGAGCCATCACGTGGATCTCGGTGCCTCCTGGCCCTGGGGCCACGCCGCAGAGGGCAACTTGACTCGAAGAAGATTCAATAACAGCAATAGCAGTAATATCTTATGTTAGTATAGTACAGAGCGTTTAGGAGTCCAAAAAACTAGAGTTGGTCATATCTGGGTTCCGTTCTTAGCTCTTATACCGCTGTGTGACTGGGACAAATTACATCTGCAAAATGGGAAGAATGATACCTATCTGCCACAGTTATGAAGATTAAGTCAAATAACATGTGAAAAGTACCCAGTATGACACCTGCATATAGAAGGCCTACAAGAAACGGTAGCTATTATTGTACCAACAATCACAATTAAATCATATGAGAGAAGAAATTCCTGGTAGAGCCATTCTTCACACGAAGAAACTGGAGTTCAAAGAGGTTGGGACTTCCCAAGGCAGGTGATAAGTGGAGGAGTCAAAGCTCTACCCCAAGAACCACGTGATGGGGTCCCTGCCTGCCTCTGTCCTCCTCTTGGTGCACTCTCTCCTCCACACACTGCCTTCTAATCTCACTGCCCTTTCTGTTCCTCAAGCCAAGTTCTCCCCTGCTCAGGGCCATGACACTTACTGTTCTGCCTAGAACGCCCTTCCCCACTCTTGATAGAGCTGCTTTCTTCCCTCAGCTGAAGCGTTAGCTCCTTCAAGACCTTCCCTGATCCTTCCCTCCTAAAGTAGCCCAGCACCCTCCTTCATTTCCTTCATAGACTTATTGCCAGTGGAAATTACCTTGCTAATTTCTTTGCTGCTTTGTTTACTGTTTGTCTTCTCCTACCAAAATGTAAGTTCCAAGAACAAGAACTTGTCAGTATTGTTCACCACTATATCCCCAATACCTAAAACAGTGCCCAGCGTCTTTTAGGGGCTCCATATTGTTTGTACAAATCGTTGTGCAAAGTTAGGGAGCACAGGTTGGAAGATATTAGTCCAAATATGGTTAAATAGGGTGCCATGGTATCCATCCTGACAGGGGAATAGGAAACAGTTTGGAACACGTATCGGAGGTGCTAAACAGATATTTGTTGAATGAATGAATTTTGCTAAAAAGCACTTACTGTGGCACTCTTTCTGGGGCTTCTGCCTCCTCTTTGCCCACTTATTTAGGGTTTATTGGGTAAGGCTCAAGGAGGCAGTTAGGGCCTACAAGAATTTCCTTTCTGATGGTGCAAGAATCTTCCCTGCTGCCTCTGCCCTTGGGACACCTCTGCTGTCCATGTCTATATAGTATACCATTCCTCTTCTGGGGGCTCTCTGGGAACACTAAGAAGGGGATCCTGGGACACTGATATTCTGGAGAAAGGACTCCACCCATCTGGCTCTTTTCAATTACTATAATCCAACTTCTACTGACACCAGATCTAATGAATACATAATAGTCTTAGGGCTAATTGGGCCTGTATGGTTTAATTAGCCTCTCTGATTACCCCTGGGGATTCTTAGATGGCTCCAAGGTTCTAGGAAAGGAAATCTGAAAGTGACAAGGAGAGAGCAAAGGAGGGATGATGAACAGGAGAGAGGACACATCTCTCTTTTCACAACAACCCCTCCTGGCCCACCAGATCTTGCATGTAATTTATAGTAGAGATTAAGAGAATGGACTTTTGAATTAGACAGGCATGGATTAGAATCCTAACTCTTGGGTGAGTTATTTCATCTTCCTGAACCCGCTTCCTCATTGGTAAAATGGATACCTAGAGAAATCAGTCACAGCATGAAGATTAAGTAAGATAATACATGCAATATACTTAGCAATTGTAAGGCACAGAGGAAGCAGTTGTATGGCACAGAGGAAGAACTCAGTAAATGTTAGCTGTTGTTGTTGTTATGCGAGGGTGGTACATAGAGAAACACATCTGGAGATTAGGAAAAATGGTGCCAGAAAGGCATCAGTTCTAGGGACTCCCAACAGCAGTGAAGCCCAGTCATACATTTTCCCCCCTTGTGTCATCTCAGGCACAGACATGTAGTTTTGGGATACTGAACTTTGCCTTTGGGAGGGTAAGGAGGTGGTTAGAAACTAGACTGTCAAGGTCCAAGGACACTGCTGGGCTGAGACCTTGGACATAAGGGCTCCTGGGATCTTTTCAGTTGTCCTCCTGACTTCTCTCACCAAAAGTTTGGCTGCGTCTTGCTGAAAGGCGATGAACTATAGGATCCTGCACCCTAACGAACTGTAGCAAGTCCAATTTTGTCCTCCCTGCTCCATCCCAGCCCTGAGGCTATAACCTGGGCTAGTCTAGGCGAATGCCAGGGTTGGGAGGGTGGGGTCTGCTGCCCGCCTGCCAGCTATCTGTGACTCATTCTTCCTTTCCCTCCTCTGGCTACCCTGCCCGCCTCTACCAACTTGGGGTGAGAAAGTAAGAAGTTGACTTGGAGGCAGAAAATCCTAGAACATCCTCAGAGCTGAGAGGTACCAACTCTCACATGTTACAGAGGAGGAAACTGAGGCTCAGACACAATCTCAGGGTCATACCCAGACTCTAGACATCCTGTCCTTAGTCCATTCTATTAAATCATAGTGCCTCTGTTTTCTAGATCTTATTTTAAATAGTAAATATGAAAATTGCTGGTAACCAAGAGATAAATATGATTTCCAAGGCCAGTGCAAGCATTTAAAGTTTCCTTTTTCACTTCAACATCCATCACTCCCATTTAAGTCAATATAAATTTACCATTAGTCAAGAATCAGCTATGCCCCCAGAACATTCAGGCTGACCCAGTAAGAAACCCAAGAGGCAAGCCCAGGCCTGATTACCTGGACTTCTGAATCCCTTAACCACACCAGGGCCTGCATCCTCCTCCTCTTTCCCAGGACAGGGGTGTGTGTGGGGGGTGTCTATTCTTTCCTGTCCATCCCTGCTGCTGGTCAGTGGCCCCAGGGGACAGGGACGGAATCGTTTGCCTTGAAGTGTCAGAATTCCCTAAGCCTCCACAAACACTGCAGATGGTAATGCTGCCGGAGCAAGGGGTGGGGTGTGTGTGTCGCTGTGTGGTATAGGAGGAAGTTACGATGTTGGCATGGTTGGGGGATGTGGGCTCATACGTTCTGAGGCTGCCGAGATGCCCAGTAGTAGTCACATTTCTTCCTCGGTAAAGCTCATTTCCCCTATTTAGAGGTGAAAAGTGGGATTCAGCCCCAGGTAGTTTCAGAAACTTCCCGGTGACAGGTGTGGAAAGGGTAGGGGTGGGAAGCTGGGGACCAGGAGGCCAAACAAGAACCCTCCAGCACCCGTGCCGCGCTGTGGAGGTTCCCAAACGGACTTCGCTTGACTCGGGCCCCTAGGAGCCGAGCTTCACCATCCCTCCGCGAGACAGAGGGGATGGAGAGGAAGGTCTGCGGGAGACGCTGCCTACCGAGTTCCGGCCCCGCTCTCCCGCTGCCCCCCGCGTCCTGGCGCACACCCTTCTAGCTACCCGCTCCAGCTGTGGGCTTCCTCCTTCGCCGCCCAGCAGCCCTACCCCAGCCCGGCGGCGGCCCCTCCCGCGGCCCCCGCCCCCTCCTGCCCGGGGTGGGAGGGCGGCAGGCGCGGGGGGCTCGCGGGGTTTCTACCTTGCCTGCGGAGGGCGCGCGGTGGGAGCTGAAGCGCCGGCGCGGGAGCTGGAGCCCGACCGGGGCTGGAGGGGACGGAGCAGGCAGGCGCGGCCGCCGGGAGGCCGCCCCGTTCCTGACGACACAGCTGCCCGCCCCCCGCCTCGGCCGGCCCGCCGGCGCCCAATGCCCGCGCCCCCGACTCCGGGAACGCCAGTCTGGAGAGGCCCCCTGTTTCCAGGTCACCAAGCCTGAGCCCCCCACCTCCCCGGTATCTCCGGGGCTCTGGTCTGCGCCACTTTCTCCACATCCTGCGTTTCTCCTCTTCTCCCCGCCTCGGGACAGCTCGATTTCTATCCATCTTCCCTTCTTTCTAATCATTCACAGCCTCTCCCCTCTTCCCAGCCCTGGGAGGTCAAGATAGAGGGCGGGGCCGCTGATGGCACAGCTTGGCAGGCGCCCACCCAGGCAACGTCTGACCTTCTCCTCGTTGCTGCCATCCAGGGACTTCCCTTCCCAACTCCTTTCCATCCATCATTGAGCGAATTCATACTCAGAAGTTTCCACGGCAGCAAGCCCAGAGTCCCAGAGTCTACATCCTGAGATACAAATGCCTCCCTCCTCCCACGGGCTCCACAGTGCTTAACACTATTTGAGGCCCACCTTTGCATCTAGGTTTCTCACCTCCCTAAAACCCAAACCTCAGATGGCTCAGACTTGTTTTCCCCAACGTAAGTACACCTCCTTCTCTCAAGATCCAGGGCCTTCCCTTAATTCTGGGGTTGTTCAGGTGCAAAGAGCGCTCTGGTCTGCGTCTACTCTTTCTCCATGCCCTAACCCTCCCACTTTACCTGCTGGCCTTGGCACGTGCTATAAAAGGCCCTGGCCAAAAGTAGGAGCGAGAGAAGATCCTTTCAGGTCCTCCTGTCTGGAATCTGTTCTGAAGTTGTTAAGGCTCTTGGGGCAGCATAGATGACGGTGAGGCTGGCAGGGAGTACAAGGGAGATAGACAGAGGCCTAGGACTTACTGGTAGGAACTGGGGACCCAGGCATCCTGCTCCCTGGCCCCGCCCCAACCCAGGCTAACCCCCTCCTACCCCTCATTGAAATAGGGCACAGTAACAGGGCTTGAGTTCCCGGAATCTTCCCTCTTACACCTGGTGGTAGAAGAGAGCAGGAGGGGAGAGCTCTGACTGGAAGGGTGAACTGTGTGATGTGTGTGTGTGTGTGCGCGCGCGCGCGCGCACACACACATACACACATGCACACACACGCACACAGTATATGCATACTTCTGGTGGGGGTTGGAGAGAAGGAATGAATACATGAGGCCCTCTAGTGGAAACAGAGGGATCTAAGCAGTCCTTGAATGTTTCCCCACAGGCTTGTTGGAAAAACTCCATTTTTATCAGAAATGTAGCTGCTGAGTAATAGGGCTTGGAAGTATTGTTGCACCTGAACTGGAGATCTGAGGGAGGCTGGGGATGGAGAAGGTCTGTCTCTCTACTCCTGTCTCCCAGTCTTAAAAAGACAATGGCCCTGGGGCGCCTGGGTGCCTCAGTCGGTTAAGCGACTCCTTTTGGCTCAGGTCAAGATCCCAGGACAGGGATGGAGCCCCACATTGGGCTACCTGCTCAGAGGGGGGCCTGCTTCTCCCTCTCCCTCTGCCACTCCCCCTGCTTGTGCTCTCCTGCTCTCTGTCAAATAAATAAATAAAATCTTAAAAAAAAATAAGGGCCCTGTTACTCCCTATCCTTTTTCTCCCCTTCCTTTTTTTTTTGTTTTTTTTTAATTATTATTTTAAAGTAACCTCCACACCCAACATGGGGCTTCAACCCACAACACCGAAATCGAGTCGCATGCTCCACCCACTGAGCCAGTCAGGCACCTCTATTGCTCCCTCCTATATAACCTCTTTGGTCATAAGGAATCATAAGCACTTTTAAAGGCCCATTATGCACCAGGTCCTGTGCTTACTTCTGTAGACAGCCAAAGACACAGCCCAGCTTAAGGACTGTACCAAAGAGTGGCTTGGTGTGTGTGTGTGTAAAGCCTCCCCACTCTAAGCCATCCTAAACATACAATAGAGGAAAGTCCTCTAGCACCTCTTCCATTTTTCTGCCCCTGGACCTCTCATCTAGAACGATACTAAGCCTTAAGGCACTCAGCTTTGCTTGCAAACAACACTAGCAGTGATACCACGCTGCTACTACGTATGACCTGTGTTTTTCACTCCATCATCCTCAGATACGTCTCTATTTGAAGTTAAATTGCTTCTGTTAAGATTTATTATTATTTTTTTTGAGACTTCAAAGTGGGGCATGGGGTGATCTCTCTAAGGAATAAGATGAAATCAGTCATACTCTAGGCTTCTTTGTGTAGTCTTTAGGATCTGTGCTCCATCATACCTCGTCAGTTATTGGTGGGGGTGGAAGGGGAAGAAAGGCCAAGAAACATCTAAGGAGGAGGCGTATAATGCCTACTGTTCCAGGTGCTCATTTCTTTAATCAACCACATCATAAAAATCAGAAAGAAAGAAACCGCAATGAACAAAGGGAAAGGAAAAAACAACAGCCTTGTTCTCCCCAGCCTCTTCTTTCTCCTCTTCCTTCTCAGGGTGTGTTTGTGTGTGGGGGGGGGGCACATCCGGGGCCCAGGGCTGGGTCCCAGGCAGGTCTGCTAGGCAGGCAATTGAGTTTCATTTCCTGTCAACTCCGGAGCTGAGGCAAGATGTCTGGGGGCACAATGGGGGGGGGGAGGGCTAGGGTTGGTATTGGACAGGGGCCATCTTAGGATTCCCTCTTGCAGAAAGGTCCACTGACTAATGCATCCCTGTAGGTAAAGGCTTCATCTCACACTCTCACCTCTAATAATCATTACTAACAAGGCTAAGGACAGAATGCTGACCCAGTGAGGCTGAATCACAATCGTTGAAAGAGAGCAGTGGTTAAGGATGGTAGTGTTAGAACACTTGCAATAACTGTATTGAATGCAAATCAGTCTTTAAATGAGTCTTTTTGAGACCTTCTGAGTTGGGCCTTTGGTGGAAGTCAGGAAGGTAGAGCATGGGTTGGAAGACAAGCTGTGACCTGAGAAAACTTCAAAAGCTTCATGTCAAAGCTTTAGCAAGTTCCTAGTCAGTCATTACTCTGACCTTTTTTATTTTTTAAGTGGGCATACAGCCTAGTGTTAGAGACACTCATTAATATTTGCTTCTCTCTACGGGTTCCAGCAGTACAGTTGTACATTAATCCAAGCCAAATTAGGGGATTTGGAGGAAGGTAAAACAATAAGGAAAAAAAAACATAGTAGGGGAGGACAGAGCCAACACCTGAGGAGAGTAACTTGCAGCCAGCCACTCCCAAGCTGTAGGGGGGAAACGAGTTGAGCAGGACGTAGCCTTTAAGGAACAACAGCTGCTGAAAAGAGCGGGGGAGGGAAAACATTTGGGTTCCTCTAAAGAATAGGGGAGGCACGGGGCAGGGCAGGACTGCAAAGGAAGTGACCGTACAAGCCCCGACTATTGGCGAGTTGCCCCGCTTTAGATCCCCAGCGCCCAGACCTGGACGAGGTTCATTAGAATATTAACTGGCTCCGCCCAGAAGCCTTCACCCTGCCCTCTGACCCTGGGGCCCAGCCAGAGGAGGCTCCCGGGGTCGAAGGCCAGAGCAAACTTAGACCGTCCTCGCTACGCCACCCGAATACCCCGGGCCGCCCCAAGGGCAGGGCCAGCTAGGGCTGCCCGCCCAACCCGGCCCGCCGCCGCCTCGGTCGTGGAATTCGCCAGCAGCCCTGAGGCTGCGGGGACAGGTGACCGACCGGCAGTACCCATTGCCTTGCACGCTCCTCTCGCGGATCTCTGTCCGGAGGGTTGAGCTGGGTAGCCGAGGGCAGTCGACACGAGATTTCGACCTCCCTACTTCTAAGAGGGGATCAGTTGGGGTCTTCCATTCACCCCCGACAACATTGGTGCGCCCCAGTGCGTTCCCGGAGTTTGCGCGCCCCTTGTCCCCAAGCCCCTCTGGGACCTGGGTACAGAATAGGGCTTGAATATTCTAACGCTTTATCAGCCCCACTTTCCGGGTGCTGGTGGGCCTTGCCCCCTTTTCCCTCGAAGGTCCTGGACGAATGGAGAGGGGCCGTGCCTCGGAACTTCTCTCGGCGCCCAGAGGACCGGTTTACTCGGAGCAGGCACCCAGCACTGGTATCAGTGGCAGTAATAGAGCCTACTGCTTTTATTTTAGTCAAGTCTTTAGCTTCTTCTCCCTTCCTCCTCCTCCACCTCTGTCTACGAAATGGTGTACTCTCCCTTTAAGACTAAAATGGTGGCTGGCTAGGATCTGGACTCCACTTCCGGTGGGGAGGGGGGCGGGACCCCAGCCCGCTCACGCCGGAAGTGGTTTGCGTTTTCAAGATGGCGACTCCCTATGTAACTGACGAGACCGGCGGTGAGTGCGGGAGGCGCGGAGTCGCTTCTCCCCGGGCTCTCGGGGCAGGGGTTCGGACTTGGAAAGGGGTCTGTGCCCCGCCCATCCCGGGGCCCCTCCTTTTGCCCCGCCCTCCGGACCGCCTTCCCCATTCATTCTCTCCTATGGGGTGTCACCTGCGCCCCCTTCTGGTCTCGTGTTTGGGGGTCTCTGCTTCCGGTCACCCAAACCCTGGGGTCCTTCAGTGCAAGTCCCTGCTCCAGGACCCTCATGGGCCCTTAGCTTTTCTCCAGCAGCTGGAGATCCCATATCTGTTTTGGTTTCTCCAGGCTTGGGAGCTCCTATACTCTCAGTTCCCTCCCAATTCCAGCTTTTCTCCTGTTCCCCTCCCCCATCTTTCAGCTGTACCTGCCTTCTGCCCTACCCCCAGCTCCGTTTTAATTCTCTTTCTCGAAGTTGTATCTGTTAAAGACCTCTTCATTGCTATATAATGCTTTTTCTGTTCCCTCCCTCGTCTTCATTTTTGGGTCACTGAGGTTCAGAGGTGTGAAGGGAAGAGGAACCTAATATAACTTTCAGCTTGAGTTTTCTTCTTGATGGCATCACCCTTCTGTATTGTCTCTGGTGGTGATGGTGATAAAAGTTGAGGGATCTGAGGTGGAGGAATGCAAACAGGAGGTGTCTAGGGGCCTTCCAAGCCCTCTGACAAGTTCATAGAATCCACTATCACTTCTGGCTAGAGAAGAACTTCCGGCCTGGCTGATGGAGATGCTGAAGTGTCCACTGTGTATGGAGGTTTATGTGTTGAAAACTGAAGTCATTATTTTCATTTTGGTTTTGTCCCATTCTAATTTCCTCATCTTTAGAAAAATGTGCATAGGAATATCTACCTAGTGACGATCAAATAAGATAGCATATGTGAAAGCAACTTAGAAAATGTTGTACAGGGCAAGGTGTTACAGTTTTTTGTAGCCTTCACTGTGGATGTGCCTTCTGTAGAACTGACACTGTGTATGCTGTGTTTTAAAATGTGCCTTTTATGCTCTTGCTTTGCTGCTTTGCATGTTCCTTAGGTCTCAGCCCACCTCTCCTATGGTATCTTATGACAAGCCAGACCTCTCCTACTTCTCTCCAGCCTCATATTTCAAAGTGGTACACAGAACCTCTCTTCTCCTGTTCTCTACTCAGTGGGTCCTTCTTCTACTGGCTCCTTTAAATGTGTGCTTTGAAAATATTACTCATTGTCCGGTACACTTTTCTTTATTCTTAACTATCTTCTTTATTTTATTTTTTTTAAAGATTTTATTTATTTATTTGACAGAGATAGAGACAGCCAGTGAGAGAGGGAACACAAGCAGGGGGAGTGGGAGAGGAAGAAGCAGGCTCATAGCAGAGGAGCCTGATGCGGGGCTCGATCCCATAACGCCGGGATCACGCCCTGAGCCGAAGGCAGACGCTTAACCGCTGTGCCACCCAGGCGCCCCTAACTATCTTCTTTAAACTGATTTCATGAAAATCCAGATACCACCTTTCACCCTACCCTCCCACTAAGAGGTGTCTTCTGTTCTCTGTGACTATGTAGAAGAGAAGGAATCACACTGCTTTTTTGCTTTCTCTTACTACTACTAGGTCATTGACCTACCACTGTCACCTCTGATCTTCGCGGAAGGTATTGCCATGCAATCACGGCATTTTCTCTAAAACCTCAGGGCCATCATTTATTGTCCGTAAGGGCCGAGACCTATTGCATCACACTTTTTTCTGCACTGTGGTTCTTGCTCTTACTTGCAGTTTCTCCAGCATCTTTGGAATACTCTGATCTTATAGTTCCTCAGCACAAGACTTTCCTTTGTTTTTTTGTTTTTTTTTTTTCCCTTAAGTAGGCTCCATGCTCAGTGTGGAGCCTAACTTGGAGCTTGAACTCACGACCCTGAGATCAAGAGTCGGCTGCTTAACCAACTGAACTACAGGCACCCCTCCTTTGTATTTTTTAAGTAGCTAACATCAGGGGCGCCTGGGTAGCTCAGTCGGTTAAGCGTTCCACTCTTGGTTTCAGCTCAGGTGGTAATCTCAGTGTCCTGAGATCCAGCCCCCCATCGGGCTCTGGGCTCAGCGCAGAGTCTGCTTGTCCCTCTCCTCTGCTCCCTCCCTGCTTGCTCTCCCTCAGTCTCTCAAATAAATAAATGAATAAAATATTTAAAAAATTAAAGTAGCTATACATCAGAATCACTACAACCGGGACCTCATTTATGACGCTGCTTCCCTTCAAGTGCTCTCCATCACTTTAGCCTCCTTACCAGTTACCTTTTTCATGATTTCACATTCACAGAATCTGCTTTTTGCCCTTCTTAGGTTCTTGACCTTTCCCATTTCATTGCATCTACCAGTACCTTCATGACTCCCTTTGATGCTGCTCTGCTAGACCTTGGTGACTAGCCATTTTGATACTATCTTCATTGCTTTTCCTAATTTACTTTGATCTTCTGTACTCAGCAAGCACTTCTGTTATCTTGAATCATACCCATCACCTATTTTCTTGGCTTCTACGTCTAGGCCATGGCACATGGCTAGAGAAAAAGCGCAAAACTAGCTACATTCAGTATAATGTAACTTAGTGTTAACTTCTGCCAAGGTCCCGGCTTCTCTCTAATTCTTTTTTCTTTGCTTAAAGTCTACCATGGCTATTTCCCCCAACCTTTTCCAGCATTCTGTGACCCTCCCTTTAATTCTCTCTCTGTAGCAGATGGCTTCATTTTTTTCCCCCACTTTCTATTTCATTGAAAAGTCAAGGGTTATCATTTTTGTCTCTTTCCTGTTCACAGCCTGATTTCTTGAATAACAAACAGGTCTACACATACTGTTTTCATTTTCTTACTGCTTATTTGTCCCTTAATTCTTTATGGTTTTGTTTCTAGTGCCAGCCTCTTTTCTTAGTTGCCAATTCCCTTTTCTAATTGATTGGTGAATAACTTTCATTCTTGAATATACTGTCACACCTTAAATTCAGTCTGCCCAAAATCAGTATATTTTTTTCCGTCCTTATTTCTGTTAATGGCATCCTTGTCCTAGCCAACCCAAGATCAACTTTTTGCACCATCTCTCTCTTTTTAATTTTAAATAGACTTTGTTTTCTAGAACAGTATTAGATTTATAGAAAACTTGAGAAGATTATACAGATAATTCCCATATACGTTACACTCAGTTTCTCCTATTATTAACATCTTACATTCCATTAGTATGGTACCATTATTGAAATTAATGAACCATTGTTGATTCATTATTATTAACTAAAGTCGATACGTTATTCAGATTTCCTTAGTTTTTACCTTTCTTTTCTGTTCCAGGTTCCTGTCCCAGATACCACATTACTTTTAGTTCTCATGTCTCCTTAAGCTCCTATTGGCTGTGACAGTTTTTTAGACTTTCCTTGTTTTTGATGACCTTGACAGTTTTGAGGACTACAAGTCGAGTATTTTCTAGGATGCCTCTCTTTTGAAATTTGTCTGATGTTTTTCTCATGATTAGTCTGGGGTTATGTGTTTTTGGGGTACAACCTCAGAGAAAAGTGACATTTTCATCATATTGAGGGTACATATAATAATGATTTTTTTTTTTTTACTGTTGATACTGACCATGATTACCTGGCTGAAGTAGTGTTTGTAGGGTTTCTCCACTGTAAGGTTACCTTTTTTTTTCCTTCTCTTTTCCATACTGTACTCTAGAAGAAAGTCTCTATTCACAGCCTGTACTTAAAGAGTGGGAAGTTACGTTTCCTTCCTCAAGGTTGGAATATTTACATATGTTATTTGGAATTTTTCTGCAGATTTGTCTCTTCTCCATTTATTTATTCAGTCATTTATTTATAGCAATATGGACTTTGGGTTGTAATCCAATACTATTTATTTTATTGCTCAGCTGTTCCAGCTGTGGACATTAGGAGTTCTTTTAGTTGGCCCCATGTCCCTTTGACATACCCCCAACAGTGTAGGTTTTTGTTTTTGTTTTTTTTAGCTCTTCCTTACTTTCTGGCACTAGAAGATGCTCCAGGCTCGTCTTTTGTATTTCCTGTCCCAGTCCTAGAATCAGCCATTTTTCCAAGGAGCCCCTGTTCCTTTTACTGGAGAATGGTATCAAGAAACCAAGATCAGAGCACTAGGTATTTTTGTTGTATTTGTGGCTATTTGTTGCATCATCTTTTATTCCTTTCATTCCCCATCCCCTGCCATACGCCAGTTGTCAAAATGTCATTCTTCTATTCCTACTGCCATTATCCTTACTTAACGCATCTTCAGTACTTGTTAGCTAGATGGCCTTGGGAATTTTAAGCCTTGGGAATCTAAGCTTTAGTTTTCTCATCAATGAAATTGGAATAATAACTCCTACAACATAGGATTATTGTGAGAATTGAAATTTAAATGAAAGAATGTACATTTCTGGCACATAGAAAGTGCCCAGCAAATGGTTCTGTAATTATTACTGCTATGTAAGGATTATTATATGGATCAGAAGAGATTATATATGCAGAGTATCAAGCATAGTACTTGGGTCATTCTGCATGCCTGATAAAATTCCATTTTCCTTTATCCTGAAAATATTGCTGTGACCTCCTAAATAGTTGTCCTATCTCCAGTCTCTCTGTTCCAATTCATATGACACACTGTTGTCAAATTACTGTCCCTTAAGTACAGATTTACTTATGGAATTTTTGTTCAGTATAAATTATCGGGGCGCCTGGGTGGCTCAGTTGTTAAGCGTCTGCCTTTGGCTCAGGACGTGATCCCAAAGTCCTGGGATCGAGCCCCACATCAGGCTGCTCCGCTGGGAGCCTGCTTCTTCCTCTCCCACTCCCCCTGCCTGTGTTCCCTCTCTCGCTGGCTGTCTCTCTCTATCAAATAAATAAATAAAATCTTTAAAAATATATATACATATATATCATCCACCCAGAGTCAGCTGTTTAATTTGGCACGTATCTTTCTGATCTTTATTTTTTCTGTGCATTTTAAAAATACCTTTGAAATGGATGATATATACAATTATATTTTGCCTTTTCATTTAACTTTATGCCATAAATAGTTTTCCTTGCTATTAGAAACTCTTTGTAAACATTTTTTAAAATACTGGCAGAATGTTTTATTGTTTGGGCAGGCACCCACTCTTATGTTTCTTCTGTTATTGAACTTTTAGATTGTTTCCAGAATTTTTGTTAGAACTCTATGAATGTTTTTGTGCATAAATTTTTGCCTGCATTTAGGGTTATTTTCTTAGGATTGAGTCCCCAGAAGTAAAATTATTGAGTTAGAGAGTACAAGCATTTATTGATTTATTATTAAGTATAAAGTTAATTCATGTTGATTTCAGGAGCCTTGGAAAATGTTTTTGTAAGCAGTATAAAATAGAAGTCACACGCATATTTGTTAATTCTAGAACCCAGAGATCACTATAGCTATGCTTCCTTTTAGCTTTTCTTTCTGTGCACATATGTAGCGTGTCTATATTTTACATAATTGGGATCATACCAAATGGCTGTATTTCCCAAAATATGATTCTCGGAATGCTTAGTAGTCCTATGAGATGTGCTATAAAATAAGTAAAAACAAAATAAATAACATAAATAAGGTTCCTGTGGTCAGATAAATTTGGGAAAAGTAAATCACACTTCCATTGTGGATATTTACATGAATAAGAACACATTAGCTCATTTAAGTCCTGCGGATAAATACAAAATTGTTTTTCTTTGTTGAACCCAGAATTGCCCAAACTTATTTAACAATTTTTGGGGGTAACCCTTGTTGATATCTTATGGAAGTAGTGTTTTATATAACAAAAGCTTTGGAAAATGCTGGGAAACGATAGGACTACCTTTATTGTCTTGCTGTGTTAGCCAAATTGCTTTCTAAAAGGTTTCACCACCAACAATATATGACTATGCTGGTTTAACCATGTCTTTGACCGCACTGGTATTCTCATCTTCAAAAATTTTACTACTTTGACAGATGGAAATTATCTTTTATTGTTTTGCATTTATATTTTCTTTGATTATTAGTGAGGTTGAACTTTTTTCTATCTTTTTCATTTATAACACAATATGCAATAGTAGTGTAAAATGCACAGCCTTTGGAACAAACCCACCACCTGGGTTTGAATTCTGCAGCTTATTTACTGTAACTTTGGGCAAGCTATTTCTCATCATCTGGTAGCTGTTACTCTCTTTTTGGAATTGACTGTGAAATTTACATATGTACCATTTGCTCTTAGATACTATTTAATATGAGCCCTCTTTTCAGTATGGTATCACCACATACTAGGTCTCTGTCTATACCTCCCAGTGAAACTGGGCTGTGTGGTGTAAGGCGGAATAGCATTGTGCCTTTGCGGTCTTGGACACATCTTTAACCTCTTGAAGACTGTCAGTCTCAGCTGTAGATGATAATATCTACCCATTGTCTAGATTCAGTAAAGTAAGGCATGTAAAGTTCCTGATGCAATGCAGCCACTTATTATGCTTATTAAATGCTCTTTCCTAACTGTTCTTAACATACTGTGAGTTTTCCACTGCTGTGATTTTGCTTGTTGTTACTTCTCTTAGAAGGCTCCTTCCTTTCTTTTTTCTGCCTGCAGAAATATCAGCCACTGATTTGTTACTGTTATTACTACTGCTACCTAGTATTTGAGGTCAGGTCCCTTAGATTCTCCTGATTTTCTGTCATTTCCCCCCATCAAATAGGGTGTGAATATTCTCTTGAAATCTGGTACCAGTGTGTATCAGTATCTCTTAAGATACCTAAGACATTTATATTTTTGTTTTATTCCTTGCCTAACTTGTCCACCCTCTTCCTTAGACTATAAATTGCTTGATTTTTTTAAAATATTTATTTATTTGACAGAGAGAGAAAGAGCACAAGCAGAGGGGAGCAGCAGGCAGAGGGAAAGTGAGAAGCAGGCTCCCCGCTGAGCAGAGAGCCCGACGTGGGGCTCAATCCCAGACCCTGGGATCATGACCTGACCCAAAGGCAGGCACTTAACTGAGCCACCCAGGTGCCCAAATTGCTTTAAAGTAGGGACCATTTTACTCCCTCTTGATAATCCCTATAGCATTTAATAGGGTACTTTCTCATAGGAAGCTTTCAATAAGTGTTTATTACATTTAATTAATTTATAGTCTGGTTTCTGACTACTTCTCTGAAGCTATATTCTTGGAGATAACTAGAAATTTCCAAATTGCCAAAATCAGTAATCTTTTTCTTCTCAATTTTCCTTTTCCTTAATATCTGTGTGTTATTTAATACCCATAATCAGCTCCCCTTAAAACTCTTCTGGTCTCCATGGCGTAACACTGTCCTGGTTCTCCTCTCCTAGAATTGTTTTCTGTTACTGCCGATACCTTTGCATTCCTGAGGAAGATGATCATGACCGTTTTTCCAGGGTCATTCCTGCGTATTGGATCTTCTCTTTCTGTATTTTCTCCAGGAGTTACATCTTGGTGTTACAATTCTTGGCCTTGAGATCATCCCCAGGCTCAGATTTGTCACACAGGTCTCTCTTACTTGAAGCGGATCACAAGGATTCAACACACCTTTAACAATCACTTTCACCTAACCCCTCAGAGTCTTGTCTCTTGCTTGCTGTCTTGTCTCTTCGCTGTGTTCCTGCCACTCCCCAAAACAAGGCCCTTTACAGTTTAAGGCAACAGATTAAGGATTACAAAACAGCCGATGTGGGAAAGTAGCTAAATTTACCAAGTTCTTATAGTAGCAGTCTCTCATCTGTAGTTTCTGACTTTCTTAAGGGGGTTACCTGAAAATCCTGATATCCTGCCCTTGGTTTTTATTTCTAGGGGTAGGAATCTCCAGACCATTCCCTTCATTTTGACTTTACCTTTGGATACCTTGAAGGCCAGAGAATGGAACCAAGAGAACATAGAATAGGTGCTTCTTTGTGATAATGGACTATTTGGATCTCAGGGCTTCCAGTTAGGATGGCCATTCAAGAAGCTTCTGCCATGTCTTTTCTCACATTCCATCTTTACTAGTCTTAAGCCTTGAACTATAATCTTTGTGCAGTTATCTTAAATATATGTTTTGAGCATTGTCCTTTTCTCCTTAATTTTGTGTAAAACACTGCCTGTCTAGAATTGAATTATTTTCACAAAGTTGTCATCTTCTCTGAACTTTCTTTGTTGTTTTAATGTTGTTATTGTTTGTTTTAATTCCAGTGTAATTAACGTACAGTGTTGTATTAGTTTCAGGTATTGAATTTTCTTTGTATTGGTGATTTTTATCCTCCAAATTTTGCACATTCAAGAGTGATACTGTAATTAGTTTGTGTTCTTTTTTACTGCCTTTCTTCCTCACTAGAATGCATGATACAAAAAGGCAAGACCTTTGCTTGCTTTGTTCATTGTTGTATCCCTAGTTCCTGTAACAGAGCCTGGCGCAACACCCAGTACTCAATAAACATTTAAAATCCATGTGTGAATAAATACCATTACCATATGCCCAGTTTACCCACAGGTATGTTGTGAAAAATAAGAGAATACATGTGAAAAGCACCAGATTAAACCCGTTAGAGCACAGTTTCAATTATCTCGTCTAATTCAAATCTTGGCAGTCTACAGGTCCTGTTGACTTCTTCGTAATGAATTTCTCTTTGATTTTCTTCTCAATACCCATAGAGACTAAATCCGTTTTTCTCTATTGTGACTATTATTTTCATTTGTTTTACTTTTAGTTTCTGTTACACATGTTGAGGTGAATGCTCAAGCACTGCTTTGAGCAGACCCTCTGTACTCTGGTGTTGGCCTTCAGCGTTCTCCCACAGTCTGAAGCTTAAGTCCAAATTCAAGAGGAGGTTGGATACCTTTCATATTCTGACTAATTTACTTCTAGTCTCTTTTCCCATTACAGGTGCTTTTTGCCTAAAATATACTAGGTTCTTGTTCTCTAATATGATGCTTAAATTTACTTATTTATTTAAAAAAATTTTTTTAAAGATTTTATTTTTAAGTAATCTTTATACCCAATGTTGGGCTTGAACTTGCAACTCTGGGATCAAGAATCACATAATCTACCAACGGAGCCAGCGAGGCGCCCCTCTTTATTTATTAATTTGAATTAATTACAGCCTTCTATAGGCCAGGCGCTTTACCTCAGAGATCAAAGACAAAGTCTCTGCTCTCAAGGAAGTACGTAATTATGGTAAACATTAGAGCATGATAAAAGCCCAGACAGGTGCTGTGCACAAAGGTGTTGCACAAAGGTGTTGCACAAAGGGCTGCTTTGAACCTGGCTTGGGGTGGGAAGGTCAGGGAAGACTGCTCTGAAGAGTGTATACTTGAACTTGACCTTTAAAGACCAATAGGAATTAACTAAGCTAAGAATCAAGGAGAGTCTATCCCAGGCCAAAGGAAGCAAAAGCAAAAAGGCATAGAGAATGGAGGCCCAGCTCTGGTATGATTTGTGAGTATTTCAGTGGCTGGAGCAGAGTGTGACTAAGTGCTTAGAGACTGGAGACGGCTAGCAAGGCCTTTTGTGTGTAGTCCCCGGCCTCCCTGTACCCTGAGGGCAATAGGAATCCGGAAAGAATTTTTAAAGATTTTTTTTTTTTTTTTTTTATTTATTGGACAGAGATAGAGACAGCCAGCGAGAGAGGGAACACAAGCAGGGGGAGTGGGAGAGGAAGAAGCAGGCTCACAGCGGAGGAGCCTGATGTGGGGCTCGATCCCAGAACGCCAGGATCACGCCCTGAGCTGAAGGCAGACGCCTAACCGCTGTGCCACCCAGGCGCCCCCGGAAAGAATTTTAAGCAGGATCCTGACTAGTCTAGTTGTCCCTTTGTGTTGTCCCATATGCCCGAAATACTTCCCTTTCTCGTGTTTTCTCATAATCACACCCCCCCCACCTCCACCTGTCTAAATCTTGCTCATCTTCCAAAGATCATAACAGGTCTGTGTCCTCCACAAAATCTTTATAAATCACCGGGTCAAAAGTAATTTCACTCTTTGTTGTGTACACCTTCTCCAAACCATTTAGGTTTGAAACGTAAAATGAGAGGTTTTTTTTTTTTTTTTTTAAAGTTTTTATTT
>NC_048232.1:33078058-33277695 GCF_002007445.2 Ailuropoda melanoleuca | reverse complement strand
CCCCCCCCCCCCCCCCCCGCTCAGGCAGAGGTGTCCGTTTTTCCCTCTCCCTCTGCCCCTCCTCCACCCCCTGCTCGTGTGTCCTCTTTCTCTCTCTCAAATAAATAAAATCTTAAAAAAAAAAGATTCAAATGAATATAAAGTTGAAAAGGTTTTGGGGTGCCTGGGTGGCTCAGTCGTTAGGCATCTGCCTTCAGCTCAGGTCATTGGTATCCAGCCTGCATCAGACTTCCCACTCAGCGGCTCCCCCTGCTTATGCTCGCTCTTACTGTGTCAAATAAATAAATAACATCTTTAAAAAAAAAAAGGTTTTAAGTAATTTCCACACCCAACATGGGGCTTGAACTCAAAACTCTGAGATCAAGAGTTGCACGCTCCACTGACTGAGCCAGCCAGGCGCCCTTAAAATGAGATATTTTTAAAACCCACAATATAACAACGTTAATGGGCATTCTTAAAAACAAAGATTATGGGACGCCTGAGTGGCTCAGTCAGTTAAGCGTCTGCCTTCAGATCAGGTCATGATCCTGGGGTCCCAGGACTTGCATGGGGCTCCTTGCTCATCAGGGAGCCTACATCTCTGCCTGCCTATCTCTGACAAATAAATAAAATCTTCAAAAAAAGATTATTTATGATCTAATCACCTAACAACTTTTCGTGTTGCACATTCTTTTCTAAACTTAAAAATATGCAAAACATACTTAATAATTGAAATCATGGTATATATAGTTTCATTATGTTTCACATTATGTCACATTGCGTGATTTAAAATTTTATTATCATTCTTTGAAATTACATCATGTCTCCTTAGAGTTTATTTATTTATTTTTAAGTAATCTGTACATCCAACATTGGACTTGAACTTGCCACTCCGAGATCAAGAGTCACACACTCTTCTGACTGAGCCAGCCAGGTGCCCCTATTATCATTTTTAGCGGATGTGTTCTACACTGTTCTTATATACCTGGACTTGAAGTTTGTTTTTAATTTTCAGCTCTTTATAGATAATGCCATAGCTTTCCCATGATTATCTCTCCCTTCTTTTTTATTTAGAATTAATCTCTGCAGCACTCATTTCATTTTATTTTTTTAAAGTTTTTATTTATTTGTCGGCGGGGGGAGAGCACACAAGCAGGGGGAGCAGCAGGCAGAGAGAGAAGCAGGCTCCCCGATGAGCTAGGAGCCTGACGTGGGGCTCAGGCCATGATCCCAGGACCCTGGGATCATGACCTGAGCTGAAAGCAGACACCTAACTGACTGAGCCACCCAGGTATCCCACCCCTTTCTTGTTTTCCTGTTTTTGTTTTCTTGTGTTGGAAGTATTTGCTTATGCTAAATTCTCAAGGTTGGAATTACAAAAAGTGTTGAATTATTTTTTACTTTGGCCCCTCCCCTTCCCCCATCAGTGACTTCCCAAGTGTTGTTGATTCTTTGATAATGGATTGGGCATTGGTCGCTTCCTTTCCCTTCTCACAGTGTCAGCCAGTTCTGTCTCTCATGCCAGGGTTATGGCACCTTTTTCCCCTAACTGATTTCCTGAGTCTCCAGGGTTTTTCCTTGCCAATTCACCTTTTCATCCTGCCAGATTAATTGCCCTAAAACACTGCTTTCGATAAAAGAGTCATTCATTGGACAAATATTTATTGAATGCATACCATGTGCCAGATATTAAACTCCTTAGCTGGCATTTCAAGGTCTGAACATCCCCCCCCTTATTTGCTTTACACCAGCCCTCTGACTCAGCCACCATCTCCTGAACATGCCGTCTCTGTTCCCACATGTGACATTTTGTTTCGGGAGGAGCTATTTTGAATCTATTCTGCCTCCTTGTTTACTTACATGAATTTGATTCTTTCTTTAAAGCCCAGCTCCAGTAAGTCCTCCCTCCATGAAGCCTCAGCTTTTTCATTGTTTAATTTATACTCTTGTCTTTAAACTGTTGCATTTAAGCAAGCGGTATCATCAGTGCCTCTCTTTCATTCACCAGATAAACTTCAAATTTCTTGACATTGTGTTGAAGGCTTTCCAAGATCTGGCCCCATTTTATAATTATTCCCTAACACGAACTGTCTGATTCACCCGCACTCCTCTTACTTTCTGTTCTCTAAATACTCCATGCCCCTTCCCACATCCATGCCTTTCTTTGCTTGCTTGTTCTTTGTCCTGTCTCTTCTACCTGTCAGATCTTACCCATTTTCTATAAGGTTTTTTTTGGTTTTAATTTATTAATGATACTCGCATTTTGAACAAAAAGCCAATTCATGGAACAATATATAATCCGTGTGGAAGGACCTAGACTTGACTTTTTCTTTTTTTTAAGATTTTATGTATTAGAGAGAGAGCACAAGCAGGGGGAGCAGCAGGCAGAGGGAAAGGGAGAAACAGGCTGTCCGCTGAGCAGAGAGCCTGACATGGGGCTCAGGCTTGATCCCAGGACCCTGGGATCATGACCTGAGCTGGAGGCAGACGCTTAATCGGCTGATCCACCCATGTGCTTCCAGACTTTTTACTTTTTTTTAACAAATCTTTCTTTCTTCTTACAAAAGTAATACGTAAAAAAAAAAAAAAAAAAAAAAAAAAAAAAAGAAAAGAAAGTAATACGTGGGGTGCCAGGCTGGTTTAGTTGATGGAGCATGTGACTTCCTCTCAGGGTTGTGAGTTCAAGCCCCACGTTGGGTGTGGAGCCTACTAAAACAAGAACACACACACACACATAGACAACACATAATACAAGATATATATGTATATATAAGATTCTTAAAAACATATTCATGGTATAAATAAAAGTATCTATGAAGGTGGGAAGTGTATATATTAATGGTTAATGGTTTCTATTACCTCTTCTTCCAGGTTGCCCCTCTTAAGATAACCAGCATTAAAGGCTTGGTATCTTGGTATGTGTCTTTCCACACCTTTCTTCTTGCCCTGTGCATAGACCGTATGGACTGTTAAGTGCTGCTCCTTGCCCCAACAAAATTGGGAGCGTACCTTCCTTACATCAACAGTTCTCAAAATGTTGTCCAGGACCCTTGGGGGTTCCCTAAGACCCTTTCAGGAAGTTTGCAAGCATAACTATTTTTATTATATACTGAGATGTTAATTGCCTTTTTTGCTGGGTTGACATTTGCTGTGAGGGTGCTAGAACAAAGGCAGGTAAAACTGCTGGTCCCTTAGCACTAATCAAGGTGGTCATATCAATTATATCAACTCCCACTCATGTGCTCTTCACTGCCACATGCTTGCAGTAAATAATGCCAGTTTCACTTAAGAATATCTTGGATTACACATTAAGATTCACTAATTTTATTAAACCCTGGCCCTTGAATACACATCTTTTTACTTTTTTCCAGCTTTATTGAAATATAATCGACATATAATGTGTAGGTTTAAGGCATGCAATGTGATGATTTGATACATGTATATATTGTGAAATGTTTACCACAGTAAGGTTAGTTAACACATCCTTCACTTAATGACTGTTCTGTTGTTAAAGTCTACTCTCCTAGCAACTTCAAGTATACAATACAGTTCTGTTAATGATGGTTACCATGCTGTACCTTAGATTCCCCAGAACTTACTCATTTTATAACTGAAAGTTACTCATCTTTTTAATGTTCTCTGTGGACTAAGTGGGAAGTGAGGATGAAACACTCGGCTGCGTACTGAAGTAAAGTGGGGTGTTAAGGAAGAGCACTGGCACAGTTGTCCACACGTTGCAAGCTAAACAGGCTTTCTTTTCACAGAACACCATTTTTACATAAAAGAACTGCTGACAAACTCGTAATTGAGAACTGGGTATCTGATAGGCATTTTCCTGAAAATGAAGGAAGTGAGCCTGTCATTTCAAGGAAAACAACTGACAGTATTTGTTGCCATTGGTAAAATTCAAGACTTTAAGTAAAAATTAGAATTCGAATTGGAAAACTTGAATTTGCCACTATGAGCTTGACAGCTTCCCAGTAAAGACTTTTCTGATGAGATTAATGACTTTTTTTTAAAGGTTTATTTATTTATTTTAGAGAGAGCACGAGCAGGAGGGGTAGAGGGAGAGAGAATCTCAGACTCCCAGCTGAGCTTTGAGCCTGACACAGAGGCTTGATCTCTTTACCCCCAGACGACCACCTGAGCCGAAACCAAGAGTCAGATGCTTAACTGACTGTGCCACCCAGGTGCCCTGTGTATTTTTTTTTTTAATTAATGTATTTATTTGGGGGGGGCGCCAAGGGAGAGAATCTCAAGCAGACTCCCTGCTGAGGGTGGAGCTTGATGCATGGCTCCAAACCACGACCCTGAGATCATGACCTGAGCCCAAACCAAGAGTTGGACACTTAACTGACTGAACCACCCAAGTGCCCCTGGGTTTTTTAAATACTGCATAGTAAAATAAATAATATTACAAAATAGGAGCATAATGGGGATCCTGAAAGAAAAAAACTTTGAGGATGACTACTGTACACATTGTCCTGCAACTTGCTTTTTCACTTACTCTGTCATGAGCACCATTCAAGCCAGAGTCAGTGCATTTATAGCTGACATTCTTTTCCGTAACCGCATGGTGTTCCATCATGTGGTGGTCCACATGTATTCAGGTACTCATCTATTGATGGCCATCCAAGTTGCTTTCGGTTTTTCCTATTTTAAGTAATGCAGCAACAAGCATCCTTTACATATATCCTTGTGTCCTGGTGCTTATATATTTGTAGTATGGATCCTTAAAAGTTGACCTGTTTGTCATGACTCATCTTAATAAAACTTCCCCTCCCTATATCTCCGGTCATTTCTCCCTCCCTCAGTTCTTGTTTTTGCCTCCTTTTGGCCTCTTATTCATTTATTGCCTTTTGATACCTCCATGGTATCGTCTTGTGTTTTTCCTTTTTTAAACTCTTCCTCTTTGCCTGTCCTATCTTGCCAGCTAGATTAAAAATAGAAAATAGTGTAAAAATAGAAACTCTTGGGGCGCCTGGGTGGCTTAGTTGGTTAAGTGGCCAACTCTTGGTTTTGGCTCAGTCATGATCTCAAGGTCCTGAGACTGAGGGCTCTGCGCTCAGCAGGGAGTCTGCTTGAAGATTCTCTCCCTCTGTCCTTCTTCCCCCCCGCCCATGCACTCCCTCTCTCTCTCAAATAAATAAATAAAATCCTTAAAAAAAAAAAAGAACCCCCTGAGGGCAGGGGTGGTGTATGATAACAGTGTTTGGGCACCCAGTGAGTAATGATGAGGGGGACTGAAGGTTGATGAGAGAGAAGGATGCCTTCGTGGTTGCATTTAGTGGCTGGATGGGTGTCGAGGAAAGTGCATTCACGCATTCTTTCAAATTAAGAACTATTTGAAAATTGGAAGAGTAACTGTCTAACTTAATTCTGTCATTGCAGGCAAATATATCGCCTCAACACAACGACCTGACGGGACCTGGCGCAAGCAACGGAGGGTGAAAGAAGGCTATGTGCCCCAGGAGGAGGTCCCAGTGTGCGTGGTTAGGCATGAGGAGGGGGTACTTAATAGGGTCCCTACAGAAAAGAAGACTCTCCTGATCCCAAGACCCCAGGAAGTGGAAGGAGGGAGAAGCTGTCTGAGAAAGAAAAGGAGAGGGAGGTTACAGTGCCTAGTCCTGGTCCTTTGGCTTCTGTTCTTCAGAACCTCCGAAAAGCCGTTCAGAGATAGGGAACTCTGAGACCTAGAGACCTTCCCACAGCCTGCAGGACAGGGGAAAATTGGAGAGGGACCACAGGAGAGGAAGGAAGCAAGCAAGAAAGTGAAGGGTAAAGGGATTTGGAAGGTTAAGAAAAGGGCTCCAAAAGTCAGTGATTCTTTGAAACTGTTGACCTCTCTCCCCTTCAGGTATGAGAACAAGTATGTGAAGTTTTTCAAGAGTAAACCAGAACTGCCCCCAGGTCTGAGCCCCGAGGCCACTGCTCCTGTCACCACATCTAGGCCTGAAGGGGGCGAGCCAGGCCTCTCCAAGACAGCCAAACGCAACCTGAAGCGGAAGGAGAAGCGGCGGCAGCAGCAGGAGAAGGGGGAGGCAGAGGCCTTGAGCCGGACTCTCGATAAGGTGTCTTTGGGAGAGACTGCCCAACTCCCCGGTGCTCCGCAGGGCTCCCGGGCAGCCTGTACAGCAGCCTCTGACCAGCCTGACTCAGCTGTCACCGCCGAGAGGGCCAAGAAGATAAAGAACCTAAAGAAGAAGCTTCGGCAGGTGGAAGAGCTGCAGCAGCGGATCCAGGCTGGGGAAGTCAGCCAGCCCAGCAAAGAGCAGCTGGAGAAGCTAGCCAGGAGGAGGGTGCTCGAGGAGGAGCTCGAGGACTTGGAGCTGGGCCTGTGAGGCCTTTGGGAAGTAGGGAATGGACTGCAGAACAAACCATGGGGCTCTCTGGGGTCCTGGGGAATGTGGGCAGCGGCAGTCAGGAGGGGGTACCCCTCATCCTGGCTCACTTCCACCTCTCATGGCCCAACTCCGTCCTCCAGAGCCTAGCCTCGCCGTCATTCCTTCCCTCTTCTTCCCAACTCCTATTTTTTGGACTTTTCTCTCTCCCATTCCCAGTGTTGAAAATCTCAGTGACTACCCCAGGTACCTTTGCTGCTGATGTGGGTGTCTTGTTTAAAAGAAAATTGGAGGGGTGGGAATCTCTTGGAGAACTGAGGTCGAGGGTAGGGGGAGTACACCAAAGTCTTGGAGTCTTGGTTCCTGTTCACAGTGTTTATGGGTTATTTCTCCGTCCATCCCTCACCTTTTTTTTTTTTTTTTTAAAGAACAGAATAAACTCAAGTAGACAACATGTCTGGCTTTGTCCCTCTCTTTTCAGCTTCTAGTAGGTGTTTTATCTCCTTCAGTTTGGTACAGGAAGGCAAGTGTTGGGAGTAATGTTCCTTTTAATTTTAAAATTTTTTAAAAATTGTATTTATTTATTTGAGAGAGAGACACAGAGAGCACAAGCATGATCAGGGAGAGGAGCAGAGGGAGAGGGAGAAGCAGACTCTCCGCTGAGCAGGGAGCTCCTGGGGCTCGATCCCGGGACTCCAGGATCATGATCTGAAGCGAAGGCAGACGCTTAACCAACTGAGCCACCCAAGCACCCCTATTTCTTTTAATTTTTAAAAATTGTGGGGGGTGCCTGGGTGGTTCAGTTGGTTAGGCGTCTGCCTTCCGCTCAGATTCATGACCCCAGGGTCCTGGGATCGAGCCCCGCATCGGGCTCCCTGACCAGTGGGGAGCCTGCTTCTCCCTCTGCAGCCCCCCCGATTGTGCTCACTCTGTCTCTGTCAAATAAATAAATTGAATCTTTTTAAAAAAAATTGTTAGTGTATGACTAAATTAGCAACACTGATTTCTATACGTTTGCTCAGACTTCAGTGAATGGTAATTAGGTTATAATAAAATGAAACTTAGAACAAATTTAATTTCACATGTTTATTTACATGTTCATTACTCTCATGCTGCATAGCAAGGGGGCCTTTGTACCTCCCTTACTGTTTCTTTCTGAAGCTCTTTTGAAATTTACCTTCTCAGATGCCACCCCAAGATGGCATTGTGGGACAAACTAAGACAAGAAGAGGCATTTACAGCCAAAAAGAGCTGTCACTTAATTTTTGCATATGTGATTCACTCGACCCCCAGCTTATCACAGTCTTTCTTTCTATCCAGCTGCTAGTATAGAGACCAACGGAGGGAAGTCCACTGGAATGAACTGTCTCAGTTGTTCCAAGTTCTTAGCCTGACTCATAAGGTCCCACACAGTCTGGCCTCATTTTTTGCCATTCCTCAGCTCTGGCCAAACTATGCTCCAACTATATGACTACTTTCTATTCATTGAATGAGCCATATTCTTTCTGACCCTCAGTTATTTGCCCTTACAGGTCCCTCTGCCTACAATACTCTTCCTGACCCCTTCTGCCTAGTCAACTCTTTCTTAGTCTTTGGATCTCAATGTCATCCTCTCTAGGAAGACTTTCATTACACTCAAATATTAATTTAGGTGCCTTTCTAAACTTGCCTCCTTACGTAGGTTTGTAATGGCATTTATTACGTTGTGTTGTTTCGCTTGTTTGCTTGTTAGCCCTCTTCCTCCTCATTAGATCATGGCACTCCCTGAGCCCTGGGACTGTTTATCCTCATTGCATCCCAGTACCCCAAATAGTAAATTCTCAAATAACTGACTGAATGAATAAGGCCACAAGCCATGTGCAGAAACAGAAGACGAAGGATAATTCATGCCTCGAATAGCTGAGCTCAGTTAATGAGGACTTGCCCGGGCACCTCAGTGTGAGACTAAAAGCCTGCGTTCCCTTGTGTAGGACCCCTGCACAATTGTAAAAATTTTATAAATAGGACTTAATTGGCTTATATATAGATGTTTGATGTTTTATAAGTTTGGCTGTTTTAGAGGAATCTGTACTTTAAAAACTATTATCAAGGAGAGGTTAATTGCTTTGCAAAAGGATTTGCCACGGTAAACCTTTTAATTTCCTGGATCTTAAGTAGTTTGATTAAAGTTTATTTTGATATTTGTTGGGCCCTGTTAGTCATTGTGCCAGTCTGGAGGGATGCAATTATGAATACATTGTAAAGCCTTCATTTAAGGAAGCTATTAAGTTGCAGTATCAGGCAGATTTAATTAAGTGCTAGACGGCACTGTTTTGAGGGAGAACTAAGAGAAACCATTTCTTCTAATTGGGGGAATGGAAAGACTTAATGGTGGTGTTGGATTCTGAAGATTATGACTCAAATCTCAAGAAAGGCAGGTAGGGGAGAGCAAGTATGGCAGCACAAAAGGAATACGGTGAATTTGCTTTCAATTCTGTAGGGCCACTTTTCCTTACCAAAAAAATAAGTGTTGATATAGGATGAAAATTTGCACATGAACTAGTGTTTTTCAAAATGGGGTCATGAAATAAACTTAGAAAGTGGTGACTACTAGTTGTTTTGTTTCTCAAGATTTTTTTAAAGGATTTATTTATTTATTTTAGGGGCGCCTGTGTGACTCAATCAGCTAAGTGTCCAAGTCTTGGTTTCAGCTCAGGTCATGATCTCAGGGTCATGAAATCGACCATGGCCTTGGGCTCCGTGCTCAGCATGGAGTCAGCTTGAGATTTTCTCCCTCTGCTCCTCCCCCACTCACACGAGCTCTCTGCCTCTCAAAATAAATAAATAAAGTCTTTTTAAAAAGAGATTTATTTATTTGAGAGAGAGAGAGAGAGTCTCAAGCAGACTCAGCTGAGTGCAGAGACACGTGGGGCTCAGTCTCACGACCCTGCGATCACAACCTGAGCTGAAACCAAGAGCTAGACACAACCGACTGCACTATCCAGGTGCTCCAAGATTTAATTTTTAAGTAATCCCTACACCCAAGTGGGGCTCGAACTTTACAACCCTGAGATCAAGAGTCACATGCTCTACAGACTGAGCCAGGCAGGCACCCCTCTAGTGGTATTTCCGAGTGGAGTAGAATAGGAAATAGCAGAGAGTAATGCTTAATAAGGGTAAATATGTCTCGGGATAATTTTGTTTCAGCGTGTATGTATATCACTATATGTATCAGTGTTGAGTGAGAGTATAAAATGTATTCCTTACCTTGGTTTGCAGGAAAATAAATCTGAACGCCACTGATAAAAACCAATAGTAAGGGGCTTGGGCATCACACACCCTGTCTCTGGTCTCTCTATTTGGGATGGTTGCGGTGAAGCCTACTAGTTTATTTTCCCAACAGCCTCTTGTAGCTAACGGCAAAGTAAATTAGCTCCTCTCTTTCTTTTTACTCTTGAGGCTATCGTACTATTTAGTTGGCGATTCTTTCCCCCTTGCAGATGATTCCTCCTAATGTGTAAATAGCAAAGATTCTAGGGATCTGGAAGTTAGTTATTTTGGAGCTGGCTATTTTACCCCCATGGGCTCAGAGCCCATGTGTTAGTTCCTTATTATCCACTAGGTGGTGCTGTGAGGGGCCGGTATTCGCAAGTTTTCCTCTCTCTCGACTCCAGCTTGTTTTGAAACCAGCAGATAGGTATACTTAGGCAGAAAATCTTTTCTCTTCAGGCTCCCAGGCATCCCAGCACAGGGTGTCCAGATGTCCCTCCCCTCCCCAGTTATAACCTGGTCCTACAACTTGAGGAGGGTAGAGAATCTGGGATCGAGAAGGTACAATTTTTTTGGTCAGTATTTCCATCTCTCAAAAGAGATCAGAAATGCTTTACATTCCCCCATGGAAATCAAAGAAGATGCGGAACTGCAGTGGAAGGAATGGAGGTTTATCCCCAAAACAATAACTGGCTTCATGGGGGTAACGGAATTGGCTGGGAGGAGGGGAGGAAGAAGATGTTAAAGGGTCTCTTCCTTGGGGGGCACCTGGGTGGCTCAGTTGGTTAAGCAGAGTTAAGCTCCTGCCTTCCGCTCAGGTCATGATCCTGAGGTCCTGGGATGGAGCCCACATTGAGCTCCCTGCTCCTGGTGGAGCCTGCGAGGAGCCTGCGTTTCCCTCTCCCTCTGCCTACTGCTCCCCCTGCTTGTCCTCTCTCTCTGTCAAATAAATAAAATCTTTAGGAAAAAAAAAAAACACCAAGTTATAAAGATTTCGTTTCTGGGGTGCCTGGCTGGCTCAGTTGGAAGAGCACGAGACTTTTTTTTTCAGAGATTTTATTTATTTAGGGGTGCCTGGGTGGCTCAGTTGGTTAAGCATCTGCCTTCAACTCAGGTCAGGATCCCAGGGTCCTGGGATTGAGCCCCACATCAGGCTCCTTGCTCAGTGGGGAACCTGCTTCTCCCTCTCCCTGCAGCTCCCCCTGCTTATACTCTCTCTCTGTCAAATAAATAAATAAAATCTTTAAACAACAACAACAACAACAAAAATTTTAAAAAAAGGATCCCTTCCTTGGGAAAGCAATAAGTCATAGAATTTGGTTGTATTCAGTAAACATTTTTCAAGAGTTTTATAGGCCAGGAGAACACAAAGTTGAATAAATTTTGGTACCTACTTTCTCAAAGCTCAAGAAAAAAACGAAAGGACAACACTCAACGATAACACAGTGTGATAAATAGGGGCATACACAGGGCACTGTGGAAGCAGAGAAGGGACCCCTACGTCAGTTGTGGTGGGGGGGGGCAGGGAGATGGTCATCAAGGAAGGTTTCCCAGAGGAGATGACACCTAAGCTTTCATCCTGCAAAGATGGATAGGAGCCCTCCAAATCCACAAGGTTCTGCTGTACTCAGGTCCCCCCGGTGACTTCATTTACTCCTGTGATTTCAACAACTACCGCTGTGCTAATAACTCTCAATGTTTCCCTAGCCCAGTCATCTCCTGCCCATCCAGGGTCTCCTATTTGTATGTCGTTGTTCAAATTCAACTTGTCTAAAACCAAGCACTGAAATAGACCCAAGGCTATTGATTTTTTAGTAATCATGTAATTTTTATCCTTATTCATTATAGGGGTGGATATCACTTCCTGTATGAATTACTGTACAAGCACACTAACCAGTCTCCAACTTAGATCTCTCTCCACCACCCATTCCCCAGTCTGTCCTACACACTTAGATCTTCAACAAGATTTATCTTCCTTAAGTCCAATGCTTATGGTATCATTTCATCGAACAACAACTTTTAGAGGTTCCCTTTGGTCTACCCAGTGGAGAACAAGTTCCTTTACCCAATAGTCAAGGCAGTTGCTATGGTCTAAATATTTGTGTTGCCTGCACCCCTCCATTCATGTTGAAATTCTAACCCCCAGACGTGATTGTATTAATAAGTGGGGACTTTGAGAGGTGATTAGGATTTGAGAGTGGAGCCTCCTGAATGGGATTGGTGCTCTTATAAAAGAGACCCCACAGAGCTCCCTAGACCCTACCACCATGTGAGGTTACAAGAAGTCTGTGACCTGCAGGAGGGCCCTCACCTGACCATGCTGGCAACCTGATCTTAGACTTTCAGCCCCCAGAATTGTGAGCAGTAAATTTCTCTTGTTTATAAGCTACCCAGTCTATAGTATTTTGTTATAACAGCCTGCATGGTTTAAGACAGCACACTCTGTTCTGGTCCTGAATGACTCTTTCTATCTTTATATTCTATGATTTCCTTAAATGCCTTTTACAGCCAAACTCATCTACTCAAAGTTTATTTCCTGAATATAGCTTATGCTTTTCTACCTCGGTGTCTAAGTTTGCTATCATGATGCTATCTATGTTTGGATAACATTAAAGGCAGAAAATATACATGATGACTTACATTTTAATATATAAAGAGCTCTTGCAAATCAATAAGAAAAGACAACCACTCTAATAGAAAAAACGGCAGAGTAACACAATAAACATAAACACAAATAGACAATTCCAATCAATATGGTTGGATTTAAATCTACCACCATACTACTGTATGTTTTTTTTTAAAAGATTTTATTTATTTATTTGATAGAGAGAGACAGCCAGTGAGAGAAGGAACACAAGCATTGGGAGTGGGAGAGGAAGAAGCAGGCTCTGGGATTGTGGGGCTCAATCCCAGAATGTTGGGATCACACCCTGAGCAGAAGGCAGACGCTTAAGGACTGCACCACCCAGGCGCCCCTACTGTATGTTTTTTATTTGTCCTATCTTTTTTGTTCCTATTTTCCTGCTGATCTTGGATTATTTTTAGTAGTTCATTTTATCTTCTCTTAATAACTATATATATATTTTTTTCAGTAGTTGCACTAAGGCTTACTATATGCATCTTTAACTTACCACAGACTACCTTCAAATAATATTATATGATTTCATGTGTAATGTAAAAACTGTATAGTGGTATACTTCCATTTTCCCTTTGCACATCCTTCCTGCTATCGTTGTCATACATTTTACTTCTACATATATCCCACTGTGTATTATTACTAGCTTTGTCTTAAAGAATCTATTATTATTTTTTTTTTAAAGATTTTATTTATTTATTTGACAGAGATAGAGACAGCCAGCGAGAGAGGGAACACAAGCAGGGGGAGTGGGAGAGGAAGAAGCAGGCTCATAGCGGAAGAGCCTGATGTGGGGCTCGATCCCATAACGCCGGGATCACGCCCTGAGCCGAAGGCAGACGCCCAACCGCTGTGCCACCCAGGCGCCCCGAATCTATTATTTTTTAAAATTTATTTTAAGTAATCTCTACACCCAATGCAGGGCTCAAACTCACAACCCTGAGATCAAGAGTCACATGCTCTACTGATTGAGCCAGCCCAGTCCCCCAAAGAGTCAATTATCTTTTAAACAACTTTTTAAAAATGTCTTTTATTGTTACCTACATATTGACTATTTCCGTTCTCTTAATTTGTGTTGAGCTCAGTTTCCATTTGGTATCATCTTTCTTCCATCTGAAGAAACTCCTTTGACATTTCTGGTAATGTAAGTGATAAATTTTTTCAACTTTTGTTTGTCTTTAAAAATTTCTATTTTTGTCTTCATTTTTACATCCACTGGAAATACTATTGTAGGTTGACACTTTTTTCATTTAGCACTTTAAAGGTGTCATTTCCTTGTCTTCTGTCTTGAATGTTTCTGATGATAAATTCATGCTTATACTTGTCTTTGCTTCAATATTTATATCTTTTTCTCTGTCTTCTTTTCAGATTTCCTTATCACTGGTGTTCAGCAATTTGATTATGCTGTATCTAGGTATAATTTTTTTTGTGTTTATCCTGCATGAGGTTTATCAAATTATTTGGATCTGGGTGTTGATAGTTTTTCACTAAATCTTGTGAATTTTTTGCCATAATTTCTGCAAATATTCTTTTCTGCTCCCTTTGTCTTCCAGTGCTCCAAATTACATGTCTGGTAGAATGCTTGATATCATCCAACAGATCACTGAGGCTCTGCTTATTTCCCCTCTGGTTTTCTTTTCTCTCTGTGCTTCAGTTAACATAGTTCTTATTTCTATGTCTTCAAGTTCACTGATCTTTTCAACTTCATCATCTAATTTTCTGTTAAGTCCATACAACGGTATTTTTCATTTCTTTTGTATAGTCTTTTTATATCTCTCCTCATTGGATTTATGGTTTTCTTTAAATATTTGAACTTATAACAGATGTTTTGAAATCTTTACCTATTAATTGCACGATTTCTGTCATTTCTGGGTCTGTTTTTACTGTCTAATTTTTCTCCTGGCAATAGATCACATTAAAAAAATTTTTTTTTGCTTATTTATCTGTTTATTTATTTGGTGGTTGAGAGGAACATGTTTATTAGATGCTGGACATTGTAAATGTTACGTTGTGGAATTTCTGGATTTTATTGTCTTTCTTGAAGAGTATTGGGCTTTGTTCTGACAGGCAGCTAATTTACTTGCATATCAACTTGATACTTTTGAGGCAGGTTTTTAAACTTTGTTAGGGCAGCTCTAGAGTAGCTTTACTCTTGGGTTAGTAGGAGTCCATTCCTAAGGCATAGCTTTTTTGAGGTAGCTAATGAATGCTCTGAATATTTGACACAGTCTCTCCAGTCTGACTCGTTAGAACTCTAATTTCTTCTATGCCTGTGTAAGCTCCAGTAATTATTCAGTTTATTATAATTCTCCTACAGTTGTTCTTTACCTGGTAGTTGATTTTTGGCCATTTTCAAGGAGTCTCCCTTCTCATGCCATGCATGTGCAGCCTCCTGTTCAGCCAAAGACTCACAAGACCACTATGCAGATTTGTGGAGCTCTTTCTTTGCATAGCTCCCTTCTCTCTAGTACTCTCTCACAGAATCCAGCCTCCTCAGCCTCCCCCAAATCAAATCTCTGTCTCCTCAACTCAACAAAACCACTGTACGCTGCTTGGATTTCCCATCCCTGTGCTGTATAGTCTGAAGAGAATCTATGGGCAGATAGTTGGAATAATTGGAAGGTGCACATAATTTGTTTTTTTTCTTTTCTGTTAGGGGTCACAATCTTATGCTGCCTTTGCCCAATGTCTTAAACAAGTAGTTTCGTATATTTTGTGCGGTTTTCTAGGGGTGTGTGTGTGTGTGTGTGTGTACGTGTGTTGCAAGGGCTAGTCTGATGCCAGTTACTTTGTCATAGTCAGAAATAAGAAGACAATTCAATTTTCACTTGATATAGAATTCTAGGTTGACATTATTTTTCTTAGTACTTCAAAGATGTCATTCCATTGTCTTCTGACTTGTATTGTTATCTTTGTGTTCTTATATGTGATGTTTCTTTATCAGAAATGAAAAATAGGGGCGCCTGGGTAGTGCAGTCGTTAAGTGTCTGCCTTCGGCTCAGGGCGTGATCCCGGCGTTCCAGGATCCAGTCCTACATCGGGCTCTTCCGCTGGGAGCCTACTTCTTCCTCTCCCACTCCCCTTGCTGTGTTCCCTCTCTTGCTGGCTGACTTTATCTCTGTCAAATAAATAAAAATCTTAAAAAAAAAAGAAATGAAAAATAAAACAACCAGATACACTTTACTCTTATTAAGAAAAAAAAGAGCTCAGTGTGGTAAGTTTCAGGGAAATGGGTACATTCATACTTCTGGTGGTATAAATTGTCAAAGTGTTCTTGTGGGGACAATCTGACCTAAGATACTAATGACCTAAAATATTTTTCTAGGCACATAGGAGAATAAATATATATAGAAGAACTTTGTAATTAAAAAGAAATAAGAGTCCGTTCCCAAGTGCATCTGCAGTTCAAAATGTCACACCCATCCCCCTAAACTAAGCCCTCCAACCCCAATAGCCCCCAAGTCTTCTTTGATGCGAATATTGGAGGGAAGCAAGTTGGTCGAACTGTCTTAGAACTGTTTGCAGGTATTGTATCCAAAACTGCAGAAAATTTTTGTGCCTTGTGTACAAGAGAAAAAGGCATTGGATTCACCACTGGGAAACCTCTCCATTTTGATGGATGCCCTTTCCACTGAATTATTAAGAAATTTAGGGTTGCCTGGGTGGCTCAGTTGGTTAAGTGGCTGTCTCCAGCTCAGGTCGTGATCCCAGGATCCTGGGATTGAGCTGCACGTCGAGCTCTCTGCCCGCTTCTCCCTCTTCCTCTGCCTGCTGCTCTGCCTGCTTGTGCTCTCTCTCTGTTGAATAAATAAATAAAATCTTTTAAAAAAAAGAAAAAAGAGGGGGTGGGGGAATGGGATAGACTGGTGATGGGTAGTAAGGAGGGCACGTATTGCATGGTGCACTGGGTGTTATACGGCAACATGAAGCATCGAACTTTACATCGGAATCCGGGGATGTACTGTATGGTGATTAACATAATATAATAAAAAAAAAAGAAAAAAGAATTTATGATTCAGGGTGTAGACTTCTTATATCAAAATGGGACAGAGAGAGAAAGTGTTTATGGTGAAAGTTTTGAGGATGAAAATTTCTTTTTTTAAAATTATTTATTTATTTATTTGTGAGAGAGAGACAGACAGAGAGCATGAGAGGAGAGAGAGAAGCAGACTCCCCACTGAGCAGGGGGCCCAATGCAGTGCTGGATCCCAGGACCCTGAGATCATGACCTGAGTCAAAGCCCGATACCCAACTGACTGAGCCACCCAGGCCCCCCCCATATTTCCTTTTTGTCTTTTAAAAAAATATTTATTTATTTATTTTAGAGAGAGAGAGCACGAGCATCAGTGGGGGGAGGTGTGGGGGAGAGGGAGAAGGAGAGAGTCTCAAGCAGACTCCCACTAAATGTGGAGCCGGAGGTGGGGCTTGATTTTCCAACCCTGAGATCATGACCTGAACTGAGATCCGGTCAGAGGTTTAACCGACTGAGCCACCCTGGTGCCCCTGAAGATGAAAATTTCTATTATAAGCACGGTCAGGGAGGTTTATTGAGCATGGCAAATGCAGGCTGCAATACAAATGGTTCTTAGTAGTTTCGACTCTTCATTTGGATGGGAAACAGGTGGTATTTGGCCAAGTAATTAAAGGAGTGGGTGGGGCAAGGATACTGGAAAATGTAGAAGTGAAAGGTGAAAAACCTGCCAAATTGTGCATTATTGCAGAATGAGGAGAATTGAAGAAAGGGAATGATTGGAGCCTATTCCCAAAAGACTGTTCTGGTGACCGTCATCCAGATTTCCCTGAGGATGCATATATAGATTTAAAAGATGTAGATAAAATTTTACTGATAACAGAAGACTTTAAAAACATCAGAAATACTTTTTTCAAATCCCGGAACTGGGAGATGGCCATTAAAAAATACAGAAAAGTTTTAAGATATGTGGAAGATTCAAAGACTGTTGTTGAGAAAAAAGATAGATCGAAGCTTTAAACTGTGTGCTGAATATTGGTGCTTGTAAACTGAAGATATCAAACTGGTCGGGAGCAACTGACAGTTGTTCGGAGGCTCTTGAAATTGACCCATTGAATACCAAAGCATTGCGTGGGAGAGGTCAGGGACGGCAAGGGTTAAAAGAATACAATCACCCTCAGTGGCAGCCCTGTCGGGACCCCTCTCACTCTGGAGAGCTTTGTCTGTATCTTCACTTAATAAACTTCTATTGCTTTACTCCAAAAAATAAAAATAAAAAAGAAATAAAAGAATACGATCAAGCTAGTCCTGGAAGATAAAGCTATCCAGGCAGAATTGCTGAAAGTCAAACAAAAGATAAAGGCACAAAAAGATAAAGAAAAGGCGGCACATACAAAATTGTTTGCCTAATAAGGAATTCAGTTTTACTTAAATATTATGCATTGATTGTATAAAGGCAATAAGAAATTTTAAAGGTTTTTGTCTGTTATATATGATCCCTGATATGTTTCCTTTGATGCTTCTTTTTCCCATTATTTACAGTTTAGGAATACTGATAAGGGTTTACTCGTAAAAAAAAAAAAAAAAGTGTTAGATGGGAGCCTGCGTGGCTCAGTCGTTAAGCGTCTGCCTTCAGTTCAGGTCATGGTCCCAGGGTCCTGGGATCGAGCCCCACATCGAGCCCCACATCGAGCTCCACATTCCTCTCCCACTCCCCCTGCTTGTGTTTCCTCTCTCGCTGCCTCTCTCTCTGTCAAATAAATAAATAAAATCTTGTTTAAAAAGTGTTATAAAAAACAAACCAATATGGGGCACCTGGGTGGCTCAGTTGTTAAGCGTCTGCCTTCGGCTCAGGGCGTGATTCCAGGGTCCCAGGATCGAGGCCCACATCAGGCTCTCTGCTCTGCTGGGAGCCTGCTTCTTCCTCTCCCACTCTGCCGGTTTGTGTTCCCTCTCTTGCTGCTGTCTCTCTCTCTGTCAAATAAATAAATAAAATCTTAAAAAAAAAAAAAAAACCACAAACCAATAAACCCCACAAAAAACCAACCAACCAAACAAGAAAACCCAAACCAAAATCATGATTACATTTATATAAAATACAAAAAAAAGCAAGACCAACTACTACTGTTAGAAGTTAAGATGGTAGTTACATTTGGGAGTAGTGACTGAAAGGGGACACAAAGGAAACTTTTGAGATGCTAGATAAATATATATATATATACATATATACACACACACACATATATATATATTTAGATTTTATTAGTTTATTTGAGAGAGTGAGAGCCACAAGCTGGGGGAGCAGCTGGCACAGGGAGAAGCAGACTCCCTGCTGAGCAGGGAGCCTGATGCAGGACTCAATCCCAGGACCCTGGGATCGTGACTTGAGCCGAAGGCAGATGCTTAACTCACTGAGCCACCCAGGTGCCCCTGATATATATATTTTTTATCATGATTTTGTAGTTATACTATAAAAGCCCCAAAACAAAGAAGGAAAAACTTGGTCACTTTTAGAGGTTTCTAGGTTATTAACTAAATATTCCTAAAAATGTATAAATAAAGAATCAAACATATATTCTAACCCCTAAAGGACTGTATTTCAGGGTTACATAATAATTAACAAGGGAAAAAAATTTTTTTAAGTAGGCTCCACGCTGAAATTTCTTTTTTTTTTTTCCTTAAATATTTTATCTATTTATTTGACAGAGAGAGAGACAGCCAGCGAGAGAGGGAACACAAGCAGGGGGAGTGGGAGAGGAAGAAGCAAGCTCATAGTGGAGGAGCCTGATGTGGGGCTTGATTCCATAATGCAGGGATCACGCCCCGAGCCGAAGGCAGACGCTTAACCGCTGTGCCACCCAGACGCCCCAGAAAATTTCTTTTTTTTTTTTAAAGAAAAATCACAGCTAACAAGTTCAGAAGGAATTATGGAATTAGAAAATCACCAGCTTGGGAGATACAGGTTTTATAGGGCTTGAAGTTTAAGCATTTTGAGAGATCCTTTTAAGTAGAATACATACTTTTGGAACAAATTAGTTACAGGACTTTGGAAAGGATTCATGTAGGCGAGGGGCCCTGAGACTGAAAATCCATTAGCTTCGTGGTAAGTCTCCTCTGCCGAGTTCTGCCGGGCTGACTCTTCCTACAGCCTCCAGTGATCTCTTAGGGGAATTTTTCACAAGATCAAATGTCTTAGATAATCTATTGATTCCATTTATTTATTTATTTTTCTTAGCGAGATCCTCTGGAACCTAATTTGTGCCTGTTGGTCTGGACTAGCTGCTCTCCGGACTGGCTCCATAGTTGATATCCTGGGACTTCCCTTTGTCATCATCATAGGGATGATTTTCACCTCTCTTGTGTAAATTCCTATGTCCTTGATCTCAGGTCTTCCTCTTTCTTGGCTTACTTCCTCTTTCTGGTGGAGAACAGCTTTACTGAGAAAAGGCACATAGGAGATAAATTGTGTGAGAGCTTACACTCATGGAAGATGCCTTTCTTTATTCTACTCTCACAGTTTATTGTTTGGGTATCAGACTCTAGATTGAAAATAATTTCCTTCAGAATTTTGAAGGCATTGTTTCTTTATTTTCTGGCTTCAGTTTGTTGTTTTGTTTCGTGTGCGTGTGTGTGCGTGTGTGTGTGTGTTTTAGAAAATTTGCTCTATTTAAAAAGTGTATATAATATACCCCATGATATAAAATTCTAAACATAGTAGATTTTAAAAGGATCATAATGAAAAATATAGATACCTATTTTCTTTTCCTATGTATACCTTTTGTACATTTATGGTCCTTTTTTTAAAGATTTTATTTATTTATTTGACAGAGAGAGACAGCCAGCGAGAGAGGGAACACAAGCAGGGGGAGTGGGACAGGAAGAAGCAGGCTCCCAGCAGAGGAGCCCGATGTGGGGCTCTATCCCAGAACGCGGGGATCACGCCCTGAGCCAAAGGCAGACGCTTAACGCCTGAGCCACCCAGGTGCCCCTTGTACATTTATTGTCTTTTCTTAGCTTTGCATTTTTCTTTATTTTACAATCTGATTCATACTCACAGTAAAAACATTTTAAATATCATAGACAGGTATAAAGCAAAAAGTAGAAATTCCCTTCTCTCCATTCCCTCCTCAGATACTGGTAAATACCCTTTCACACTTTCAACCACCTGGATATATTTTTGGTTTTTGCATAAATGGTTTCACATTATACATGTTGTTCTGTAACTTATTTTTTTTCACTGAGTACTGTAATGGAAATCTTTCATGAAACTACATTTAGATCTACTTCATTCCTTTTTTAAAAATGATTTTATTGGGGCGCCTGGGTGGCACAGCGGTTAAGCGTCTGCCTTCGGCTCAGGGCGTGATCCCAGGGTCCTGGGATCGAGCCCCACGTCAGGCTCCTCCGCTATGAGCCTACATCTTCCTCTCCCACTCCCCCTGCTTGTGTTCCTTCTCTCGCTGGCTGTCTCTATCTCTGTCGAATAAATAAATAAAACCTTAAAAAATAAATAAAATAAAATAAAAATGATTTTATTTATTTGAGAGAGAGAAAGCACACAGGGGCAGGGTGGGGTAGGGGAAGGGGCAGAGGCAGAAGCAGATACCCTGCTGAGCAGGGAGCCCAATACGGCGCTCTATCCCAGGACCCTGAGGTCATGACCTGAGCTGAAGGCAGATGATCAACTTGCTGAGCCAGCCAAGTGCCCCTACTTGATTCTTTTTAATGCTTGTACTTTATTCGTTTATTTATCACTAATTGTTTAGCCAGTTCCCTCATGATGGCTATTCAAGGTATTTCCAACATTTTATTAATAAAAATAATGCTGCAACAAACTTGTTAATAGCTTATTTAGACAAATGAGGTTATTATATTGACTTACATATCCTACACTCCTTTTAAAAATCAGATTTTTAAAAAGATTTATTTATGTCTTTTAGAGAGAGAGAGAGAGAGAGAGCTCGTGTGCGAGTGGGGGAGGGGTAGAGGGAGAGAAAATCTCAAGTGGACTCCCCACTGAGCACGGCCCCCCCCCCCCAACTGGTGGCTCAACTGACTGAGCCACTCAGGTGCCCCTAAAAATCAGATGTTTTTAATGAAAGTTGAAGTATTGAAAATCACTAATGCAATAATGTGGGTAATGTGTGAATTTGAAGGGAAAGAATCAGGGTTTTAGCAATCCTATTTTTATTAAGTAATATTCATGTCAACAAACCAGAAAGCCATGTAAAACTAAGTCTTTTTAAAGACTAGGACTGAGCCGGTGAGCCTTATGTAGACTAAGGCTGCTTCCTCACTGTGGAATTTCTCTCAAGGGCTCCACTCAATTTCCTAGACACGTCCTTTCTGCTCCATGCTCAGAAGCTGCCTGGTTATCTCAGTTCACTTTTAACTATCAGACCCGTTTGGTAGCAGGTGACGTACATTTTTAAGATCTAAGATGTTTCTAACAAAATTTTCTGGCTTCAATGTTGTGTTGAGAAAACAGATGTCATTTGATTCCCAATCTGCTGTACATGACCTGTGTTTTCTTTTTGAAATCTTCAAGATCCTCTCTTTAAGGTGTTGATGTGATTGGTGTATTTTTGTATTATTTGCTTGATAATTTCCTCCTTCCTATATCTCTGTTCTCCTTTCTAATATTGAATCTCTCTTGGACTGATACTTGAGTTTTTATGCCTTTTCACTCCTTTTTTTTTTAAGATTTTATTTTTTTTAAAGTAATGTCTACACCCAACATGGGGCTCGAACCCACAACCCCAAGACCAAGAGTCACACACTCCACCGACTGAGCCAGCCACGCGCCTCCGTGCCTTTTCATCCTGTTGCCAGTCTTTTTGTTCTACTTTCTTGGAGATTTCATGCACTTTAATTTCCAACTTTTCTAGGGGAATGTTTTTATTTTGGCTATCATATTTTTAATTTCTATGGCTTCTTTCTTCTCTTAGTTCTTTTCTTTTTTTTAAGATTATTTATTTATTTATTTGACAGAGAGAGAGAGACAGCCAGTGAGAGAGGGAACAGAAGCAGGGGGAGTGGGAGAGGAAGAAGCAGGCTCCCAGTGGAGGAGCCTGATGTGGGGCTCGATCCCAGGGCTCTGGGATCACGCCCTGAGCTCAAGGCAGACACTTAACGACTGAGCCACCCAGGCACCCCCCCACCCCCCCACCCCCGTCTTCTTTTATTTCTTAAGAATAGTATCCTGGGGGCACTTGGATGGCTCAATCAGGTGGGCTTTAGACTCCGTTTCGACTCAGGTCACGATATTCAGGTTGTGAGATGGAGCCTGCTTTGGACTTCTTGCTCAGCAGGGAGTCTGCTTCTCTCCCCATCCCTATCCCTCTGCCCCTCTCCTGGCTTGCATGTGTATGCACATGCCCTCTCTCTCTCTCAAATAAATAAGTAAATCTTTAAAAAAAATAGTATCCTGTACTTGTTTCATGGTATTATTTTTTATCTCTCTGAAGGTATGGATTTTATATATATGTGTGTGTGTGTGTGTGTATATATATATATATTTAAAATATTTTCCTGTTGTTTAGTCTCTGTTTTTTCCAAGTCCCGCCTCTCCCTTTTTGTTTGTGTTTTGGTCTCAGTTTTCCATATTGGAAACTTTTCTCAGATTATCTTGTGAATTGTGAACTGTGACTTCCATTTATCTGTGAGAGTGTGTAACTAAAAAAAACCCAAAAAACAATTAGAAGCTCTGTGTGTCTCAGAGGCATGTTGACAGATGAATGTCTTTTCTTTTCTTTTCTTTTTTTTAAGATTTCATTTATTTATTTGACAGATAGAGAGACAGCCTGATACGGGTCTTGATCCCAGGACCCTGGGATCATGACCTGATGCGAAGGCAGACGCTTAACAACTGAGCCACCCAGCATCCCAATAGATGAGTCTCACTGTGGGGTGAGCAGGCAGTGAGTTGGCTTTTTGTTGAGGGGAACCCAAATATCAGTAGCTGTAAGTTTCTCTGGAGCTATTCAGTCTCTCCAGAGAGCTCTCCAGTTTTCTGTGCAGTGGGTAAAACTGTGGCTGCTAGCATGCCAGAAGCTGGGAAGGAAAAGGAGTCTCATTCTTCAGCATAGCAACTGTGATTGGCACAAAAAAATGCACCTCACAAGACACATTCACTTTCTAGTCCCCAGAACCTGTGAATATTACATAGCAAAAAAGTGACTATTTCCTTGTATGGAAAGATGTGATGAAATTAATTATCTGAAGAAGAGTTTATCCTGGGTTATCTGGGTGGAACCTAAATGTAATTACACATATCGTTACGGGAGAGAGGCAGGGGAAGATTAGACGGAGGTCTGCACGGAGGAGAAGGCCATGTGAAGCTGGAGGCCAAAACTGGAGTGATGTGGCCATAAGCCAAGGAACATCTAGAACCACCGGAGGCTGGGAGAGGCAAGGAACAGATTCTTCCCTTTGGCGGGTATGTGACTGCTGACACTTTGCTTTTCAACTTTTGTTCTCCAGGCTATGAGAGAATAAATCTCTGTTGTTTTAATGCCACCAAATTTATGGTAATTTGAGAGTGCAGCCACGGGAAATGAATACAGTGACCTTCACTTAAACTCCTGTTTACAGTCTGATTTCATGTCCTGCCCTCCTCTGAGTCCTCTGGCTCAATTTCTTTTTCTTTCTTTCTCTTTCTCTCTTTCTCTCTTTCTCTTTCTTCCTTCCTTCCTTCCTTCCTTCCTTCCTTCCTTCCTTCCTTCCTTCCTTCCTTTCTTTCTCTTTTTTGAAGATTTTGTCTATGTATTTGACAGACAGAGAGAGAGCACAAGCAGGGGAAGCAGCAGGCAGAGGGAGAAGCAGCCTACCTGCTGAGCAGGGAGCCTGACAACAGGGCTCCATCCCAGGACCCAGGAATCCATGCCCTGAGCCAAAGGCAGCCGCCCAATGACTGACCCACTCAGGCACCCTGGCTCAATGTCTGTGGAGAAGGAACTTTTTTTTTTTTTTAAAGATTTTATTTATTTATTCGACAGAGATAGAGACAGCCAGTGAGAGAGGGAACACAAGCATGGGGAGTGGGAGAGGAAGAAGCAGGCTCATAGCGGAGGAGCCTGACGTGGGGCTCGATCCCACAACGGCGGGATCACGCCCTGAGCAGAAGGCAGACGCTCAACCGCTGTGCCACCCAGGCGCCCCTCTGGAGAAGGAACTTTTTATTTCCTCCCTGGAAGTTCCCTGAGGAAGTTGCCTGGCTGGGGAAACCTGGGAACGGGGATCTTATATCAAATATATAAACTGGCCTTTTCCACTGCCATGTGAGGGACTGGCACCTCCAAGTTCTGAGGCTTCTGGAATGGAGGGTGGGGTGGGGTTGTAAATTGGCTTGCTTCTTTTTTTTTTTTTTTTAAAGATTTTATTTATTTATTTGACAGAGAGAGAGACAGCCAGCGAGAGAGGGAACACATGCAGGGGGAGTGGGAGAGGAAGAAGCAGGCTCCCAGCAGAGCAGGGAGCCTGATGTGGGGCTCGATCCCAGGACCCCAGGATCACGCCCTGAGCTGAAGGCAGACGCTTAACGACTAAGCCACCCAGGCACCCCTGTAAATTGGCTTGCTTCTTATTGGTCTCACCTACTATGGGTATTTAGGCTTCGACTTGCTCCAAATCGTGAAGTTATCACTCCTCTATCGGATTTCCTTCTTCCAGAATGTGTCATCTCCCATCTACTGTTGACTTCTTTCCTACTCTCCGGGTCCTTGTGGGTTTATTTCTTTTTTATTCCTTTACTAGCATTTTTGAGAAGAGAGTGTTCTATGTGCATGTTTAACTGGGATTTTTTTTAACTTTTCAAACTGATTTTTTTTTCTATTTCCGAATTTACAATTTTTTTTAAAGATTTATTTATTTACCTCAGAGAGAGAGAGAGAGCATGAGTGGGAGGGGCAGAGGGAGAATGAGAGAGACTCTAAAGCAGACCCCATGCTGAGCATGCTGAGCCCAATCCCAGGACCCCAAGATCATGAACGGAGCTGAAACCAAGAGTTGGATGTTTAACCAACTACACCACTCAGACCCTCTCTATTTCTGAATTTTAAATGTTTTGATCATAATGTCTTCTGGGTTTTGCTTCATGCTTAGAAACACCTTTAAAGAATACTTTTATGGTTCAATAACTTACCTTTCAATCACTGTTCAATCTGCAATTTATTTGAGTTCATTTAATGACATAAGATCTAGCTTTTCTATTTAATGGCAAATAGTTGCCCTAATTCCACTTGTTGAAAAATCTACTCTTTCCTCACTAACTTGAAATATCTTATTTACTGTATGTGCTAAATTTTTAAAAAAGATTTTTTTTTATTAATGGGTAATATTATTTCTAACTTTGGAAGGGGCATCTTATATTTGCTCCTGTGTATACACCAGTAATTTTTTAAATTAATGAATTTCATTTTTTAGAGCAATTTTAGGTTCACAGCCAGGTTGATCAGGTACAGAAAGTTCCCCTATACCTCCTATCCCCACACACGCAAACCTTCCCGCCCTATTGACATCCCACATCAGGGTGGAACATTTATTACATTGTCAAACCTACACTGACACATTGTTATCACTGAAAGTCCACAGTTTACATTAGGGTCCACTCTTGGTGTTGAACGTGCTATGGGTTTTGACAAATGTATAAGGACGTACCTACCATTGTAGTATCATACTGATAGTTTCACTGCCCTAAAAATCCTCAGGATTATCCCTCCTTCCCCCAACCCATGCCAACCACTGGTCTTTTTACTGTGTCTGTAGTTTTGCCTTTTCCACAATGTCATACGTAACCTTTCCAGATTGACTTCTTTCAGTTCGTAATATGCTAACATGTAAAAATATGGTTCCTCCATGTGTTTTCATGGCTTATAGCTCACTTTTTTCAGCACTGAATAATATTCCATAATCTGGATGTACTACAATTTATTTATCCATTCACTTACTGAAGGATGTCTTGATTTCTTCTAAGTTTTGGCCATTATGAGTAAAGCTGCTCTAAACATTCATGTGCAGGTTTTCGTGTGGACATAAATTTGGTTCATTTGGGTAAACACCAAGGATTGCGATTGCAGAATTGTATGGTAAGAGTATGTTTCGTTTTGTAAGAAATTGCCAAACTGTCTTCCAAAGTGGTTAGACCATTTTGCATTCCCACCAGCGATGAATGGGAGTTCCTGTTGCTCCATATACTTGTCAGCATTTGGTTTTGCCAGTGTTTCGGATTTTGGCCAGATCCAATTGGTATGTAGTGATAACTCATTGTTGATTTAATTTTTAATTCCCTGATGATATAGGATGTTGAATATTTTTTCATATGCTTACTTGCTATCTGTATATCTTCTTTGATAAAATGTCTAGGTCTTGGGGCGCCTGGGTAGCGCCGTCGTTAAGCGTCTGCCTTTGGCTCAGGGCATGATCCTGGCGTTCCGGGATTGAGTCCCACATCGGGCTCCTCGGCTAGGAGCCTGCTTCTTCCCCTCCCTCTCCCCTGCTGTGTTCCCTCTCTCGTTGGCTGTCTCTCTGTCACATAAATAAATAAAATCTTTAAAAAAAAAAGTGTAGGTCTTTCGCCCATTTTTAAAAAATGAGGTGGTTCATTTTCTTTCTTTTTTTTTTTTAAAGATTTTTTTATTATTTATTCAACAGAGATAGAGACAGCCAGCGAGAGAGGGAACACAAGCAGGGGGAGAGAGAGAGGATGAAGCAGGCCCATAGCAGAGGAGAGCCTGACGTGGGGCTCGATCCCATAACGCCGGGACCGCGCCCTGAGCCGAAGGCAGACGCCCTACTGCTGTGCCACCCAGGCGCCCCGAGGTGGTTCATTTTCTTATTACTGAGGTTTTTAAAATTTTTAAAAAAGATTTTATTTATTTAGGGGCACCTGGGTGGCTCAATTGGTTAAGTCTCTGTCTTTGGTTCAGATCATGATCCCAGGGTCCTGGGATTGAGTCCCAAGTCGGGTTCCCTGCTCAGTGGGAAGTCTGCTTCTCCCTCTTCTCCCCATTCCTGCTCTCTCTCTCTCAAATAAATAAAGTCTTAAAAATTTATTTATTTATTTATTTGAGGGCAGGTGGGGGCAGAGGGAGAGGAGAGAGAGTCTTGAGCAGACTTGCCGCTGAATGCAGAGCCTGCTAAGGGGCTTGATTCCATGACCCTGAGATCAGGACCTGAGCTGAAATCAAGAGTTGGATGTTTAACTGACTGAGCCATCCAGGGACCGCATCTTACTACTGAATTTTAAGAGGTTTTTTTTGTATATTTTGGATACCAGTCCTCTACCAGATGTGTCTTTTGCAAATATTTTCTATCACCCTGTGGCGTGTCTTCTCATTCTCTTGACATTGTCTTTCTCACAGCATAAGTTTTTAATTTTACTGAAGTTCAGCTTATTGTTGCTTTCATGGATCATGCCTTTGGTGTTGCCTCTGAAAAGCCTTTGCCGTGCTCAAGGTCATCTATGTTTTCTCCTAGGAGTTTTATAGTTTTATGCTTACATTTAAGTCCATGATCCATTTTGAGTTAAGATCTATGTCTAAATTAATTTCTTTTTCATGGGAATTTCCCCATGTCAAGATCCTTAATTTTATCCTCGGTAAAGCCCTTTTTGCCATGTAAGGGAACATATTTAGAGGTTCTGGGGATTAGGACATAGACATATTTGTGGGCCATTATTGAGCATACCATTGGGTTACAAAGAGTCAAGAACAAGGATCCATCTGGTCCTGTGGAACCAGCAAAGAGAAGCCATCATGAACCCAGGTATGTTCTTCCGGTCTCTCCTCTCATCTTGCCTCTGACCTTCTGTTTTGGGCTTCTTTCCTAGCAATAGGCTTCTTCTGGTTCTCTGTCCTCAGTGGGGGAAAAATAGCCACAATTCACTGCCTGAGCTTTACATGTTTCAGATCCAGTCACATGAAGGGACTAACTTATTTCTTTTCCAGATCCAATTCCTGGGGTGTTGGGAGGAATAAATCTGCTTGTCTCTGTTGTCTATCTCTGGTTCAGTTAGCTGGTCTGGAGGGCAGAGTTTTAGTTAGCATAAATACGGCTGCTGGCAGTCACCCATTTAACCATGTGGAAGGGGGACAAAGAATGGGTAATCACTGTGAGATGGACAAATTTCCCAAAGAAGTAACCACCACATTTATGTACATTTACCTCTACTCTCTGACCATATATTTTAATAATCTACCTGGCAAATAGTAATAGAAAAGTTTAAGAGGCACCAATAAATTCAGTAAGTGAAGCAGTGAATGACAGATTAATACAGTTTTTGCCAATACTCATTTCTTGTATTTGCAAGGGTATACTTTGACTAGTCAGAAAAACAAACAACTCTTTTGATTTGCCCTCAAATAAATGACCTTAATCCCAGCTAGGTTCAGCTTCTCATGCTCCTTCAACTCCTCAACCTTTTACTTGCTTCTTTTTCACTCTGTCACTGGCCTCTGCAATTGGCCTCATAGTAGAGGGCTAACATGCTTGTTTATCAATTCTTTGTGATCTTATTGACCACCATGGCTACTCTGGTCAGTGACCAGCCTTAATTTGTGATAACTAGATATTTCTCCATCTGTTCCAGCTCTTGGTTTCCAAATATCTCTCAAATCTTTCCTCCCAGTGTGCTCCTATCCCATCAATATCTGGTTTCCTTTTTGAAAGCAGGCAGTTAGGTATCATTTCAAGTTTTTACAACGGGGAAGCATCACTCCTGTAATAACACCCACACACACACACACTAGGAATGTTATGAAAATGGTCAACAGGCAGGCACACACATCCTTAAGAATAGCTTCTGGATAAAAAATCTGAGAATACATGGGGCGCCTGTGGCTCAGTTGGTTGGGCCTTCTACTCTTGATTTCAGCTCAGAGTATGGTCTTGGGGTCGTGGGCTCTAACCCCACGTTGGGCTCCCTGCTCAGTGGGGAGTCTGCTCCTCTCCTTCTCCCTCTGCCCCTCCCCCTGTGCTCTCTCGTTCTCGATCTCTCTCTAAAAATAGGTGAGTATTTAAAAAATCTGAGAATACGTCTTCTTGAGGATCAACAATCTTCTTTCTCAATTATCTTTTTCCATTTCCCATTTCAAAAACTTCTTTCACAGCTTCAGGGTAGTGCTCATTATGCCAAAGCTGCTTGCAGCTCAAACGCAAACTGGAACTTTGCCCCTTTAACACTCTATTTTTTCTTAAAGATTTATTTATTTATCTTAGAGAGCCAGCACAGGGTGGGGGAGGTCAGGGGCAGAGGGACAGAGACTCTCAAGCTGACTCAGTGCTGAGTGGGGAGCCTGACATGGAGGGTCAGTCTCACGACCCTGAGATCATGACCTGAGCTGAAATCAAGAGTCAGACACTTAACCGACTGAGCCACCCAGGTGCCCCTTGCCCCTTTAAAACCCTTTAGCTCTTTTTTCCTCACTATATGCAGGATATACTTATTTATCGGGTTGATACTTCCCACACTGTCAAATTAATGAATTCACTAAAAAACAAAAATATAATCACACTGGTGAACCCTCCGCTATCCTTCTTTAGTTAGGAAGAAAACAAGGGGCACAAAGGAGAGTCTTCTCCCTCCATGCCTCCCTGCTTCTCCCTCCATGCCTCCCCCTTTAAGGGCAGCTTTCTTACCCCACGAGCCCTCTCTGAAGTTGCTGGTGTGGCAGAAGCAGAATTGGGTTATTCTAGGTCTCCTTCCCCCATCAAGTTACTACCCTCTTCAAAAAGGGAAGTCAGTGCTAACTCTTTCCTTTGCCAACCGCCTGTCAAAGCCTTTTGTCAATAAAAAAGAGATCCAAACATGAACTTTCCAGGCCCATGACAGTCCCCAAACATGAGGACAGATCTGTTTCCTGGGGTTACAAAATGAGGGCAGGAGGCAAAAGTGCTTCCCCACACCCCACTGCCCTTGGGAAAAGCAATAAAGATCAGTTTGGTTTTCATTAAGGAAAAGGCAGCCATTCCCAGGAAGAGCAAAAATCTTTTGTGTTACCATCATTTCCCTATCATCTTAGATGCTGAAAGAACATTTAAGCTTTTTTCCCCTTTAATTAATTAATTAATTTTAAAAAGATTTTATATATTTATTTGAGAGAGAGAGAGTGCACAAGCAGGGGGAGAGGCAGAGGGACAAGCAGACTCCCCACTGAGTAGGGAGCCCAACTTGGGGCTCAATCCCAGAACTCTGGGATCATGACCTGAGCTGAAGGCAGCTACTCAACCGACTGAGCCACCCAGGCGCCCCTTCCCCTTTAATTTAATCACTTTTTTAAGAAAAAGATTTTACTTATATATTTGACGGAGAGAGAGACAGCCAGCGAGAGAGGGAACACAAACAGGGGGAGTGGAGAGGAAGAAGCAGGCTCCCAGCAGAGCAGGGAGCCCGATGCCGGGCTCGATCCCAGGGCCCTGGGATCACGCCTGAGCCGAAGGCAGATGCTTAACGACTGAGCCACCCAGGCACCCCATAATTTAATCACTTTTTAAAAAAGATTTATCTGAGAGAGAGAGAGCACACGTGAGCATGGGGGCAGGAGCAGAGGGAGAGGAACAAGCAGACTCCATGGTGAGCACAGAGCCTGATGCAGGGCTTGATCCCATGACCCCAAGATCATGACCTGAGCCAAAATCAAGAGTTAGACATCCAACTGACTGAACCACCCAGGTGCCCCCCCCTTTTTAAGTAAACCCTACACCCAATGTGGGGCTTGAACTCAGGACCCCAGGATCAAGAGTCCCATGCTTTACTAACTGAGCCAGCCAGGTGCCTCCAGTTGACCTTCTTATTCCTCTACTCCCCTCCTTACTCTAGAGGTTAGAATTTATCCCTTCCTGGATCCCTTTGGCACTGTACTGGGTAATGGGTTAACCAGCAGAAGCCTTCAGCAATCTCCAGGGGTGTCCTGTGGGGTGATAGCTTCTCCTGTGAATTGGAGACAAAGAGCAGATCTTGTCTTCCTCTACACTTTGACAGGAACTGGAGAACTTAAGGATTTGGGTCTGATAGCCTCTCCTGACATCCTCTCAACTGAGCCAGTTCGGGCTAATGCCTGAGTGGGTGCATGTTGGAGGAGCTATAGGTGGGTGGGAATGCTTGTGGTGGGGAAGTGTTTGTAGGGGGCCTGAGGAAGTCTGGAGCATCCTGGGAACAGAATGTGCTGGCGCCGGCCCTGAGCCATCCCCAAGCCCCTCCCACTCTTCTTGTCACTAACCAGTTCCAGCTGCGCACAGTCCAAACCATTGTTTCCCATCTGGCTTCTAGGAACTCATGACTAATTAAAGGAGTGTGTGTTTGCTGGGGGGGGGGGGGTCCTCTTAAAAACAGAAGTTTCCAGGGTAACAGCTTGGAAAACTCAACCCCATTCAGCCAGGGAGGGCTCAGGGGAAACAGGCCAGAAGCTAACAACGCATTTCTTGAAATCAAGAGCAGTGTCTGGGCTGGTGAGTTAGAACTTACGTTTTTCTCACCTCCAATTTCCAGTTTCAGGCCCCAGACTTGCCCTTTATATCAGGATGTCCAGCCCTAGGGGCCACCCCATATGGGTCAGAGAGGGTGGGTGGTGGTTTAGAGATCCGCTTCGCTTGGACTTAAGAGACTTCTAACCAACTTTTGCCCTACAACCTGTAGCCCCATTGCCCCCCCATCACTAGAAAATACGCTCAGAACCTAACCTACTTCCTCCTGTTATAGTTTAAAATATTTTAATTAAAAATATTTCCATACACAATTCTTCCGCCACATTCTGTGGACAGAGAGGGAAACTAGTTTGCAGGAAGGGAGCAAGCAAGCCAAAGAACTCCGGATTTCTTTCCCTCAAAATCAAGTTCTCTTTTGGGGCAGGCAGAGCACATGTCCTAACCCTTTGCACACATCCCCATATCTCCCCCAGGGAGAGGTGACAAATTCAGAGGGAAAAAGAGCTGGGTCAGCGTGGCTCAGGGGGTGGGGGCTGGTGGAGGGGGTGGCCACGATGTCACTGCGGGGACCGGTTAGTTATCGGTCCTTGCACACGTGCCTGCTTGCAACTCCTGGCTCTAGGGGGTTTTGTCTGGGCTCCTGTGCAAACTCTTGGGAGGCTGCAAAGATGGTCATAGATTGAGCCTGAGGCTCTACTGCTTCCTGGCTGTGTGGCCTGAAGCAGCCTATTAGACTCAGTTTCCTTTCCTGTAAGAAGGTGATAATATCAGCTTGGTTGCTGAGAGGTAAATGGCAGCTTTTACTATTTTACTCTATTCTCTCCTGACTCCTTAGTATGTAGAATGTGGTTCCATGCCAGAGTGAGGGCCCACCTTTCATAATCATCTCTCACTAACACACTCTCACACATTCTCAAGTGTCCTCGCTGCTCCTTGGTTTGTTTGTTTGTTTTTTTCCTGATAGGAGGTGCTTAAGGGGAGGGAGTAATCAGCTCTCACATTCATCTTAGTTCTTTATCTCACATCCTCCCTGTCTGTATCCTCTTCTCTCCCCACCACCCTCGGCTCCTGTCCCTCCATTATCATTTTTTTTTTTTTTTACTACTTCTTACCACTTTCTCTTCCATCCCAGCCCGTCTCCAGGGGCTGAGTCTGGGCAGGCAGAGCTGGAGCTGAACTCAGAGCCACAGAGTTGCAAGTAAATGGGTCAAAATGTTACTCGTCGTTCTCTTCTGGGTAGCATTTACTGGTGGTTTTCATCTTCTTCCTTGTTTATTTTGGTTTTCTCCAAAATTTACTACAACGAGCAAAGGACAACTTTTTTCAGGAAAAAGAAAAAACTTGACTTATTTATTTAAAAAGATACTATTTATTTATTTGACAGAGAGAGAGAGAGAGCACAGGCAGGGGGAGCGGCAGGCAGAGGGAAAGGGAGAAGCAGGCTCCCCCTTAGGGGAGCACGATGATGTGGGTCTTGATCCCAGGAACCAGGGATCATGACCTGAGCTTAAGGCAGACGCTTAACCGACTGAACCACCCAGGCACCCAAGAGAAACCTTTAATCAGAAAAAGATGATAATTTTCAACTGGACCATGTCCCATTCTCAAAAAGAGAGGGAGTGAGGGGTGGAGAGTAGAAAGAGGGGGAGAAGGGCAAAGTTGTGAAAGAACCCTGCAGGGGGCTGAGTGAGAGCTGGTTCCTAAACTCCATCATTTCCTGGGGACATCAGCTTTGTTGATGGCCTCAGTCTGACCTTATCTGTCACTCTCTGTCCTTCCTTGCCTGTCACTTAGTCACCTGATTGTTACCCAGTTGAGGGCTGGGTGGGTCAAGGGCTCAGCATCATCAAGGGCAACAGTATGAGTCAGGAGTATCCCCCACCTCGACCCTGGAGTGTGAAGGGTTCCCCTGTAAAGCCTGTCAGCCTTACAGCCCAGCATGTGGGGAAGGGCTCAGCACTGGGGTCCTACGGACAATGGGAGTTTAGTAACCCTCTCTCCCAGTCCTATCCCTACTTCCCTGTGCGTCTGAAAGATATGCAGAGGGGTGATGCATAAATGACAGTGGAACCTTTAGTGGTTCCTAAACATTTAAAGAACAGAACTCTGAGAGTCATCAGTGTGGTGCATGGAAAGAGTATGGGTTATGATGGGTTATGGAGTCAGCAGAGGGATTTGACCAGATCAATGGGGAGCTTCATGTCCTCAGTCAAGTTCCCTCTCTGGGTCTCCATTTCCTCTTATAAAAATGGATAAAAAAATGACAAAAACAAAAAACAAACAAACAGACCAGAATAATTCCTCTGTCCTAGGAGGGTTGTGAGAATTAAATGAGATCATTGATAAATCACCCAACACAAAGTAGATGTTTTACATTGGAAGTTTGTCATCTCTTCCTTAAATAGCACTCAAGACCCCCTCTAAACTCTGGCTCTCAACCACTCTCCCACCCCAGTTATTCGTTTGACAAAGATTCTTTAAGCACCGCCTGAAGCTCTGAGCTGGCCTGAGGGAGGCACAGGGGACTCAGCAGGGAATGAAGTCGTCCAGACCCTGGAAGCTACTCACTGAGCACAGCAGTTTTGCTCAGCCCTGCACTTTCACTCAAGACCTGCACGGTCCCTGTCCCTCTTTGCTCTTTTACTTCCGCCACTTCTTAGCCAGCCTTCAAAGCCCAGCTCAAAACCTGTCTTCGTGGCAAACCTCCCCATGGCCTCCCGATCCTTAGGATGGGGCACCTCTGGCCTGGCATCCCGGTTCCCCTCACTCCGGGTGCTCGGATCAGCCTTAATGCATCCACCATCTCCCTGTGGGCAAGCTCTGGCCTTTCGCTCCTTTGTGCCCTTGTTAACTCCCATTCCCACCCCAACATTACAGGCTCATTCAGTGCTTGAAATAATGACTTTTTATTAAAGCACACACAAGTAGGCTTCAAGAAATCCCCAAATTTGTCTCTGGTACAAAGAAACTGAGACCTCGTCTCTGATTTCTTCCCTGGAAACCTGAGCACCTGAGTTGCTTCCTACCTCTTCGCTCCCCCCCCCCCCCCCCCCCCCGCCATCCCAGAGCAGACAGCGACCCATGAAGGCTGAAGATGAGGGGTTTGCTGCCTCAGGGTTCCTGGGGCACAAGAATGTCCAGCTGCACAGGATAGCCATGGTCCCTATCCCAGTCTTTGCAGAGATTCTGCTCCTCCTGCCAGGATGCCCACCCCCAGGGCAGTATGAAAAGTCTTCCCATCTCCAGGAGAGGACTCTGTGGGAATGGGTTGGGGGCTCTTCTTGATAGAAACCCTGTGGCACAATAGCCAAATCATGGAAGGAGCCGAGATGCCCTTCAACAGATGACTGGATTAAGAAGCTGTGGTCCATATATACAATGGAATATTACTCAGCTATCAGAAAGAACGAATTCTCAACATTTGCTGCAACATGGACGGCACTGGAGGAGATAATGCTAAGTGAAATAAGTCAAGCAGAGAAAGACAATTATCATATGATTTCTCTCATCTATGGAACATAAGAACTAGGAGGATCGGTAGGGGAAGAAAGGGATAAAGAAAAGGGGGGTAATCAGAAGGGGGAATGAAACATGAGAGACTATGGACTATGAGAAACAAACTGAAGACTTCAGAGGGGAGGGGGTGGGGGAATGGGATAGACTGGTGATGGGTAGTAAGGAGGGCACGTATTGCATGGTGCACTGGGTGTTATACGCAACTAATGAAGCATCAAACTTTACAGGAATCTGGGGATGTACTGTATGGTGATTAACATAATATAATAAAATAAAATTAAAAAAAATAAATAAAAAATAAAAAAAAATACTGGTATGGTGATAAAAAAAAAAAAGAAACTCTGTGGCAGGGCAGGGGTTAATGGTGAATTGCAACACATCTCTGGGCTGAGTCACCTCCCACTGCCACTCCCCCCAGTTCCCCTCCTCTAAAGTTTTATAAAGAGGGCCAGAGACTGGAGAGTGGAAAGAACTGGAGGCAGGAGCCCCCCCCACCCAGCCCTGCTCCCTCAGGCTCCCAGAAATCTCAGGGCAGAGGGCACAGACCGCCTCTGGAGTTCCTGCCTGGTGGGACCATGAACTGGCAATGGCTGTGGCTGGGCTTCCTACTCCGTATGACAGTCTCAGGCTGGGCCCTGGGGCCTGCAGGGAAAGAGACAGCCGTGGTGAGTCCCCCTGGGGAAGGAGGGACCCAGGCCCAGGAAGGGATTGGGGTACTGCACTATAGTCCCATCCAAGCCTCCCTCCTGACCTTCAACCTGTCTTTCCCTTCCTTCCTCTGCTCCATGATCTACTTCAGCTGAGCCCCTTCCCTAAGATGCCTCTCCTTTAGTCCTTCCATGACTGTCCCCTCCTAACCTCATGGGTCTGTTAGGTCACTGAGAAGCTTTACCCTGAGACTTGCTCCCTTTTTTATTCTGCTTACTGTGACCCCCATCATAGGATTACCTGTTACAATATGGGTACCTACAGAAGCCTCTAGAAGGACCTGATGACTTCAGGGCAGAAGATATCATGGAGGCTCTGAGGTGAGAGGTCATAAGGTACATGCCTTAAAGGTCAAGGTTGCAAGGTCGTCTTTCCTTCTCATCTCTTCCTCTCCCCAGGCCCACTTCTGCCTGACCCCAGTCCATGTCGGGGATCTAGGGAATGGGTTGCTATCACTCAGGGTGGTGGGGCATGGAGTGAGATGGGGATTCAAAGATGAGGAGCAGTCACTGTATCTTCCTAGGCCCTAAGCATCCCTTTGGAGGCTCCATTGCACATTGTATCCAATATGCTATTAGTGACATCCCACAGGAAGTATAATTTACATGTAAAACTATGAGTTGAGTTGATTTGGAGTTGAGTTGTTGGCATGATGTTGCTTTTTGTAGACATTTAATTCAGCATTTATTTACATTTTGAAGTTTTCTTTTCCTACTTTGGATCTAATGGATAGTTTTTCTTTCTGCTCTCAGATATATTCACAGTCCCTGAAAAGCCACAGCGCCTGCAGTGCCTGAGGGATGAAATTGACCCAGAGCAGGCTGGGCTGGGAGGGGGGTCTAGTCAGGAGGAGAAGGCCAAGGGAGGACAGGCCTTCAGGTGGGACCAGTGGTGGCAGAGTCTCCAGAGGAGGGGGTGGGACACTTCCCCAGGGCAGGAGAAGGTTAGAGATTACAGTAGGGGAAGAGGGCTATACCCGAGGGGAATCTTACACAAGTAAAAGACCGAAGATGGGGAGGTGAAGCTGGAGTACCGCTATTTCTGCAGAACAGAAGAGAAAGTCCTAATTATGAGGACTGGGTACTGGAGTGACCCCATCAGCTTCAGAGATTCTGTGCCATTCTCAGCTACCACTGTGGGCAGAAGGGGGCCAAAGAACTATCCTCAGTTTCCAGTCATTCCAGATTCCCCTGCCCTGCTGGGCCCATCCCTCTCCCTCTTTTCAGAACTTTTCAGGAAGCATCTGAGCTGCCAGTCTCAGGTCAGCTGGATGATGCCACAAGGGCCCGCATGAGGCAGCCCCGTTGTGGTCTGGAGGACCCCTTCAACCAGAAGACCCTTAAATACCTCCTGCTGGGTGAGGACTGAGGCTGGGAAAGGGAGGGTAGGGAGACTGTGGCATGGCTCTGGAGTACAGGTGACACTGGGACAGCCTGGTCCAGCTCAGTGTTGAACGGATGATCACCTGGTGATTGGCTGATCATCGCCTACCTGGAGACGTAGCTTTGCTGAGTGAATGCCTGGCCTCAGGGGAGTTCTCTGGGGCTGGCAGAGGATCTCTGTTTCTCATCTGTTTTCCGGTCCAATAACCAGGCCGCTGGAGAAAGAAACACCTGACCTTTCGCATCTTGAACCTGCCTTCCACCCTCCCGCCCCACACAGCCCGGGCTGCCCTGCTTCAGGCCTTCCGGTACTGGAGCAATGTGGCCCCCCTGACCTTCCGGGAGGTGCAGGCTGGCTGGGCTGACATCCGCCTCTCCTTCCATGGCCGCCAGAGCCCGTACTGCTCCAAGCCCTTTGATGGACCTGGTAGGCACCAGCTCTCAGCTCCCACCTCACAGTTTGAGATGATCTCTGTCCCCTTGAGCCAGTGACTCTGGAACCTTAATGCTCAGGCTGCCCCCTATGCCCAACTGCACCCTACACTCTAATCACCTTCTAACATTCTCTTGGGGAGCAGCTGGTCACCTCCCTGGGGTCTTATCAAGTCTCCTCTTTGAAGCTTATGCCTTAGTCCTTGGTTTATGTTCCCCTCCTCAAGATACCTCTCTGAGAGGACTGGGCCAGAGAGAAGAGAGTGATTGGGAAGTACAGAGACAGAGGGATGGGCATCGCAAAGAGAACTGGGTGCTGACAAGGGGAGGTGAAAATTGAGAGAGAGGCATCCGAGAGACTGAATATAGATGGAAATTTAAGGGAATGGAAGAATTGGGGTTTATAACAGGTAGGGGATGCTCTAGCCTAGGAGACTCTGACCTCCTTCCTGTCTACCTTTGTCTTTGTCCAGGGAGGGTCCTGGCCCATGCTGACATCCCAGAGCTGGGCAGTGTGCACTTTGATGAAGACGAGCTCTGGACCGAGGGGACTTCCGGGGGGGTGAACCTACGCATCATTGCAGCCCATGAACTGGGCCACGCCCTGGGGCTTGGGCACTCCCGATATACCCAGGCCCTCATGGCCCCTGTCTATGCTGGCTACCGGGCCCACTTCAAGCTGCACCCAGATGACGTGGCAGGGATTCAGGCTCTCTACGGTTAGTATTTTCCCTCAGGTGACAGCTAGTCATGACCCCTAGTGATCAGGAAGGTCGGTGTGACCAGCATCTCTTCAGGCTTGAAGAGACAGGTCTGACCTCCATGGTAGGAGATGACTTGGCTTCTTTCTCTTCCTCCTACCCAGTTATTCAGGATTCTTCATTTTCAGCAGTTGTTTTTCTGACACTTGCATGTCTGACCTTCCTTCCAGGCCTCTCTTCCCTCTTACCCCTTCTTGGGGATGAAGAAGAATGAATATCCCAGCACACTTCCTTCCCCCTTTCTGGTGCCTCTCAAAACTAAAACGTGTCTCCTGTCCATATCAGTATGATCTTGCCTCCCACCAAGAAAAATTCTCTAGGATTTGCTTTTCCCATTTCTATGGGGCCTCTGAGCCAAACTTCTAGAAGAGTGGGAGGCCAGGTGCTATGAGTTCTCTCCTTGAGCAGCATTATGTGACCTTGCAGGCAAGAAGAGCCCAGAGATAGAGGATGAAGAAGAAGAGATGGAGCTCCCCTCTGTACCACACGTGCCCACAGAACCCAGTCCCATGCCAGACCCCTGCAGTGGTGAACTGGATGCCATGATGCTGGGTGAGGCCCTTCCCCTCTAGGCTGTAGGCAGGCAGTGGCAGCAGCCCACTGACCTCGAGACCTGGACAAATGGGAATGACATGGGACCTCAGCATGAGCAGCAGAGGTTAGATACCAGGCAGGGGTCAGTGGCCATGGAAGAAGGCATGTGGCATGGGGAGGGAGGCTTCAGAGCCAAATTAAAGGTGGGTTAGGTGGGCATTTACCTCCGTTACCTCCCTGTAAGGGCCACCAAAACATATCTGGTAATACAGCAAGATGAAGAAAACTCTATTGACTGGAATATCTGTTAGAGATGGTATTATACCTGCATGGAAGGACAACTTGGAAGCTACTTGGAATGGGAGGTGAGGTCCCCAAAGGGGAGCAGCTGTCTGTGGGGCTTTTGTTTTATTGAGTGAATCAGAGCTGAATTGCTCTGAATAACAAAGAGGCTGAACAGGAGTCTTCCTTCTCTACCTTAATTCTCTCTTTAAATTAAAGTTGAATGAAGTTTTGAGAACCCAGCCTGTGGGAGGAGAGCAAATTATCAGCCTGCCTGAGGTGCCCCCGTAAGTCTTTATTTGACCCATGTCTTTTTGACTTGTGCACACTTTTGCCCTCAGGGCCCCGAGGGAAGACTTACGCCTTCAAGGGGAACTACGTGTGGACGGTGACCCATTCAGGGCTGGGTCCCTTGTTCCAAGTGTCTGCACTTTGGGAGGGGCTCCCAGGAAACCTAGATGCCGCTGTCTACTCTCCTCGAACACAGTGGATTCACTTCTTTAAGGGTAAAAGGGACTGGTTTACAGTGTGTTACCTGAGGAGGGCCTACCATTAAAGAAGCCATAAAAGGGAGGGAGAGGTGAGAAGTTTCCGGGAGGGTGGAATGGGAGAACCAAAAGCTGTCACCTGAAGACAGAGATAACTTGTTCTTTCCTTACCTGCTCTCAGGAGACAAGGTGTGGCGCTATATTAATTTCAAGATGTCTCCTGGCTTCCCCAAGAAGCTGAATAGGGTGGAACCCAACCTGGATGCAGCTCTTTATTGGCCTTTCAACCAAAAGGTGTTCCTCTTCAAGGTATAAAGTTCGAAGCAGGGCAAATCCTTTCTTGGGAGGGGTGGGCTCCCTCACACTGAGAAGCAGACTTGCTCTCAAAGGGAGACAATTTGCCGCTGCGGGTAGACCCCTGGGGATACTTAAGCTCTCTCCTTATTCTCTTCTTCTCCTTACCCACTCTACTCCTAGGGCTCTGGGTACTGGCAGTGGGACGAGCTGGCCCCAGTTAACTTCAGCCACTACCCTAAACCAATCAAAGGGTTGTTTACGGGAGTCCCAACCCAGCCCTCCGCTGCTATGAGCTGGCGGGATGGCCATGTCTACTTCTTCAAGGATAAACAGTACTGGCGCCTCAACCGGCAGCTTCGAGTAGAGAAAGGCTATCCCAGAGATACGGCCCAAAATTGGATGCACTGTCACCCCCAGACCACAGACCCTGCGCCATCAGGTGGAGATGCCCCTCCGTCAGCCACAGGCACTGACCACTCTGCCATAGGAACAACCTTGGATACCACATCGACAGCCATAGATACCACCTTGAACATTGATCACTTACCCGGAGACCCCATCTTGGACATTACCCCCTCAGCCACAGGCTCCCCCACCCTTTCATTCCCTGGTAAAATCACCCTCCCAGAGGCCTAAGATGCGAATCAAATGTCAGCTCAGTAGGCTGCAGGGCTGCAGTAGGGGCATGAACCATAGACCTCAGGCCTTTAAATGTCCCAGCTCTGGCCACCACTCCTCTGTGCTCTTGCCCTCCTGGGCAGTCACTCCCTCGCTCTGGGTCAGCTCCCAACTCTATACATTTCTTCTCCATCCTAGATAGCACTTCCAACTGTGTTATCTGTTCTCTGGAAGACAGTGGTAGAAGGCAGGCATCACTTAGGCCCTTGGCTGATGGATGGCAACATCTGGGAAGCCTGGGTCCTGTTCTTCCTAGATAAAGTGCAAGAAAACGTCATGGCCAGTAAAATGAGCAAGGGCTTTGGGACCCTTTAAGAATCACATTTACTTGCTTATGACGTTGGGCAAGTTAATTAACCTCATTGAGTCTCAGATTCCCCATCTGCAAAATAAGGTTAATAGCAATCCTGCAGGGTGTTTGCATCAAATGAAATACTATTTGTGAAGTGCAGGGCACAATGTCTGGCACATTTGTGCTTAATAAAGTCTAACTCCTTGTTCATTAGAGAGGACTGAACAGCTCTTCCGCTGGCTGTGTGTGTAGCTGTGTGTCCGGGAGTCCAGTCTGATAAGGATAGATGTATCAGATCTTTAGGGGACCAGACAACTTGTCAGTCTGGCTAACTGTTTGGGGGCGCAGAGAAAGAAAAGAGCAGTAACAGCAGACGCTGGACTCCCCGGCTCAGTGTTCAATGCCATTTTATTCACATGCTCCTGTGTTCTTCCTCCCTCCCACCATAGCTTTGTTGCCCAGGGCAGGAATATATCTTCTTTCATGCTGTCTGGGGAACCAGGGAACGGACTCTGAGCAGGAGAATCAGACGAGGGAGTTAGAATGGGTTAGTGGCTGGGACAAAGTTCTAGTTAAGGAGATTAGCATCACCTACAATGAGAAGCAGAGAAGGCACTTATCTCCCATGAAGCCATGAAGACCAGGCTACTTTGGGCGAAAGGGCAAGACTCTGGCATGTGGGTCAATGGTCTCTCCTTGGAGCAAGTTCTGCGCCATGCATTGCCCCACAGTCCTCCCCACATTAAGGAGAGAAAGGGAAGCACCACGTAGGACAGTACTCCCAACTGAGGTGGGAGAAGGGGACTTGAGCCTATGGGACCCAGGAGGAAAGGCTAACCAGGAGCCAACTACCCCCTCATGAGAGGCATAGGGGTTAGGTGATCTTAGAGCTCCTCTGTGCCCTTCTCCCCACGAAATAGCTATCAAGTGCTTTAGGGAGCTTCTTGGTTTTCTGTAGGTCCTACAACAACAAAACCCCTTATTTTACCATTGTGAGGCACACTGAGGCAAGGCTATAAAAGGCTTTTTGAGTAAATTAGGAAGTCAGTTATTTTAGGGGCCAGGGCACCTCTATTATTGGACAGAGGTAGGTACTCATACTTCCATTCCTCTCCCCTCCCCACAAGATTCTCCTTTATCCGTCCCTGAAACAGATCCCTACAGGGCTGGTCTGGGTTGGAGTACAGATTCTAATCCCAATGAGAGAGGCAGGGGAGTTTGTGTGTGGTTCCTGTGGGCTCAGGTCCTGCACACTTGGCACTCCAAGGCCCTTGCTAGGGGCGGAAGCATCAGTGGAGGTTTAGGCTCAGGTCTGGGTGGAACCAGAAGGTGTGGTGAGGGGTACAGTGGAACCACAGTCAGAATCCAGGTCCAGGATGGTGTGGGGGGCTGTGGCCTGGGTGCCTGGTCCCAGTTGGCGCTCTCGAAGGCTCTGGAGATAACTCTGGAGAGGCACAGGGCAGAGAGGGCAGAAGGAAGGGCCTGGGTCAGAGGCCCCCCCCCCCAACCATCCCCTTGTGCCCTCTGCCCCATCCCCAGGTGTGCCCCTCCCCTCACTCACGGGAGCCAGACTATCAGCGGGGCTCCGGGCACTGGGGGGAAGCTGACGCCGGTAGCTGCCTTCACAGAGCCCCATCCCGGGGGAGGTCCGGTGCCACTTGGCCTCTTGCTGACGGATCTGAAGGAGCTGAAGATGCCTTCGCTGGTGGCTCAAGACCACTGCTTGGAGGGGGCCATATGGACTCAGGGAGGCCTCTTTAGACCCTGAATCCCACCCCCAGACACCCCCATCCTCTAGCGAAACCCATTTGATCTCCCTGTTCTCTCTCAAACCTCATTTCCCCCGCGGTTATTCTAAAAGAAGCTCTTCTTTGGAATCCTCCTACACTTTCTTCCTGGACTTCCCTGAGACCTTCCTTTCCTTCCATAACAGTCCCCAGTAACTAACTCCTCCCTGCTCCCTCTGACACTTTTTCCTCATTCTTACGCAGACTGTTGGTTCCTCCAACTCTAACTTTCTTTCAGTGCCCTGCCTCATTCACCTTAGACACCGCCACCCTTAAGTGTATCTCCCCCACCCCCGTGCCTGCCGCCCCCCGTCAAGTGTGGGAACTGGGAACATGAGAAGGCACAGGTGGGCTGCTTCTGTACCATGGCACTAACTCACCATTGGCGTGGCCTCCATGTTCCTCATCCATGAGCTTCCACTGGGCCAGGGCCCCAAGAGCCCCCAGGGCTGGCCAGGTGCCCAGCAAGACCCAGCTGTACCAGCAGAGAGGAGGCAAGGCTGGAAGTGCCTGCAAGCGTTGGCCCAGCCGACTGCCCAGTGCCAGCCCCTCTAGGAAGTAGTCAGCACAGGCCACCAGCACCCGCAGCACCCAGCAGGGCTGTGCCCAGAACTGTGAATGGATGTGGCCACCGAAGCGTGAGCAGGGCTCCCAGCAGTGCCAGCCCCACCAGCCCCCCAGCCGGCACCCAGGCTGAAGGTGGTTGGTAGATGGGCTCTGTGCCCAGCAGGGCCCCGGCACCCAGGGTCAGGCCTAGCAGGAGACCAGTCAGGAAGAGCCCAACGCTGCGAACCAACATGGTGACCAGGCCACAGAGGAGTCCAATGCCCAGCGCAATGCCCGCGCTCACCTCTAGGCTCAGCTGTGTCTCTAGCACTCGTTCCTTGTGGCACAGCAGGAAGATCACCAGAGCTCCTGACAGCAGGCCCGAGAGAAACATTACTGCCTTGAAGCAGCGGTAGCCTGGGAAGGGAGGCAGGAGGCACTGAGAGACAGAAAGGGGACATCTGCAGGGATGGCTCTGATGAATTAGAAGGGAGAGGAGTGGCTAACCAGAGGAGCAGAAGGCAGGAGCAGCAACCCAGGGACCTCAAGGCAAGGGGCAGAAAGGGATCATCTCAGGGAAGGCAGAGACCTTTCAAAAACTGTGAGGGGGTGGGAGGGAAAATCAGGAGGTAAGATGGATACACTTTGGGGAGTAAATATAGAAAGAAGGTCTAGTACTTCCAGGGATGGTAGATGGGGAGAAATCAGCACAGGCTGATTCAGGTTATGGGGGAAGGGTTGAAGAAGCCTTAAACATGGCAGATAATGTGGAAGTGCAATTTTGAGGTAGGAGGGAAGAGAGAGCCACGTGGGAGTTGACAGGGGTCAGAGCTAGAGGGTATGGATATGGGGCGTGGACAAGAAGAGCTGGCAAGAGCAGCATGGGCTATACTGAAGGTAGGCATCCCCTGATAGAAGAGTTGAGGTGGCCCAGGAGCAAAGGAGGAAGTTGGCATCATCCTTGAGGGTGACAGTTTTGGGCAGCTGCCCCCCAGAATCCTGGCCCTGCCCTCACCGAAGCAGCAGTAGATGATTCCAAAGCAGCAGCACAGAGCACACACCAGGGCGGGTGCCAGTTCAGGATTGTCCTGGGGTTCCAAGACACATCTTGGATCTGGAGGCTCTGGGAGTTGTTGATTAAAGGGCCTGGGGTCAGAGGTCATGGCCAGGGGCAACAAGGCTTCCTCCATGGCCGAAGAAAAGGTGATCACAGAGGGGAAGGTCAGTGTCAGCTCCTCTCATCCATCCATGAATATCTTGAGGGGGTTGGGAAACCTGCAAGGGGGTAGGGGGCAGGAACTCAGGTGCCCATGAATCTTGAGGATTCTGTGCCTCTACTTCTTCNCCCATAACGCCGGGATCACACCCTGAGCCGAAGGCAGACGCTTAACCGCTGTGCCACCCAGGCGCCCCCTGTGCCTCTACTTCTTATGAAGAAAGGCCAATTTCTGCAGGGAGCATGGCCTTGCTGGGGTAACTGAAAACATCTACAGGATTGGGTCAAGGGGAACCAGCTGTCTTTTTACTACCCTCTGAAACAAGGACAGTAAGTAAAACTTAAACTAAAATCTTACAAGGTGATGAGATTTTATCGGCTCCTTAGCTTTCTAGGGTGGGGTGGGAAGAGTAGAAAGTCCTAGGTCGGTGGAAGGAGGGGCCCAGGGCCGCTAGTGGGACTGGACACTAAAGGCCCAGCAGCTTGCTCCAGCTAAAAAGAAAACTTGCCCCATCTGCAGCTGGGACTCAACACTGCCTCACTGGACTGGGAAAGGTGGGGTTAACCGAGGGGGGAGGAGGAGAAAGAGGAGAGAATGAGTCATGGTGGGGTCTCTGGACAGCTGCTCCAACCCCAGGGAAGGAAGAGGGGGAAAAAAGAAACGGACACCAAAAGTTTGGGACAAGAAATCAGAGTAGAGACAGTCCCCACACTTTGTCAAGGTTCTGAAGCCTCGGCTTCATGTGGAGATGGAGTTGTTGGGGGAGGGGACATCCGGCCACAGTCCAATTCCCATGGTCCCTCTTGGACTAAGCAGGCACCTTGCCCACAGACATCTCACATCCTGGTAGCCTCTTGCTCCTCCTCTCAGGACATTGGTGGGACTTTTCCTACCCCTCCCTTTCCCCAGGGGTGTCAGGGCTGCCTGTGGGATTTGAATTCAGCTCCTGAAAGGAGAACACCAAGGAGGGGCTGGTATTGGGGGCACTGTGGGAGTGGGATAGGATGGTTGCAGGCACTTTCATCTGTCTTCTTTTGGACATCAAGGTCCTAACAGGCTAGAGGGTTCACGTGGGAAATCCCTGGGGCTGCTCTCTTCAATCCGCTTGGAAGTCTAGGGACTCTTAAACAAGGACAGATTGGGGAAGGAGTGTTAACTACTCACCACCCTGCCAGGGCTCAGGAGAGGAGGGGGTAGAAGTGCTTCCCTAACCCCCCTGCTGCATCCTTGCCCGGAGGTCCTAGGCGTCCGGGCGGCTGTCGGGCGTGGGGCACCCCCGGGGTCACTCTGTTCGTTGCCCCCTAAACTCTTGCAAGTCGAAGCCCAAGCCCCGTGAGCTAAATGCAACCAGCCTGGGGGGTGGAGGAAGGGGACAGGGTGTGTGGGGGTGACATCACGGGGCGGGCCCCTCCAACTCTTTTCCTTATGTGTGGGGGGGACCCAGTTTGCCCACTGCTCTAGGCTGGGACCTGACACCCCCCAACCATAGCAGGGAAAGGTTTTGGGGACACCGCAAGAAGTTTGGGGAAAGTTCTCTGAATACTCAGGCGATGACTCGACAACTAGAAGCTCTCAAAGCCCTAACTGGGGTCCCAGTATCCCCCTAGCCCCGGCTTGGTTTCTTCCACTTCCCAGAGAATTGGAGTATTGTCTTCTGGAGAACCTGGTGGTCGAGATCGGGGACCCGGGGAAGGGGCTTTTACAAGACTGGGGGCGCCGGCGAGGGGCTCATGGGCGGAAAAACTTGCGGAGCAAGACGGGGTCTGGAAGGGGGACTAACGAGAGAGGAGCGTGCAGAGGAGGGGACCCAAACTGGGTCTGCGTGGGGGCGGGGGCGCGTTGTCGACGTCGCCCGAGAGAAGCTCGGTATGCAAATGAGACGCAAAACAGCATGTAGATGAGTGCAGTGATTTTTGGCCCTCCGCTTGGTTCCTGAGCCCAGCGGAGCTAGGCTCCTAGTCGCCCAGAACTGCTCCGTTGACGGTGCCTTGGAGCTGCGACCCGAGGGGCGGATCCGGGCCGTGGGAGCTGCAGTTATACCGGGCAGTTCGCCAGCTGGGTCAGGCGTCGGGGAGGCCGAGGATTGCTGGGAAAGATGGGCCAGTGCAGGGAGGCCAGGGTGGGGGCTGGCCCGGGGCGTCCTCCCCTCTGCTCCAGCTCCGCATGATACAAAAGGGCCTCTGTCCTCGCTACAGGCAGCAGGGAAAGGACCAGGGTGGTGGCTTTTCTACGCTCCCTGTTTTGTCTGCAAAGGAAACAGACTGTGGCTCGGTGGCTGTCTATCTCCCAGTCTCGGCAAAGCCCAAGAACACAGCCAGAGGAACCCTGAAAAATTTGTCCCTTGTCCGCAGGCACTGCTGCAGCGCCCACCAGCGGTGCAGCCTGCGGGGATATCACGCCAGCACGCGGAGGGTGGCAGCAGAGAGCCCTTTAAGGGGCGGGGCCAGTGCTTCCTCAGGACCGCCTCCTCCGATTTGACTCAGCGCTTGCTCGACTGGCTCGCGCCTCCGCCAACCGCTTTTTCGTTTCCTTCCCGTCTCTTCTCTGGTGACCCCGGAAGTGGAAGTAGGCGTAGGTCGGCGGCCACCGCGGGGACGGAAGGCGGAAGCAGAGCGTGAGCGGGAGGCGGAGCCGGGGGAGCTGCTCTCGTAGCTCCCCCTGGCCCTAGGCCCAGCTGCTCGAGGGGGAGGAGTTACCGCCGCTCTTCGGGTACGTTACCTTCGCCCCCTCTACCCAACCCAAGGGTTTCCTGGATGTCTTTCTCAGGGGCAACCCTAAGCTCCGCCCCCCAGGTTTTCTTTAAGAGCCGCACGGTCCCCGCCCTTTTCTGGCAGCCTGCGGCCCCCCTTTCCGGTCTTCTTTCCCTTTTTACCCAAGAGTAACCCCCGGACCACACCCTTTGCGGTACCTCCCTCTTTCCCTGTTTCTGGATTATAGCTTTATGGGGAAAGAAGAAAAACTAAGGGGATTTGGGGGGGGGGAGCACGGTTGTGGTTAATGTAGCATTGGCTTATTGGTAGGGATAACGAATGCCCCAGAAGAATTTGAGAAAACAAGGGAGGTGGGTGCATTAATTATGTCCCCAATTTAAGGTTATTTAACCCCTCTCTTGGTTCAATCCTGATCATCCCCACCTTGATACCTTTGTTACAGGCATCAGAACTTATCATGATGGCTGTGACCTAAAATCCTCAGGAAGCCCCCGGGGTCATGGCCCAGAAGCACCCCGGAGAAAGAGGGTTGTGTGGAGCCCACCACAGTGGTGGTGCCTCCTTCAGGACTTTAGGATCCTCTGTGGACCCTGAAATACTTTCGTTCTCAGGACTCAGGGACTCAGCGGGGCCTGCTCCTAATGGTACCCGCTGCCTCACAGAGCGCTCTAGTCCTAAGTACACACAGCCCCCAAACCCAGCCCACTGGTCGGATCCAAGCCATGGCCCCCCAAGGGGTCCAGGACCCCCCAGGGATGGAGAGGACCCTGATCAGAGTGAGGCATCTTCAGAAGAAGAGTCAGGAGTGGACCAGGAACTCTCAAGAGAGAATGAGGCTGGGTACCAGGAGGATGGGAACCCTTCTTTTCTTTCCATTCCATCTGCTTGCAACTGCCAGGGAACCCCTGGAATCCCTGAAGGGCCTTACTCTGAGGGAGGAGATAGCTCTTCTAGCAACTTTTGCCACCATTGTACCTCTCCAGTTTTGGGGGAAGATGAAGAGTTGGAAGAGGAATATGATGATGAGGAACCTCTTAAGTTCCCCAGTGATTTTTCACGTGTGCCGAGTGGGAAGAAACCTCCACCCCGGAGACAGCGGCACCGCATTCCGGCCAAGGAGGATACTCGGGAGGGTGGACGCAGAGATCCCCGGTCCCCTGGCCGACATCGGCTGGGCCGGAAAAGAAGTCAGGCAGATAAGCGCAGAGGCCTGGGATTATGGGGAGCAGAGGAACTGTGTCAGCTTGGACAGGCAGGCTTCTGGGGGCTGATTGAACTGCTGGTATTTGTGGGAGAGTACGTGGAAACTTGTGGGCATCTCATCTATGCATGCAGGCAGCTGAAAGGCAGTGATCTGGACCTTTTTCGAGTCTGGTTGGGAGTCTGGGCAGGGCGGCTGGGGGCCTGGGCCCAGGTGATGTTCCAATTTCTGAGCCAAGGATGTTGCTACGGGGCAGGGCTGTTCACCCGTTTTCTTAGGCTTCTGGGTGCTTTGCTGCTTCTGGCTCTGGCCCTCTTTTTGGGCTGTTTACAGTTGGGCTGGCGGTTTCTGGTGGGACTGGGTGACTGGTTAGGCTGGAGGGGTAAAGCCACTTGGCTCTTTTCTTGGCTGGCTTTGCCCACCTTGCAGCGTTGCCTGATTCTGCTGAGAGATAGCAGGCCATGGCAGCAGTTGGTAAAAATGTTTCAGTGGGGTTGGCTGGAGTTGCCCTGGGTCAAGCCAAGGACTAACAGGCAGGGGAATGCACCTGTAGCTGGTGGTCGCTACTGCCAGCCTGAAGAGGAAGTGACTCGACTCTTGACCATGGCTGGGGTTCCTGAGGATGAGCTAAACCCTTTCCATGTGTTGGGGGTTGAAGCCACAGCATCAGATGTTGAACTGAAGAAGGCCTATAGGCAACTGGCAGTGATGGTGAGTATCTTTCCCCTGTTTCCTGTTCCTCTTTTGTTCTCATATTTTATTTTCTATTCTAATTTTAGGGAGAGTAGCATAAAGAGAAGGCAGGTAAAAAGTCAACTTGAGGCTGGAGTAACAGTCATAAAGACTTTTTCCCCTCTACTATGGGATCTGACTTGCCCTTCATTTTAAGCTTTTTGTCATGAGATTTTTTTTTTTTTTTTTTTTTTTTTTTAGATTTATTTGAGAGAGAGGGTGCTAGAGAGAGTGCATGAGGTGGGGCAGGGGGGTGTGGGGGAAGCTGACTTCCCACTGAGCAGGGAGCCTGATGCAGGGGCTTGGTCCTAGGACTCCAGGATCATGACCTGAGCCGAAGGCAGACCCTTAACCGACTGAGTCACACAGGTGCCCCTTTTCATGAGATTCTTAATAAAAAGAAATGAACCTGGTCTATCACTGTTGGACCAGTCACCCTGGAATATCCAGGTGAAGTCCCTCCAACTAGGGTGGAGAAGAGGCCTAATCAGAAAGCCTGTCAACTCCTCTACCTTGAACAAATGAGGGTTTTTTTGAACGGGGAAATCCAACTATTTGTCCCAGAGAGGCAAGTGTGGACTTAGTGTGGGAAGGTTCAGGGGGTGCATGTGATTATTCCAGGACCAGGTGGAAGAAAACAAAGTTTATTTCAAGACCAGCAATCTAGAGTGGAAAAGGGAAAGAGAACAGAACATATATCATTGAGAGGCATGTGCATCTGTACGTCATACATGAACATATGGTTGTGGTTTTTTTTTTTTTAAAGATTTCATTTTTAAGTGATCTCTACACCTGATGTGGGGCTCAAACCCACAACCCTGAGATCAAGAGTCCCATTGTCCCACTGAATGAGCCACCCAGGTGCCTCATGATATGGTTGCTTTTATTGATTAAGGAGGTGGGGGGTGGTACAGGTGACAGTTGTGATGCACCATATGCCCGAGGGAAATGGTTTATTACAAGCATGCAAATTGCTTTTAGTAGATATTAATTTGGTATTTTTAGATACGATTATTATTGCTTTTTCTGTAAGTAAAACTATATTATGAATGTAAGTAATGTGTGTAAATTCCATCGGAGGCCTATTTGTGTATGGAACTGGACTGATAAAATTACCACGGTGCGTAAATTACCTCAACGACTGCATGACAACAAAGAGGAATGAGTAACCAATGTGTCGCATTAACCAGTCAAGACACCATAAGATACCAGGCCTGTAACTTAGCAGAGGACTAAATTAGTTTGGTGGGACATGCATGCGCCTTAGTGGATAGACTGGGATATTCTTAAGAATGAGGAGCAACGGTTTACACTCAGATTGTTACTAGCAGTAGAGCTCTTTTCTCACTTTAGTGTCTTTTAGCAGACATCCTCTCTTGGAGAATATCAGCCTTAGAAAAATTCTCATTTTCGGGGTGCCTGGGTGGCGCAGTCGTTAAGCGTCTGCCTTCGGCTCAGGGCGTGATCCCGGCGTTGTGGGATCGAGCCCCACATCAGGCTCCTCCGCTATGAGCCTGCTTCTTCCTCTCCCACTCCCCCTGCTTGTGTTCCCTCTCTCGCTGGCTGTCTCTGTCAATAAATAAAATCTTAAAAAAGAAAAAAAAAACTCCTTTAAAAAAAGAAGAAAAGAAAAACAAAAAGAAAAATTCTCATTTTCAACTTGCTTTCTTGGAGTAGAGATATAGTTAAGTACCCTGATCCTCAACACACCTGCCCCACACCTCAGAGTACTCCCTTGTTCTGGGCCAGTGTCTCTGGGTTTCTTTTCTTTTTTTTTTTTTTTTTTAAAGATTTTATTTATTTATTTGACAGAGATAGAGACAGCCCGCGAGAGAGGGAACACAAGCAGGGGAAGTGGGAGAGGAAGAAGCAGGCTCGCAGCAGAAGAGCCTGATGTGGGGCTCGATCCCACAACGCCAGGATCACGCCCTGAGCCGAAGGCAGACGCTTAACCGCTGTGCCACCCAGGCGCCCCCTGGGTTTCTTTTACATAACTTCTCACTGCCCTTATTAGGCCTCAGAGTGACCGTGACTAAAAGGTTGTTCTATAAGCTTGGGTATGTGGAGATTTAACAGCATTCTATTTATTTGGCATCATCAGGAGACTAGCTTTACTCTGTATTTTTGGAAAGGGAGGGTGGGAACAATCAGGAAGTGAAGGAGGTGAGGATACTATTTGTCTCAGAAAAGGCTGAAAGATGGATAAAAAGGCCTGTGAGGATCACGATATGCTATTTCATTTCTGGGATAGAAAGGCATATTGTTGTAGGAAGTACATAGGAGAATTTTCTAGTTAGAAAGAGTTAGGGGGCGCCTGGGTGGCTCAGTTGTTAAGCGTCTGCCTTTGGCTCAGGGCATGATTCCAGTCCTGGGATTGAGCCCCACATCAGGCTTCTTCGCTGGGAGCCTGCTTCTTCCTCTCCCACTCCCCCTGCCTGTGTTCCCTCTCTTGCTGGCTGTCTCTCTCTCCCTCAAATAAATAAATAAAATCTTTAAAAAAAAAAAAAGAAAAAGAAAGAGAGGATGTAATCTTTTTGGAACTCTTTATTTTATGATTGACAATAGAGTTAAAATGTGAGGGCTTAGTATGCATGTACCAGGTAGGGTGACCAACCATCCCTGTTTTCCTTGGATTGTGGGTTTCCTGAGACATGAACTTTCAGTGCTAAAACTGGGACAATCCCAGGCACACTGAGATGGTGGGTCACCTAGCGTCAGATTCTCTACAATATATGTTGTAAGAATTCTCCCAGTAACCCATGATAGATGTATTATTCTAGGTCATATAGCTAATAGTGGCAGAGCTAGAACTTGATCCCGGTATCTGTCTGCAGAGCCAGAGCAATTAGTCATTAAGCTGTATTGATTCTCTAAAAGGGTGGTGAAAGAGAACCCTTTGATATGAGGGTTATTATTATTTTTTAAATAGGTTCCTCACCCAGTGTGTAGCCCAAGGTGGAGCCCAATGCCAGGCTTTAACTCACAACCCTGAGATCAAGAATCGGATGCTTAACCCACTGAACCACTGAGGCATCCTGATAATGAGGTTATTTTGACCTAAGATGAGGAGAGGGTTGGAATGGATTTGTGATGAAATCTTTGTCTTGGTAGGTTCATCCTGACAAAAATCATCATCCCCGGGCAGAGGAGGCCTTCAAGGTTTTGCGGGCAGCTTGGGACATTGTCAGCAACCCTGAAAGACGGAAGGAATATGAAATGTAAGTTGGAAATGGGAAATTGTCAAGTGGGATAAATGAATAATCTTAAAAGTAGAGGTCCCTGGACTTGTGGATGAGGCTCTCTAAGGTGGAAAGAACTGGGGTTGCTTATCTTTCTAGCTGGCCAGGGGCCTCAAGAGGGTAAAAGCTTCATCTCCCTTTGTCCCTTGCCCGGTACCTTCTGATTTACAAAGGCTTTCTTCTCTTAGGAAACAAATGGCAGAGAATGAGCTGAGCCGGTCAGTGAATGAGTTTCTGTCCAAGCTGCAGGATGACCTCAAAGAGGCAATGAATACAATGATGTGCAGCCGATGCCAGGGAAAGCATAGGTACGAAATAGGGTAGGGGTGGGACAGCCACAGCTTAGGCACTGGGTAGCCAGAGACCTCCTTGTGAGTATTACTGGTAATTGGGGGATACAGCTGATGAGTAAAAAGACCCTGACGTTTCTACTTTTGCCATAGTATCAAAAGATTGGGGATTTGAATTAGTAAGAAAAAAAGTAATATTTTTAGTTTTAAGAGAGGTTGAGGGTACAGGTGTTTGTAGACATAGGTAACAACTGGAGATAATTTTAAAATTGATATTTTAGCCATATTTGCCAATAATAATGATACTATACACTTGATCTTAGCCAAAAGGCCAAGAAGCAATTAGAATGATGATACTATAACAATACAGTAGGCTTGACAAATTAAAAGGAACTGTCCTTTTGTTGGGTTTTAGGAGGTTTGAAATGGACCGGGAACCCAAGAGTGCCAGATACTGTGCTGAGTGTAATAGACTGCATCCTGCTGAGGAAGGAGACTTTTGGGCAGAGTCAAGCATGTTGGGCCTCAAAATCACCTATTTTGCACTGATGGATGGAAAGGTGTATGACATCACAGGTATACTTCTGTTCTCTAGAAATATGGGCTCATGTATGCTCAAAACTGTAATGGTTTGGCTAATTATTTCTCATGCTTGTAGAATGGGCTGGATGCCAGCGTGTGGGGATCTCTCCAGATACCCACAGAGTCCCCTATCACATCTCATTTGGTTCTCGGATTCCAGGCACCAGTGGGCGGCAGAGGTAGGTGTTACTTCTTTCAACAATCTACCTGCTATTGTAGTTCTGAATAGGATTTCAGATGACACCCTGCTTAGGACGCCTAGATGTCTTACCCTTAAGAAGTTTGGCAGCTGGCTCAGTGTGTCTTTCTTTTTTCCAGTGTATCTTTACCTTAGGTATAAACAGGTAACACAGGTAACCATATAACTCTTAATAGCTCTTGCCTCATAATGTCTTCTGTTTTCCTCTCAGAGCAACCCCAGATGCCCCTCCTGCTGACCTTCAGGATTTCTTGAGCCGGATCTTTCAAGTACCCCCAGGCCAGATGTCCAATGGGAACTTCTTTGCAGCTCCTCAGCCTGGCCCTGGGGCCACTGCAGCCTCTAAGCCCAACAGCACAGTACCCAAGGGAGAAGCCAAACCGAAGCGGCGGAAGAAAGTGAGGAGGCCCTTCCAACGTTGACACCCCACCTCTTCTTTCCTCAGATCAATGTCAGGGAGTCAAAAGGGCTGTGTATAGCACAGGATGGAGTTTTGACTTGTTTATTTTTAAATATTTAAAAAAGGGAAAATTTTAAGCTCAAATTGTTCACTCAGTACTTGTAGGAAGCCCCGGAACCACTCTCCCTCCTCCACCAGCACCTAGGAACCGAATCTTGTCTTCTGACAATACCAAAGAAATAGGGGTGGCTAGAGCAAAGAACCTAGAGCCGGGACCTGGGCTGGACAATATCCCCCATGGTAGTGTGGGAACTGGTATTTCATTGGGGTCTGTATGCCTTTGTCTTTTGCTTCTAGAGCAGATGACACTTTTCCCCTCTTTTTAAACTACGAGTCTATGTTATAATTTCTTGACCCATTTCAGGAGGGAGCCCCCTCCTTTACCCCAACAAACTAGTTAAAAGAACAAGAAAGCATGTAGCCCTAATTATAGGAGATTATACATAGAGTTCAGAGAGTGGGAACTTTGAATTTTTCCTCTGACATTCACTTTGTGGGTAAATACCCAACTTCATGCTTGTTGCTGCAGGGATGGCCAAAACTAATAATTTTTAAAAAGCAGACTCATGCCCTCTGCCCTTGGGTGAGGGGGAAGGATACAGGGGTTCCCAGAAGCCCCCTTATGATCCAAGGGTTTGTATTTTTTTAAGTTTGTTCATATTTGTATGTACATATCTATTTAAAGCCAGGGGATTATCTTTCTATAAATATATAACTGGCAACCTGTATCTTCCCTCTCTTCTTTGCCTTTTTCTCACTTGAGAATCCTTTACCTACTACGTGTTAGCTAAGTGAAGGGTCTCCTACTGGACCAAGGGAGAGGGGATAAAAAAATGCCTTAGAGAAGTTTTACACAGTAAGTTGCTATTCCTTGTTTCTTCCCCAGCCTTATGAGGACATCCCCCTACCCTTCCTGCTGACCAAACTGTAGCCATATCTGGAAAAAAAACAACAAAACTTTATTTTAAGGAAAATACACAGCAGAACAGAGCTGGAAGGTGGTGTAGGTGGAAGATCTGGAAAAACTTAATCACCAAACTGCTCAAACATGGCTTCCTGCTGTGAGGGAGAGTGATTTGGCCTTTATCTTTCCCACCTTTCCTGTTTCAAAAAAATCTGCTCTTAGCAGGGCTGGGCCCAGGGAGCCCCATTTTCTAATCTGTTTTCTTCCTGGGAGTTTGGGAAAGGTTAATAGTTCTCAGGCTTTCAAGATACAGAAGACAATATGGAGAACGAAAGGATGTTACAGCCCTTTGGTCCAGCGTTACCCCCAGTCCCATCCCTCAGTATTTGTTGATGCCAAAGAGACGAACCCCATGGAATTGGGGTAACTTAGGCAGCAATACGCTGAGCAATGAGGCTGTGTTGATGAAGAAGTGAGCAGCATCATACTTGGTGTAGAAGCTGGCCAGGAGGTAGCTGGGGAGAGAAGAAATGGGTTAAGTGAAGTTGGCCTTCCCTGTCCATATTTATGACTTTGCAGTGGCCTTCTCTTCTATTTTAAATGACCAGTTTTATTGCATACAGTCCTAGAATATCTGAAAACATTCCAGTTAAATTAACAGTATTTACTTTGTGGTTGGGGAGATAATCAGCAACTTTAGCTGGAGATTTATGAGCTAGTGTTTTTTAATTGTTGATGACATGGCAAATGACAGCTGAAGTCTATATGACTGTTACCGTCCCTCTGCTTCCATTCTTCACAGTTTTCATAGATTTATATTAGTTCTGCTTTATTTATTCACTTCCTTTGGAAGTGTAAAACCATTTGGTTTTACTTGGCGTTTTCTCAGTCCTTTCTCCATTCCTCTACCACCAGGCAGCAAAGAATTCTTGATTACTATCTTCTACTTTTTATTGCTCTCCCTAGATTTAGACCATACCATAGTATCTTCAAAGGGTCTAAGTGAATAGTCTGCTTTTTAAAAGCTTCTCTGTGGGGGTTTCTCCTTGACACTTGGAGCATTTCCCGTATCTCCCCCTGGACTCACAGTACGATAGGAGAGATGCTGAGGAATTTGCGGGAAGAGGTAAATTGGAGCCTGTAGTCCATCTGTTGCCAGTGTGTCAGTAGCCGAGCCTTTCCTTGGTCAGGGGTCTCAAAGGGTGTCCCTTTCACCGTATGTAAGAAGACATACATAGCCTGGGAGGAAGGAAGGGGGCAGTGTGAAGAGGCAGAAAGTAGTTTTTTAGCCCAAGAATTATGCTGAGATTCCCAAAAGGAAGACATAAATCCCCAAATAATTGGTGATTTTGTTTTTGGTTGGGAAAGGCCTGGGATGGGTATAAGAGTGTGGTTTAGTGCTCACCAAGTTATGGATGACGTTGGTCAGGGTCCAGACAACAGGAATGCTGAAGAAGCGGATGCTGAGTCGAACCGCATGCAGCAGTCCTACCAAGATGATGTAGGCCAGCCAGGTGCCCTGGCTATTCATCACTCGAGTGTTGGGGTTTACTTCGCTGTGTGCTACCCCCACGTTCATCCTACCGCCGTCGGGGATCAGGCAGGAGTCCAACTCAATTTCCTCTCAACGTGTCTTTGAATTTGTTCCCCCCAAGTTGTCTCCTGAATAGCCCAAATCCCCTGAACTCTACTGGGAATAAAAGAACTTCCCCATTGCGCACAAAGGAAGAACTGAAGATTTAATGAAAAAAACTTAAAAGGCAAGATGAGTCCTCTCTACTCTTAGAGATATTGATGGTAATCTTTACCCTGATACTTACACTTCAACTGTAACCTGAAGCGGTAAGCCTGAGGTTGGGGCAGAGACTTCCGGCAGCAGGGGAAACAGGAACCACTAATAAGGGATGAGGGGTTACAATTACTTCTGATCCCCACCTCTTCCTTTGGGGCTTGCCCGTCCTGTCTCTCATTCCCTTGGCATGTAAGCAAGCCTCATCCCAATCCCTTTCTCAAGCAAAGGGCGCTGCCAAGTAATTTACCCAATGGCTTTTAGATTGAGCTAGGAAGGTGTTAGGTTTTTTTTTTTCTCGTCGCCAATGAAATCAAGACCGCAAGGCAAACGTGGTTCGAGGGAGGAACTTTATTGCAAGCACCCTCGGGCGAGGTTCCACGACTCAGGAAAGAGTGGTGAGTCAGGAAAGAGTGGTGAGTCGGAGAAGTTGCGCCCAGGTCATTAGTAGTCAGGCAGCGATAGATTCCCTTGGGGCACGAGAGGAACACCCCCGAGGGAGTGCAGTAAGGAAGGGAGGAGGTGATGTTGGCGGTGCGAGGGGTGAGGGTGTCGATGGTGGAGGAAAGATTAAGGATTGGTATGGTCCCTCCAATGGGTCCGATGTGGACTGTCTTATTGTTGATGGTGGAATTGGGGAGGGGCCACCGGGTTGGAATGGGTATCCCCACAATGTTAGAGAGAGTAGAGAAGGGGAAACAGATCCAGCAGTCACGGTCCTGAGAGACGTTCCGCCACAGGTTATAGCTGGAGTTTAAAAGGGCCACTGTCAGTTGCTCAGTGGTGGGAACCTTCTGGATGCTGTTGAGATTGATTCCCTTGTAGGTGGGATAGGCCTCGGCTTGTAGTTGCTCATGTAACCTCCTATTTGCTGGGTTTGGTTACGGCCGGCCTGGTCCTGGACCTCTCCTCTGTCAGAGTCTCCTATCTGGGCCAGATATGTCCAGCAGACCTTCCCCGTCTTGGGGTAAGTGTCACAAGGGTGACTGTACCTTTCAGTGAGGTCAGACATCCAGAAGGTTCTTCCTGGGGCGTGGACAGATGTGCAAGTATATGGGGACTTTCCTGCGTAGCATTTACTAGGCATATAGGTGAATGACTGGAAGTACCTTGTGCGTCCGCTGCCACGCATGCATTCACATTCTGTCGCTTGGGTCAGGGGGCTCAGGAGAACCAGAGGGAGGACCCCGTACCAAGCGAAGTTTGGTAGGGCCTACCATCTGAGAGGTCCAGTCATTACCTGTAGGCGCCCGTTTGAGGTTGTTGATGTGTACCCACGCCTGGTGCCCCAGCAGTTTTGCCGCAGTTGGGGTGGTGAGGATGACAGTATGAGGCCCTGTCCATCGCGTCTGCAAGGAGCCTGGTTGCAGATTTCTGAGGAGGACCTGGTCCCCTGGGAATAGCCCTTGAGCGGGGGCTTCCTTACGGTCATGATCGTTTGGGGCAGGGATAACAGCATCAGCATGAGCTCTCAGGAGGGCCCTCAGGAGGGTGAGGTAAGGCAGGTAGGAAAGGAGAGGTGGGGGAGAGGCTGGGAAGTTGTGGTTTATGAGGAAAGGTTGGCCGTACAGCAGCTCAAATGGGCTTAATCCTGAAGGTCCGCAGAGGTTGCCCTAAGCCTGGTGAGGGCCAGGGGCAAGAGTGTGGGCCACGAAAGATGGGTTTCCAAGGTCAGTTTGGTGAGCTGTGCCTTGAGGAACCCGTTGGCTTTTTCTACCTTACCCGACGATTGAGGGTGGTAGGGGATGTGGAGTTTCCAGGTGATGTTGAGACTCTGCCACCTGTTGGGTTATACTGGAGAGGAAAGCAGGTCCATTGTCTGACTGCAGAGTTCGGGGTAGTCCGAATCTCGGAATGATGTGCTCAATGAGAATTGTGGCCACTGTATCCGCTCTCAGGCCATGGGATATGCCTCGATCCAGCCTGTGAATGTATCGACCAGAGTTAACAGGTATCGGAAGGTTTTGTGGCGGGGCATATGAGCGAAGTCCAGTTGCCAGTCTTCTGGCTAATGGCCACGGAGTTGTTGGTTGGGCCCTGGTCTGCAGTTTCCACCCTGTGCCTTTACGGCCTAACAGGTTTTACAGGCTCTGTGAACTGTCCCAATTACCCGAGATAGGGAAGGGTGGTGAAAAAGAGGTTGCAGGAACTGGTGGAGGGCCTTTGGGCCAACGTGGAGAGACTGGTGAATGTCTGTGATTAGGGTGTGAGCCATGTTTTCCGGCAGGGCAATTTTATTCTGGATGTAGATCCATCCCTTGTCTCCGGGTTTTCCCCCTAGGCCTTGGAGGGTTTGCACCTCCTTTTCAGAGTAAGAAGGCCCGTGGGGGGTGTTGAGGAAGAGGATCGGAGCCAAAGAGGTGTTTAGGGCCGTTTGCCTGGCCACTAAGTCCGCCCTGTTATTGCCTTGGGAGACCGGGTCCTTGGAGGTCTGGTGGCCATGGCAGTGGACTACTGCTACCTCGGTGGGCAAGCTAAGGGCCTCGAGTAATTTGGCAGTGAGAGGCCCATTAACTATAGGAGTGCCCTTGGTGGTCAGGAACCCCCGCTCCTGCCAAAGGAAGGAGTGGGTGTGAGTTATGAGATAGGCGTACTTGGAGTCCGTGTATATAGTGACTCGCTGTCCCTTAGACAGGTGTAGCGCCTGGGTGAGAGCTATAAGCTCAGCCTTCTGGGAGGTGGTCCCGATAGGAAGGGGAGCTGTTTCTATTACTGCCTCCAAAGTGACTACAGCATAGGCAGCGCGTCTTTGGCCGTCCGAGGCCAGGAGGGAGCTGCCGTCCATGAAGAGCACGCGGTCAGGGTTAGGCAACGGCTGATCAGAGAGCCCTGGGTGAGAGGGAGTGAGGTCCTCCAGGAGTTGCGGGCAGGAATGAGTGGGTTCAGGGGTGAGCGAGGGTGCAGGCAACAAAGTAGGAGGGTTTAAGCGAGGGGAGGCAGAGAGGGAAATTTGCGGATTTTCAACGAATAGCAAATGGTACAGTTGCAGGCGGGAGGGGGTTAACTGGGCCAGGGATTGGTGGCTGAGGAGATCCATGAGTCGGTGGGGAGAGTAGACTACAAGGGGCTGTCCCAGAGTAAGTTTGAGGGCCTCCTTGGTTAGGGAGGCAGTGGCCGCCAGTGCCCTGAGGCAGGGTTGCCATCCTCGGGTGGTGGTGTCTAATTGCTTAGACAGATAGGCTACGGCCCTGTGTGTGGGCCCCGCTGGTTGGACTAGGCCAGTGGCTGAGCTGGAGCGCTCATCGGTGAAAAGATGGAAGGGTTTAGAGAGGTATTTTAACAGGGCTACGGTGGGATGCAATGATGGGTTTAGAGGTGTCCCATACCTGGGGGTCCGCTGCGGGTAGACTATCTGGGGTGGGGGTCGGAGGGGCAGGAAGGAGGGGTAAGACGAGACACTCTGAAGTCGAGGGGGAAGGAGAGAGGCGAATAGTAGCTTGCAGTTTCTGGAGGACGTCTCTTCCCAGTAGGGGGACCGGGGCAGGAGGGTTACGAGGAACGAGTGGGAGAAGGGGAAACCATCCAGGCTGCAAGTAAGGGGAAGGGTCACCCTAGGAGAGGAGGAAGTCCCACCGATCCCCATGACAGTGACCGGTGAGGTTCATGTAGGTCCCGAGTAGGATGGCAAAACTGAGTAGGTAGCCCCCGTGTCCAAGCAGAAAGGAGATGGACTTACCCGCTACCTGGAGCGCAACCCTGGGCTCAGCCTGGGTGAGAGGGGTGTCCGAGTCTGGGCTCCATCAATCGTCCTCCAACCCGAGCAGCTGGAAGGCCGGACTTACCGTCTCGAGGTTGCCCCCGTGTAGAGGCGCTGAGGATTCCCCGAGGTTAGGACAGTCTGATTTCCAATGTCTCATCATGTGGCACTGAAGACACGGTCGAGTTGGCACCTTTGGGTTGGGACATTGACGAGCCCAGTGTCCCTCGGGTCCGCATTTGAAGCAGACCCCCAGAGGGGTGCGGCTGGCTGCCCCTCTCTGTTGGCTTCCGGAGCCGGCCAGCCGCAGGGCTGCTCCCAAGGCCTGGGTCTGTAGCTGAACCTTCTGCCCGAGCCTGGCCTGCCGTTTAAGTTCGGCTGCCTCCTCTCGGGAGTTAAAGACTTTAAATGCGATTTTCACCAGGTCGGAAATGGGGGTCTGGGGACCCTCCTCAGCCTTTTTTAACTTTTTCCGAATGTCCGGCGCCAATTGGGAGATGAAATGAGTGGCCAGGACCATGGCCCCCGCCAGAGAGGCTGGATCTAAGTGGGTGAACTGAGTCAAAGCCTCGGTCAGTCGGTTAAGGAATACGGCGGGGTTCTCGTCAGGGGTCTGAATAATCTCCCTGATCTTATCATAGTTAACAGCTTTATTGGAGGCCACCCTCATCCCGGCGATGAGGCATTGATCATGCGGTCGCGGCGTCGGCGGCCACCTTGTCCATTCTGATAGTCCCAGCCTGGTTCTACAGCTGGGACTGCCTGAGCGCCGACCGGCATGGTGGCCTCAGTAAGATGGACCTGGTCGGCATGCTCTCGGGCGGCAGCCGGGATACGTTCCCTCTCCTCAGTGGTGAGGGTGGTGGTCTGGACAACATGTAAGTTGTGCCAGATAGGGTCGTAGGCCTGGGCCAAATATTGGAATTCTTTGATGAAATTATCTGGGTTGGCTGAAAACCCAGGCACTTTTTGATTTGGGAGAGGTCCTGCAGGGAGAAAGGCGCATGGACTCGGACGACCCCTTCGGCCCCGGCGACCTCCCTCAGGGGACAAACCAGGTCGGGGGAAGGATTCCGGGACCGGGTACGAGCGGAGATGGAAAGGGAAAAGAGAGAGTCGGGGGGTGAGCGGGGCTCGATGGCGGTCCCAAGGGGTAGAACTTCAGGAGCCGTTGGAGTAGCCGGAGCTGGGGACGGCTCTGGGGTCTGCAGGGCATTAGGGGATAAAGGCAGCTGAGGAACGGGATGGTAAGGGGGGGGTGGAGGTACGAGGGGGGTCCTTATGGGGAGGCCCCAAGAAGTTCTTAGGAGATTCAGAGAGAGGAGAGGGTGGATCAGGGTCCTTGGGAGCAGTAGGCGGAAGGGTTGGAGGGGGAGAGCGGGCGAGGAGGACTTGAGAGGTCGAACAGCGGGAGCATAGTGAAGGCTGAGAGCGTACGGCCCAGAAAGCCTGGACACAGGGGACCTCGGACCATTTGCCTTGGCGTCTACAGAGGTTGTTAAGATCCATGAGCACCTGATAATTGAAGGTGCCTTCAGGAGGCCATTGCGATTGGTTGTCCAATTGATATTGGGGCTAGGCGACAGTTCAGTAATGTATGAGGCGCCCCCTTCGTAGGTCCTGGTCCAACTTCAGGGTTCGAAGCTTGGCCAGAAGGCAGCCCAGTGGCGTTTTAGGGTCGAATTTGGACTGGGAGGTTCCCATGGCCCCTTCGCCTATCAACCCAGGGCACGGAGAAAGGCGTCCCTTTGTCCGTGTGCTGAGTCGTGGTTCGGAGGGGAGGGTAGTTGCCGCGGAATGGGGACGTCTCCCGATTTCTCCGAACTACGGGGCCGCCAGGTGGCCGGAGGGGGGGCTCGCCCTGACGTGGCCGCTATTAGGACAGGGCGTCCCGGAGGAGGATCGGGGACCAGGGAACACTCACCACAGCAAGTTCCGAGAGATGTTTGGAGAGAGAGAGAGAGGGGTCCCAGTCCGCTTGAGAGGAGGAGAGAGCCTCCGTGCCGAAGCAGGGGCTGGATCTCCTACCGGGTTTCGGCACCAAATGTTAGGTTTTTTCTCGTCGCCAATGAAATCAAGACCGCAAGGCAAACGTGGTTTGAGGGAGGAACTTTATTGCAAGCACCCTCCGGCGAGGTTCCACGACTCCGGAGCAGGGAGTCGGGGAAGTTGCGCCCAGGGCAGGGCAGCGAGGGTTTTTATTGGGCACCGCTGGGGGGAATTCCGGTGAGGAGGTAGGAGAACTGATAGGATTCTCCTTTTTGGTAACTATGCCTGGTTGTAAGTAGCCCATTGGTCACCTGGAGTCCCGGGCAGAGAGTTTCGGTTTCCCGCTTAGGTTTCGGTTTACTGGGGTTGACATAGCTGCTGCAGGAGTTCTGGCGGGAGATTCGGCCATCTTGGTTGTCCGCCATTTTGAGTGGCCCCTTTTCTCAGCCAGCCCAACAGAAGGGACCTGAGCTCAGCATCTCGAGAGAAGGAGCCCTACCAGGGGCGGCTCTGATCGTCTGAATTTGGCCCTTCAAAATCGTGCTTGTTGATGCCTAGTTGGGAAGAAGCCCTTGCTCGCCCGACTTTACCTAAAATCCCCTAAACCCTGGTGTTAAACCCGCCCCATGCTCCTCCCAGCTTCCCTCTCTCGTTTGTCGTTAATCGGCAATCCTCAGGGCTCTCTTCAAAGCTCCTCGGTATTTAACTTGCCAACGCTCTAGCTTCCCCCGACCCCCACCTTTCGCTTCTCATCACTTTTCCTCCGCCCCATTTCCAGTCTCCCGGCAGCCCCTACCTGCTGGCTTCAGAAGCCGGTCCGACTGGAGGCACGGCGCTCGCTTCCACACCTGTGGTCTCCCGGAAGCAACCAACCTCGCCCAACCGCGCTCTCCCTATTCGTGGAACAGAATCAGCGCTGCCACCACCCATTGGTTGGCAGTTTGCAATGGGGACGCGCAATTGGTCGCCATTTCCGCCATTCGGGAAGTTCAGGACCCGCCCCTCTCTCTGTCCCACCTTTTGAGAGAGGTGGGGAAAGCAGCCTGGAGGAGTGAGAACGACGTCAGCTATTGACTAATGGGAAGAGTTGATAGTGTGAGGTGGGAGTAAGAGTGACAGCGATTGGTCAGCCGTGGTTATCTGCGCCTAGGCGGGAGCTCCTGGAAGCGGAGGCAGCGGGTGGGGGCCTAGTGGATTGGAGGGGTAACAAGATGGCGGCAGAGACGGTGGAGCTCCATAAGCTGAAGGTACCGTGAGGCGGGGAAAGGCTGAGTTAGATTTTTCTGGGGACTGAATTCTGCCGGGTGTCTTGCGCCTTTTACTGCATGTTCATCTTGCAGGCTTTTCCACTTCGTTTTCTGGCTCCCGCCGTAGTTCTTTTCTTTTGTGCCTCCCTTCTTCCCCACTAAGCCTTCCCAAATTTCCCATTTCTCCGTATGGTTTTACAGTATCTTTGTTATTTCGGCTCTTTCTTCATCGTTGTATCATCCGTCACATCCCCACCGGGTGTACAAGTGCTTTCAACCTGTTATACTCCCTTCTCGTTTCTCGTCAGAGCTGCATTACGTCAGTGGTCCCCTCCTCTTTGCCCCATCCTGGAGCCAGGACCCCTTTTTCTTTCCTGGATCGGTGCTTTCCAGTCTGTTTTCCAAAGCTGGGATTCCCGTTAGCAAACGATGGCAGCTTTGTGTATTTCTGTCTGTCCACGTTTCAAACAGGATCCAGAGAATGCTTCCACTCCTTTCATTTAGGTAGCGTTACGCCCTCGGAGCTAACTTTGAAACCTGAGGAAAGGCCTCAGAAGCTAGGCCTCTCCTTAGAAGCCAGGGATTTCGGAGACCTTAACGGTTAGTAAAGCACAGATACCTCAGATTTAAAAGTTTTCCGAATTCTCTCGGGCGGTTCTCAGCCCGCCAGCCTTACCGGCCTACCCTTACCACTAGAAAGACAGCTCACTCGTGGCTGTAGTATTTTGGAAGAGCAGTTCCGAGGTTAGGTTTATCTCTTCCCATTTCCTATCGCGGTTGGGCCCTGCATCTCTTGGTGCCACCACTGGGTGACACTCTCAATCACAGGGCGGTTTTAAGTTCTATCTTTTGGGAATCTTGGTAGCTTCCTCACGTTGAGATTATTAATTTCCTAGAAGAAAAGAGTAGTTTATTTTAGGGTAAATTAAGAGAATATCTTGATTAGTTGTCCATTTGTCGTTTCATGAGTAGCTTTCCTATCAGGTGATTTGGTTATGTTTTGGTCACATCATCCTGGGAACCTTGGACAAACCAGACTGATTGAGCCAAAGCTAAAAAGTGATCCTTTAAAGCTTGATGAACTTAAAAAAAGGAGTAAAGAGAGTGAGGGTAGGGAGGTCACATGCAGGTTGACACCGGTTAGCCTTTCTGTGAAATCTGATTTCTCACCCATGGATTATGAACTGTTGTAGTGGGTTTTTGTGTATCCTGGAGTTACTGTTAAGTTGGTAGCCCTGAAATCTGTAGATTATATCAGTGGTCTCCTAATGTGACAAGTAAAAAAATTGAAACAAAAAATTGAAACAAAAAAACCTTTGTTATATGTCTACTTAAATAATGTTCTGCCATACTGTTACGTAAGTTATAAAACATACAAAAAAAGAAATTTTTAAAAAAGATGTTATTCATTCATTTATTTATTTGACAGAGAGTGTGAGCAGGAAAGGAGCAGAGGGAGAGGGACAAGCAGACTCCTAGCCGAGCCCAGAGCCCGAGCCTGGGCTCATTCTTATAACCCCGAAATCATGACCTGAGCCAAAATCAGGAGTCAGACACTTAACCACCTGAGCCACCCAGGCACCCTGAAAAGAAAGTTTTGAGTGAATGAGATAAAAAGGAAATATGAATAGAAGATTTAGTATTTTCTTTTTATTCCACTTTTGAAATCCCTAAGTCACTCGACTTGCCTTTATGGATGTTGTGTTGGTTTATGGAGTGATTCTTTCCATAAAATCTGTATTTGTCAGGTCTGTATTAAATTTGATTTTGATAGGAATGTCCTCTGATGTGATTTCAGGTATTACAGTCTGAGAGAATATGAGGCCCTCCTGACAGCCTGAAAAGTATTCGCTGGTTTGTTTGTTTTTTTAAGGATTTATTTGTTTTTAGAGAGAGGGAGGGAGAAAGCATGAGCAGGGGGAGGGGCAGAGGGAGTGGGAGATGGAGAGAGTCTTAAGCAGTCTCCTGGCCCAGCGGGGAGCCGGATACGGGGCTCAATCTCATGACCCTGTGATCAGGACCTGAGCCAAAATCAAGAGTCAGATACTTACCCAACTGAGCCACCCAGGTGCCCTGAAAAGGATTCACTCTTTTAATCACATTTGCTTGTCTTTGCTTTTTCTCTAGAGCACTTCTTAACCTTTTGGAGGTCACAGATACCTTTGAAACTCTGATGAAAGGTATGAACCCTCTCCCCAGAAAAAGGCATGTACATATACTTTGCATGCGATTTGAGGGGCTTCATAAGGCTATGCTGTAGCCCTGAGGAGTCCGTGGACCTCTGGTTAAGAACCTATGCCTTTAATTCTGACTTCCAGGACAGTTAATGTTTGGTTCCACTGTTGATTTTGATGGAGTGATCCTGACTTTTGGGTTGACTAGAGTTTTATCTCTTTTTTAAAAACTCTACAGTTTTATAAAGAGAATTTGGGGCTTCAGTAAAGAGTCTCAGACGAACGGAACAAGCATTGAAGTAGGAGGGAAAAATATTATCTGAATTGATATGTAAGTCCACATCAGCAGCAAATTTCTGTAAATTTTGTAGATATGAAATCATTCTGATGCAGTTGGAGAGAGAGGCTGAATGTGGGTGAAAATGTCTTGAACTGTAGTGGTACCAGATTTCCAGTCAACGGTGAATAAAGGGACTACTGCAGAGGAGAGAACCACAAGGATGTTTAGTGTCAGAGCATTGCAAACAGCAAGACATTTGTAATATTGAAGTATAAAGTACATTTATGTTGGTGGTTGAAGATAGTTTGGAAAGGAAAGTAGGTGGACTATGTGACCATAAAGGTAGACTGGAATGGTATTGAAAAGGGCCTTTTAACTTGTGTAGGGTGTTTGGTTTCTATCATGTAGGCAGAAGGTGAGGAACCTTTGAAAATTTGAAAGGAAGAGCTGATGTGATCAGTTTGTGTTCTTTTGGCAGTATGGAGGATGAGGTCTGGAGAGCAAGAGATTTTACCAGTTAGATTCTTATTATAGTAGTCACTCTGCTGCTTAAAACCTTTTAATTATACCCCTGCCAATCTCCTCAGCTTAGCTTCTCACACTCCCAAACACAGTGGCTTTATTTCATTTCATTCCTCAGAATAGCTGTGTTCATTAATTACTAAAACTTACTTAGCATTTACCCTGTGACAAGGTCTGGTTGAAGCTATTTACATACATTAACTGATTTAATTCTCATAATAACCCTGTAAGTTAAATGCCTCTATTATCCCCATTTTAAAATGAGAAAAATGGAAGCTCAGAGAGATTGAGTAACTTGCCCTAGGTCGCAGAGCTAATAATTGGTGACTCAAATCCAGGTAGTCTGTCTCCAAAGTTATGTTCTTAATCACTGCACTACTGTCTTTCTTTACCTCAGAACCCAGAACTGTTACACATGCTTTTGGCTGCAGTGCTCCTGCCACCTCCACCCGCCATACCTTTGTCTAATTAAGTACTAATTCCCTTCAGATATCAGCTAAACATCATTTACCCAAGGAACCCTTAGGTAGGATAATTTCTCCATATCCACCCACATGATCAGACCACTTTTTAAATATTTTCATGGGACCCTGTACTTTTTTATATTAAACATTATATGATTATTGGTTGCCTTGTTTTCTTACTAGATTGTAAACTTCACGTGGGCAAGAACTCTTTTCTTTATGATTATTTCCTTGTATCTAGGATAATGCTTGATGGAGTGGGTGCTCAATCACTGTCAAGTGAATAAACTTAGTAAGACCTGAAATAAAGTAGTGGATGTTAGAATGAGAATGAATTTGAAAGAAATGCGGGATATAAAATTGTAAGTATTTATATATGAGTTAGATGCGGGAGGAATGAAAGATGAAACCAAGGTTCGAGTAGTCTAAGTTGAGAGGAGAAGAAGCCAGTTTTGTGCAGCAGAGATGATAAGTTCAGTTTTGGGCTTAAGTGTCTGAGATTTGCACTTGGAGATGTCTTATAGTCAGGTGGAAACATGGGTCTCCTTTTCAAGAGCTGAGAGCTGATAGTAAAGGTTTGGGACTTATTCAGGAAATATTTATGGAGTGCCTACCATATGCCAGCTACCATAAGTTCTGGGCATAAAGCAATGAACAAAGCAGACAAAATTCTTGCTGTCATGGAGTTTATATCTTACTGGGGGAAGACTCAATAAATAAGAAAAATTTATATTATGTTCAGTAGTGATAAGATCTGTAGAGAAAAATAGGAAAGATTTAGGTAGTAGTACAGTGGGACTGTGGGTATTGAAATTTTAAATAGGGTGACTGAGGAAGGCCTTAATCGAGAAGGTGATGTTAAAGCAGAGACTCAGAGGTAAAGGAATGAGTCTTTTATTTATTTATTTATTTATTTATTTATTTATTTATTTATTTATTTAAAGATTTTATCTATTTATTTGACAGAGAGAGAGAGAGAGTGCACAAGCAGGGGGAATGGGAGAGGGGGAAGCAGTCTCCCTGCTGAGCAGGGAGCCGGATGCGGGGCTTGATCTCAGGACCCTGGTATCATGACCTGAGCCGAAGGCAGTGGCTTAACCAACTGAGCCACGCAGGCACCCCAAGGAGTGAGTCTTGTGCAGAGTGTTGTAAGAGGACCTTTTGGTGATCATTGGAACTCTGGCTTTTTACCCTTGAGATAGGAAACCAATGGAGGGGTTTTGAATAGAGGAATGACATGTTCTGACTTTAATTTTTTTTTCCTGACTTAAATTTTTAAAAGTTCACCCTGGATACTTTGTGGAGAATAAACTATAATGAGGTGCAAGGACTAAGAGTTACAGTAATCTGCTTGAAAGACCAGAAGGAATTAGATTCTGGATATACAGTAGTTTCCCCCACCCCATTCATGGGGGTATGTTCCAAGACCTCCTAGTGATTGCCTGAAACCTAGGGTACTGAATCCGTACGTATAGTATATTTTTCTATATAAATATATGTATATATATATATTATATATGTGTATATAATAAAGTTTTATTTATAAATTAGATGCAGTAACAGATTAAGAACAATAATCATAGAAAAATTATAATGTACTGTAATAAAGATTACATGGATATGGTCTCTTTCAAAAACACCTTATTGTACTGTATTCACCGTTTTTGTGATATGAGATAAAATGCCTACATGATGAGACGAAGTGAGATGAATGATGTAGGCGTTGTGACATAACATTAGGTTATTATTGACCTCCTTATGAATGAGCCAAAAATCTGGGGTTAGGTACTGGGAACTGGTGGGGGCTGAGATTTCAGTGACCAAAGGCAGTGGCAGGGCCAGTAAGTGGTCAGCAGTGATGGATGCTATCCATGCTACACTACCATTTGTACCAATCTGTCCTCTCCCAAGTCTTGATCAGCAGCCTATGCAGAAACCATCACCATCCGTTTCCCTGTCAGCTGGGAGTTTTTGTAAACCTTGGCTTTATCTAGACACAATTTGGGGAAGGAAAGAGAAGGGAGGAACAACTTTGTTAGAACGTTGAACTTTGAATTGCCTGAATATTTACTGAAAAGTGTTAAACCAGGGAGAAAAAAGGAATGGAGGCTTCTGAGGAACATTAAGGGTTACAAGAAATAAACAAGTTGTATTGCTTTGTAAATAACCAGTACCTTCTAAACACACACCCACAAATGATATACTAAAATGTTTGATGATGTCCATTTGTTGGGGTTATGTAAGACTTTTATTTTCCTTTGTACTTTTCAGAATTTTCAAACTATTCTGCAGTAAACATAAAACTTCTATAACAAACCAACAAAACTTTTTTTAAAGATTTCATTTATTGGGGCGCCTGGGTGGCTCAGTGGTTAAATGTCTGCCTTCGGCTTGGGTCATGATCCCAGCGTCCTGGAATTGAGCCCTGCATCAGGCTCCCTGCTCAGTGGGAAGCCTGCTTCTCCCTCTCCCACTCTCCCTCCTTGTGTTCCCTTTGTCGCTGTGTCTCTCTCTGTCAAATAAATAAAATCTTAAAAAAAAAAAAAGATTTTATTTATTTATTTGAATGAGAGAGAAAGACCGCTCACAAGCCAGCGAGCATGCATGTGCACGCCGGCGGGGGGGGGGGGGGGGGGGGGGGGGGAGCAGAGAGGGAGGAAGAAAGAATCTCAAGCAGACCCCATGATCCCATGACCTGAGATCGTGACCTGAGCCCACACCAAGAGCGGAGCACTCAACCGACTGAGCCACCCAGGTGCCCCAAACCAACGAAACTTTTTAAAGTGTAACTAAAATCAAAAGCCTTGTTCTCCCAGAAGCAGAAGGAAAATGAAGAAATAAGGTACCAATGTGGGAAAGATTCAGATTCTTAAGAAATGAACCTTAGAGATCACTTAGAGTCTAGATTCTAGATTAATGGTATTCAGCACTGGTCTGAAGGCCTGTGCTGGGTCACGAACTGTTACTGGTTAGCGGTAAGTTTAAAAAAAAATTTTTTTTGCTTTTAGAAGCTTTTATAGCAGTTTATCATCACTGCTACATCCAAATGTGTGATTGTTTTCTCATAATTGGTTTTTATTGGTTTTTTTTTTACAAACGTATCAGTCCATCTGTCTGGAATATTATAAAAAAACGGCAGCTCCATCAGTCTGGCTAATTAAAAATATATTGATCTGTGAAATTCGGAAATCTGAGAAGCATTGATTCTGTCTAATCTTGTCTAATCCTTCACCCAATGTCTAACACTTATGGAGTGCTTGCTAGCTGCCAAGCACTATTGTAAATGCTTTACAAATATTCACTGATTAAATCATCCTAATAACCGTATGGTATAGGTACTGTTGCCTTATCCCCATTTCATGGGTAACTGAGGCACAGAGATGTTAAGTTAGTCATCCAAGGTCACACAGCTGTAAGTCGTAAAGCTAAAATTTGAACCCAAGTGACTTTAGAAGCGGCCAGGTTATGCTTTTAATGGGTGATTTACCTACTATGTTTCTCAGTAAAGGGTGCTGTTGGTTTGTTGAGTAAGATAGTTCTCCACACAGCATCCCTGCTTGCCTGACCTACTCACTGAGTGCTCCACCTGCCCAGTCATTGTATTGGGGGGGAAAAAAAGCTCCCCTCTCCATTTTCAAATTCTCCCTTGGTTGAAAGCCTTCCAGTGATGCCTAGCATATTCCCTTGATTGTTAAGTTCTTTCTTCTATAGGGATCTGCTTTCTGACTTCTCCTGGTTGATCTTGACTTCAAAGCCAGTGAAGTCTCCTTTCAGTGCCCATCTATTTGTGCACTGATCTGCATATAGGATTTCAGGAGCCTTCCTTTTCCTGCTTGTTCTCCTTGGATCAGCATGTCATTATGGTTCTTAAAATAAGAATCAGATAAAGAATCATTTAATGTAGATTGTTTTTCAGTTACCATAACCTAGAATTACTTTGGTAGCAAATCATACTGTTAACCCTCTTTCTACTTGTAATCATCTAAAATCCTGAGGTCTTTATTCTTTGAGTTACTGTTGAGTCAGATCTTGCTCTTCTGGTTTTTGAACAATTTAAGTTTTGAATATAAATGTAATACTTTATAGGGATACCTAGTCCTTCCAAATTGACTCTTCTTTTTGTCTCATTGTTCTCTCTGAAGAGCTCCGCCTCTTGCCCTCCCTGCCCCTTAGTTCTGTCAGTAATCCGTCAAGTCTTCCTTCCTCCTCCTTTTGTCTGCAGAGTTGATAAGCACACCTGTTATATGTTTAGTCAAGTTACTGATTTAAAACTCTTCCACGGAACTTGATAGCTTGCCATTAGATATTTTTTCCATTTTGACGTAGATCCTTTAATTGATTCATTGTGGACATTAAACTAGCTAAGGCGTCTACCTAATTCTTCAGTGGTGAGGCTTATATGCACGGGAATAATAAATTGCAGTAAAGGATCTGGGATAATAGTAAGAAGAATCTTTATAGATATTAGGTTTTCTACTTAGAGATTCATTTTTTCTATGTGTTAGCTGGTACAGTAATGGGGGGGCAGGCGCCTCCCCCCCAGAAATACCTAGGGATTTGTAATAATAAATAGTTGCATGAATAGGTAAGAATTCTGTTAAAGTAGGACATTTATTCTTCACCATCTGTTAGCTTGCATATTGAATATCATTAGAGAGAAGTGGGCCAACTTTGTGAATCTGGAGGCTTGGTGGGTTTAAGAGCAATAGTTTGAGATTGAACTTTTCTTTTTTTCTTGTGAGAACTTTTTATTTTTTAAATCAACCAGGTTCATTCTGTTAACTAAGGAAAAGCTTTATTCTTTTTCCTCAGCTTGCTGAACTAAAGCAGGAATGTCTTGCTCGTGGTTTGGAGACCAAGGGAATAAAACAAGATCTCATCAATAGGCTCCAGGCATATCTTGAAGAGCATGGTGAGTGTTTTATAGAGGCAGAGGGATGTGAGTGAAGGGATTAATTTTTCGGCTCTGCGTATGGAAGACTTCTCCTTTTCCTTTAGGTTGTTGGTGATGTAAGCTCTTAATTAACTCTGTCAAGAAAACTCTTGATCATCCAAAACAGTGGTTATAAAGCAAAGAAATACACCCCTCCCCCCCTTTTTTAAGACATTAAATTTTATGTCAGCAAATTGTTTGAAAGGAAGTATGCTAAAACAAGTATCATTTGACTGAGAATTGGAAGATTTGGATTCTGATTTCCCTTATTCCAGAAATTTACTCAGTAACTTTGAATAATCACTGTTTACATGACTAGGTATCTCTTTTGATCTATGAAATGAGACAAATGTTGCCACTCTTGAAATTCATAAACCTAAGGAATCTCTGGTCCCTTCTAACTCTGACATTCTGTAATTCCATCTTTAAAAACAAACAAAACCAGCTTTATTTAAGGCATATTATCATCCAGGTTGTACAAGTCCCTGTTATAATTGTTATTTATTTCCTTTTATACCCATTCCTTTTACCCCAGCTCCCTTAGGCAGCTCTTCTAATGTGCTTGATATGTATTTTTTGTCTTTGTCCTTGTAAACCGTCTAGTGTTGTTTGATATACAGTATTTTTATATAATTGGCAGTGAGGCCATAGCCTTACTTTACTTCTCACTTTTTTTTCTCTAAGTACCGTGTTTTTTTTAAGATATATTCATATTTGTGTGGCCTGTGGCTGTGTAGTCATCCAGTATATTGATTCGAATTCGCATAGTATTCTATCATGTATGGAATCCACCACATTTTACTTAATTCACCTGGTGACAAACACCTATATTGCCTCCTAGACTACTTCTTTCATGTTCCTGTATAATTCTGTGTGAGTGTCTTTCTGGGATATATACCCACAAGTGAGATTGCTAATTAGTATCTGTTCGTAAAGGTATACTTGATATGATTAAGCACTGCCAAATTGTTTTCCAGAATTGCTCTATAAATCTACACTCTCATCATCAGTGGATGAGGGTTCTTGTATCTCCTCCACACACCTAAACTTGGCGCTATCCTATCAAATGGCTTAATTTTTTCTAATCTTTTGGTTCAATTTAATTCCTCTAATTATTAAAAAGTTCAAACATTTCTTGTGCTCATGGTTCTTAGGGTTTCTCCTTTGCCGTCTTTTTAGTGGGGTTCCCCTTAATTCACTTTTTAGTTCGTAGACATTTATTTTATATTCCTAGTAACTGTTCCCCGTTGGTTCTAGACACGAATACCTTCTTCATCATTTGTTTCTTTTTCGGTGGTGTCCTTAGTTTTTGAAAATCTATAATTCTTCATATATTACTTTTGCTTCAGGGGTGTTTGGGGGTTTTTGTTTGTTTGTTTTAGAAATCCTTCCTCACCACTAAATCTTAAAGATACTCTCCCACGTTACTTTTTATTAATGTTATAGTTTGACCTCGTTACAGTTTTTCAGTCCAGCTGGAGTTCAACTTTATAGTAATGTTAGGTAGAGAATACAGTTTTATCATCTCCATGTGGAGCAGATCTTATGAACATCAGTTCTGCCTTCCATTATTGAATTTTATTTTGGGAAAGCAAAATGATTATAATTTTAGCCTAAGTACAGTGATCAAGATGGTTTTTTAGCAGGGCTTGACCTGAATATTTTAATATTCTTTAGCTGAAGAGGAGGCAAATGAAGAAGATGTACTGGGAGATGAAACAGAGGTGAGTTGGAGAGAGTAAGGTTAGTCACTGGCCTGGCAACGTGCCGCTACCTTGGCCACATTGCTTAATGTCAATTATTAGAGGGCTTAAATGCTAACTTGTTAGGGGAGCATAGAGGGGGAATGAAGGTTCTGAAAAACTGGTTCATTTTTGAGTTCTCGTATTCTTTTATTGATGGGTATTTACTGTTGATTTTTATTAACCATTGTTTAATTTGGTTTTAGGAAGAAGAACCAAAACCCATAGAACTGCCTGTCAAAGAGGAAGAACCCCCTGAGAAAACTCTTGATGTGTAACTATCCCTATTTTTATGATCTGAGTACAGGGCAGATAGTTCTGGGTTTTGGAGGGGTTTAGTCTTTCACTCTGTTTACCTCTTACATATTCCATTGGTTTTTTCACTTCTCGTTAGATCATACATTTTCAGAAGAGTCTCCTTCATTTCAAGTATATGGTCCCAGTGAAGCAAGGTATTTTGTCTCTGCGTTATGTAATAGATAATTAGGACCAGGAGACTTTAAGCCCAGATAGAGTTTAGTTCTAGCCTTTGTTGTAGCACCATAATAGATGATTCTTCTTCTGTATAGAGAATCATCTAGATTTCTCTATGTAAGAGAATCATCTAGATTCTCTGTGTATAAGGAATTTTGTAAGGGAGGAGGGTGCTGAGCAGAGATGATGTCTCTTAGGTAACACTATATTCTCTCTTCTTTTTTGATTTACAGTGGAGGAAGGGGAGAACAAAGTACTAGAGTGGAAAGTGGACCTTGATTTATTTAAACTATCCCACAGGGTTGATCATAAACAAAAACAAAAGGTTGATCATAACATCATTTTTGGGGGCTCTCAAGTCTAGCACATTAGTAACAATTGAATCCTTTTTAACGTTTTTGTTCCTCATAGCTGTATTTATGTGTTAAAAAAGACAATATATGTGCTAGTGAAAAGTCAAGCACTGCATAGAGGAGTATATAAATTGAAAATTATGTACCCCTTGTCTCCACCCCTCATCTGACTTCCCAGAGGTTTTCAATATATTCTTTTAGAATGTTACATGGGGAGTTTGTGTATATACAGATATATATACACACTAAGCATATTATGGGTTTCTTGATTTTTCTCAGATCTTTTTGTATCATACAGTAATGTTTTTATTTTAATGTTTGTTATATAAAGATGGGATTCTAAGTGTTTTACATGTATTCTCGTTAATCCTCACATCAACCATATGAAATGGGGTAATTATTTTTGTAAGTGGTAGGTCTTTTTTTTAGCTTGTTATTATGGGAAATTGCAAGTATATACACAAGTTACAAGAAAAGTATAGTAGACCCCTATATACCTACCAGATTTAGTAGTTAACAACTTAGAACCTTATTCTTTCTAGCACCTAATAGTACTCCATTCTATGGATGAACAGTAATTTCACCAGTCTCTTGTTGATGGACATTTAAATAATTCATAATAGCAAAAAATGCAGTGCTGCATGTCTTTATGCAACTATTTTTATACTTATGCAAGTATGTCAGTATGATAAATTCCCTGCAGTGATTTGCTGCATCACAGAGGATGTACATTTAATGTTTCATTAGATTTTATCTAATAATACTGCTGTTTTTTAGGACGGGGAGGGAGGGGTAAAGGGGGAGAGAGAATCTTTTTTTTTTTTTTCCTTTTTTTTAATTTTATTATATTATGTTAATCACCATACAGTACATCCCCAGATTCCGATGTAAAGTTTGATGCTTCATTAGTTGCGTATAACACCCAGTGCACCATGCAATACGTGCCCTCCTTACTACCCATCACCAGTCTATCCCATTCCCCCACCCCCTCCCCTCTGAAGTCTTCAGTTTGTTTCTCATAGTCCATAGTCTCTCATGTTTCATTCCCCCTTCTGATTACCCCCCTTTTCTTTATCCCTTTCTTCCCCTACCGATCCTCCTAGTTCTTATGTTCCATAGATGAGAGAAATCATATGATAATTGTCTTTCTCTGCTTGACTTATTTCACTTAGCATTATCTCCTCCAGTGCCGTCCATGTTGCAGCAAATGTTGAGAATTCGTTCTTTCTGATAGCTGAGTAATATTCCATTGTATATATGGACCACAGCTTCTTAATCCAGTCATCTGTTGAAGGGCATCTCGGCTCCTTCCATGATTTGGCTATTGTGGACAATGCAGCTATGAACATTGGGGTGCATATGGCCCTTCTCTTTACTACGTCTGTATCTTTGGGGTAAACACCCAGTAGTGCAATGGCTGGGTCATAGGGTAGTTCAATTTTTAACTTTTTAAGGGACCTCCACACTGTTTTCCAGAGTGGCTGTACCAACTTGCATTCCCACCAACAATGTAGGAGGGATCCCCTTTCTCCACATCCTCTCCAACAATTGTTGTTTCTTGCCTTGTCTATCTTTGCCATTCTAACTGGCGTAAGGTGGTATCTCAGTGTGGTTTTGATTTGAATTTCCCTGATGGCTAATGATTTTGAACATTTTTTCATGTGTCTGTTAGCCATTTGTATGTCTTCATTGGAAAAGTGTCTGTTCATATCTTCTGCCCATTTTATGATTTGTTTATTTGTTTCTCGTGTATTGAGTTTGAGAAGTTCTTTGTAGATCTTGGATACCAGTCCTTTATCTGTGGTGTCCTTTGCAAATATATTCTCCCATTCCGTGGGCTGTCTCTTAGTTTTTTTGACTGTTTCCTTGGCTGTGCAGAAGCTCTTTATCCTGATAAAGTCCCATAAGTTCATTTTATCTTTTATTTCTCTTGCCTTTGGAGATGTGTCGTGAAAAAGGTTGCTCTGGCCGATGTCATAGAAGTTGTTGCCTATGTTCTCCTCTAGAATTTTGATGGATTCCTGTCTCACATTGAGGTCTTTCATCCATTTGGAGTTTATTTTTGTGTATGGTGTGAGAGAGTGGTCAAGTTTCATTCTTTTGCATGTAGCTGTCCAATTTTCCCAGCACCATTTATTGAAGAGACTGTCTTTTTTCCACCGGATGTTTTTTCCTGCTTTATCAAAGATTAGTTGCCCAAAGAGCCGAGGGTCCATTTCTGGGTTCTCTATTCTGTTCCATTGGTCGATGTGTCTGTTTTTGTGCCAGTACCATGCTGTCTTTGTGATCACAGCTTTGTAGTACAGCTCGAAATCCGGCATTGTGATGCCCCCAGCTTTGTTTTTCCTTTTCAACAGTTCCTTGGAGATTCGGGGCCTTTTCTGGTTCCATACAAATTTAAGGACTATTTGTTCCAGTTCTTTGAAAAATGTCCTCGGTATTTTGATCGGGATAGCATTGAAAGTGTAGATTGCTCTGGGTAGTATGGACATTTTAACTATGTTAATTCTTCCAATCCATGAGCATGGAATATTTTTCCATCTTTTTATGTCTTCCTCAATATCTTTCAAAAGTGATCTATAGTTTCTAGCATATAGGTCCTTTACGTCTCTGGTTAAGTTAATTCCAAGGTAACGTATGGTTTTTGGTGTTATTGTAAATGGGATGGATTCCCTAATTTCTCTTTCTTCAGTCTCGTTATTCGTGTATAGAAATGCAACTGATTTCTGGGCATTGATTTTGTATCCTGCCACCTTACTGAATTGTTCTATAACTTCTAATAGTTTGGGAGTGGATTCCTTTGGGTTTTCCATATAGAGTATCATGTCATCTGCAAAGAGAGACAGTTTGACTTCTTCTTTGCCGATTTGGATACCTTTGATCCCTTTTTGTCTTCTGATTGCTGTTGCAAGGACTTCTAGTACTATGTTGAATAATAGTGGCGAGAGTGGGCATCCTTGTCGTGTTCCTGATCTTAAGGGAAAGGCTTCCAGCTTTTAGGGGGGGAGAGAATCTTAAGCAGCCTCCGCACGCAGTGCAGAGCCTGATGCAGCCTGGAACCAAACTGTTCCTTTGATCGCTTTCGATCTCACAACTCTGAGATCATGACCTGAGCTGAAATCAAATTAAGAGTTGGATGCTTAACTGACCGAGCCACCTAGGCGCCCCAATGATACTGTTTTTTAAAGCCATCTAGTTTTCTTCCATCATAGGAGGTTTATGTTTAGATATAATACCTTAAAGAAATGGCTAAGAACACCTTTAAAGTAGTGATGTTTTGGGGACCTCTGGAGCAAGAAGGAAGATGAGGCGAATACAGTGATAATTGGCTTGTGTGGGTTAACAATGAAGTTTGAAAAATTTATAGAAGTTCATTATCAGGGGCACCTGGGTGGCACAGCGGTTAAGCGTCTGCCTTCGGCTCAGGGCGTGATCCCGGCGTTATGGGATCGAGACCCACATCGGGCTCTTCTGCTATGAGCCTGCTTCTTCCTCTCCCACTCCCCCTGCTTGTGTTCCCTCTCTCGCTGGCTGTCTCTATCTCTGTCAAATAAATAAAATCTTTAAAAAAAAAAAAAAAAGAAGTTCATTATCATTAGAATATGTAAAATGTGTAATTCTCATATAAGAGCGCTTAAATTTTATTAATGAACTTTTTTTTTTAAGATTTTATTTATTTCTTTGACAGACAGCGAGAGAGGGAACACAAGCAGAGGGAGTGGGAGAGGGAGAAGCAGGCTTCCCGCTGAGCAGGAAGCCTCATGCAGGGCTCGATCCCAGGGCCCTGGGATCATGACCTGAGCCGAAGGCAGCGGCTTAATGACTGAGCCACCCAGGCACCCCATATTAATGAATTTCTAAACAAGGAAATTGAAAATGTGTGAGTTGGGAGGGTGATTTTGCTCTTTAGAGTAATAGTAGTGGTTAGACTACAGTATGTTCAGAAAGGTTCTGGGTCCCTGTAGTTTGGAGAATGTATCATATGTGACTATGGGTAGGAGAGAAATTTCTCAGCAAAGAGAATATATTTCCCATGAGTTCCAGAATGTGATGTGTATTTATTGCTTGAGCTTAATTGTGCCTGAGGGAGCTGGAACACAGAAAGAAGCGTCCTTTCTGGGATTCCCTTTCTGCCATGAGGTATACTACAGTGATTATGCTTCAGGATGGGGATGTGAAGAAAGTCATTAGCTTGGGGTTGGTGGAGAACACTGTTGTCTTAATGGCATTGGACATCAAGTAAAACATTAAACTTCAGCGTCCCTTTCTGTCTGAACAAGACAGAGAGAGGGTTGGGGAATTATGGATGACCAGGAAATGAGAATTCAGGAATTTCTTTGAGAACATTCAAGGCTAGGGGCGCCTGGTTGGCTCAGTCGTTAAGCGTCTGCCTTCAGTTCAGGTCATAATCCCAGGGTCCTGGAATCAAGCCCTGCATCAGGCTCCCTCAGCGGGAAGGTAGCTTCTCCCTCTCCCACTCCCCCTGCTTGTGTTCCCTCTCTCGCTGTCTCTCTCTGTCAAATAAACAAAAATCTTTAAAAAAATAAATATATATATATATTTTTTCAAGGCTAATTTAGGTACTTCAAACATTCAAAAGGAGATCCCCTTCATCTTTGACTTGAGGTTCTCCAGAAATATGCTACTGTTTCTCGTTTGGTCCCTCCCATACCCCTACCCCTAACCAGGGCAGTTAAATACTGTAGGATGTAGTTATGGTCAGCAGGGGGCACCCATTGCTTATCTGCCAGTCCAGGGACCTCCAACAAAAGGATGGAGAGAGTAAGTTCCTGTTCCCAGAATTGCTTCCTCTGAAAATGCCATTAAACCATTACTACCTTTCAGGGCATCAAATGGGAAAAGTGTCCGGAATATTGGAACAAAGGCTGCCTATGTCTCTAAATTAGGGACCTTAATGAGACTGGTTATGACCCACAGTTTTATGGGAGTTGTTTGGTGGAAGGTTAATGCCCTTCCATTTATCCTGGGTACTTCCGAACTTTGTCTCCCGCCCCGATGGTCCCCCTCTTTTGTTTTCTCTTAAACCTTTTGACTAGTAACTTAACCATGTTTTCCTAATTCAAACTCCCTTTAGCCTTTTTTCTTCCCACTCCCTTTGGCATTTTTATTTGTCTCACTTTGACTGTTCCAGCTGGAGCTATAGGCCCCATGGGAGAAATAAGGGATTTGTAAAAGAAGGAAACCAGAGCTTGTAGAGCACTCGTTAATTGTTGTGATGAAAATTGAGAGCTGCCATTTAAATGAGGGTTGGAGGAATAGTCTTTAGTCCAGAAGTAAATGTAAGGTTCCTGAAAGTAAAAGAAATGGTTTCCGTTGTCCTTTGAGTGTTTCCTTCCAGCCCAATATATTTAACCAGCCTTCTTTCCTAATTACTTTTTTTATAGTTTAGCAAAGTAGGTTAGTCTACTATTTGAATTCTTATCAGTAGATGGTAGTTCAAGGAACTGAAGTTCTTTTTTTTTTTTTAAAGATTTTATTTATTCATTCGACAGAGATAGAGACAGCCAGCGAGAGAGGGAACACAAGCAGGGGGAGTGGGAGAGGAAGAAGCAGGCTCACAGCGGAGGAGCCTGATGTGGGGCTCGATCCCACAACGCCGGGATCACGCCCCGAGCCGAAGGCAGACGCCTAACCGCTGTGCCACCCAGGCGCCCCCAAGGAACTGAAGTTCTAATGGGCTTCATATTTTTTTGGATTAAGGGGTAATGGAGAGATATGGGACAGAGAACATGATTGAGGTGCATTCTTATACAGTCTAAAGTTTTGGGTTAGAATATCAAGTTTTCTGGTTTTAAAAAAATTTCTTTCTTCTTTTCCAGGGCAGCAGAGAAGAAAGTGGTAAAAATTACATCTGAGATACCACAGACTGAGGTAGGTATTCTGCTCCCTAGTAGAAGAGCAGTCTCTCTCTGTTTCTTACCTTTTATTCTGCCTGTATAATCACTAAAAAATTGACTTACAGGCAGAAAGTAAGTATTGACAGATTTTAGTATTGATATATTTTTCTACCACCTTCATTTGGGAAAATATTTGGACTGGCATAGTCACCTTTGAAGCCGTAGTCTTTCTGTATATAGTCCTTGGGCCTTGGTGGTAACTCTCTTTAAGATGTTTACAAACTAGATTATAGTTTGGGAGGATAGTACCTTGGAAGAGATGAAAAATAATAAGGGAAGATGTCACTACTTGATAGCTGGTAAGACTGAAATTTGTCTGGATTCTGTGTCAAGATCTCTGAACGTCTTCAACTGAGATCTGTGTGGGGGTTTTTTGTACCTTTTAAGTAGTGATGACATAAGGACAATGCTGCTTCATTTCTAGCCGAAAGAGTACCACTAGTGTTGGAACCAAGCTGTTCCTTTGATCCCTTTTCAAAGGTCAACCAAACACAGCTTTTGTCTTCTTGGCTTCGTGCAGAATGTAGGTTTTATTTTATTCCTTTCCTTTTGTTTCTGAGGACATGGGTGTAATAATAGTCTTTTGTGTTTGCTTTCTGGAAAGGGCTGTCGAGTTAAGCTCTGGGTGGATACAACCTGATATCTTCTAGGATTGTCAGTATTCTTGGTTTAGACCTTATGAAATGTACTCCTGATGTTCTAAAGATACACATTTCTAAGCAACTTTTCTCCTTAGGAAATTGAAATTAATTTTTCTCTTTCCCTTCTTTTGTTTTTTTATCACCTAGAGAATGCAGAAGAGAGCTGAACGATTCAATGTACCCGTGAGCTTGGAGAGTAAGAAAGCTGCCCGGGCAGCAAGGTGAGTGTCCCAGCCTTTTGGATCTGAGACAGTGATAGTATGAAGGTGGCGGGATATGATCCTAGGTTTTAAATATAATTGTTGATTTTAAGTAGAATAGAGTCCTTGCTGAAAAGAAACACTTTCTTGGCTCTGTTCAGAACTTCTCTGCTGGTTTGGTTGTAGTAGCTGTAGATGGGGTCTCATCAAAAAGGGTTTTTGTAATAGGTAAAAGTCAGGAACTGACTGTTACTCCCAGTTTTGGTAAGGCTTCCTTTTAGCTTATTCTCTGGTCTCTTGGTGAGAAAAAGAGTAAGCTGAACCTCTTTCATGGGGTTGTTAGAATTAGCTAATGATTGCAAGTCTTGAGATCACAAGCAAGAAGTGCCATATGTACACTTGACACGGAGACAGACAACCAGGAGTGTGAACAGCTTCCTAAAATTTAGCTTGTTTATCTTTCTACAGATTTGGAATTTCTTCAGGTCCATCAAAAGGTAAGAATACAGAGACTTCTAAAGAAAAAGTTATGTTTATATTTTAACTTCTCTGTCACAACAGATTTCATTTCTCCAAATTAAGGTAAACTTGTTAGCTTTAGAAGCCTATAAGAGGTTATAACATTCACCTTTTTGCTTTAGGTAAAACCATACTTAAGCCTTCCTGGGGAATTTAGAGAAGGTGCTGAAGTTATGAGAGAATAGGAGGAAGTGCCGACATTTGTTGTCCTCTTCTTGGACATCTTTAGAGAAGTTTCTAGTACCTTGTCTATTTATTTTAGTGTCTCAAGTCAGCATGTAATTATGTTCTTGCCCTGTGTCATACTGCCTAGTTTAAGTGGTGAAAGAGAAAAGAGAGTATCTTTTACCTCAACAATCTTAACTTCTAGGAATATACAAGGAAATATGTTGGATATGCTTAAAGACCTAGTTAGCCATAAGAATTATCACAACATTATTTTTTGTGATCAGTAACTAGAAACAATGTAAGATATGATAGGAAATTTGTTAAATAAATGTCTACCACAGTATAGTAGATTATGTCATTATTAAAATGATATTAAAGAGTATCAGAAAAATATTAAGTGAAAACAAATTATAAAATTGTATTAGTATATTTCCCTTTTGGTAATAGAAGTGCATATATGGATAGAAAAACAGGCTTGGGGGGTGCCTGACTGGCTGAGTTGATGGAGCATGCAACTCTTGATCTTGGGGTTGTGAGTTCGAGCTCCATGTGTGGTATGGAGTTTACTTGAAAATAAAAATTAAAAAAAAAAGGTTGGAGGGAATATGTGCTAAATTGTTAATACTCATTGTCTCTGGTTGGTGGAATTTTGAGTGATTTCTTTTTGCTTGTCTGTTTTTAAAATTTTTTTTTTTTTTTTTTTTAAAGATTTTATTTATTTATTCGACAGAGATAGAGACAGCCAGCGAGAGAGGGAACACAAGCAGGGGGAGTGAGAGAGGAAGAAGCAGGCTCATAGCGGAGGAGCCTGATGTGGGGCTCGATACCATAACACCGGGATCACGCCCTGAGCCGAAGGCAGACGCTTAACCGCTGTGCCACCCAGGCGCCCCTGTTTTTAAAATTTCTGCAATTAATACCTATCTTGTAATAAATTAGGAAGAAAGTTACTTTTTAAAAAACAGTCCAGTTTTAGAGACTTAAATTTTAAATGTAATCTCTTAATCTACTTTAGTCTTCTCAGTGATCTGTCTGAAGTGTGTTAAGAAAATGTCCTGTAAAGATCTAGCGTTTTTCTCTGCTTTTTAAAAAACTAGCAGAATTCTGGCCGCTATCACTACATGTTTTACTTTATTTTTTTCCTCAAAGATTTTATTTATTTATTTATTTATTTATTTATTTGAGAGAGAAGCCCGAGGTGGGGGGAAGGGCAGAGGTAGAAGGAGAAGCAGACTCCTCGCTGAGTGCAGAGCCCAATATAGGTCTCGATCCCAGAACCCTGAGATCATGACCTGAGCTGAAAGCAGATGCTTAACTGACTAAGACATCCAGGCGGCCTCACTACATGTTTTAGAAACAAGGTATTTTCTGGCTTTTAGTTCTATCAAGAGAGATGCAGTAGGGGGCGCCTGGGTGGTGCAGTCTTTGGGCGTCTGCCTTCGGCTCGGAGCGAGGTCCTGGAGTCCTGGGATCGAGCCCCACATCAGGCTCCTCTGCTGGGAGCCTGCTTCTTCCTCTCCTACTCCCCCTGCTTGTGTTCCCTCTCTCACTGGCTGTCTCTCTCTCTGTCAAATAAATAAAAAAATCTTTTAAAAAAAAAAAGAGATGCCGTAGGATTGGTGATAGTACAGCAAAACTTACTAAAGACCTTAGGTGGTGCTATTTGAGGAAAGACAAAAGTTAAAATTAATAGTCTAAAAAGGAAAGCTGATCAATAAAATAATGTATTGATAACATTTATAGTATCATTCATGTAATTGTAACATCCTTAATCTATAGAGTACCTGTTAAAAGAATAGAGTGTGGCAACATTTGAAAGGAATTTAAATGTTCTTATTTATGCGTGAGAACTTAAAAACATCTAACAGTTCCTAGCACATGGATTATGGTAAAAGTTGAATCTGTACCTGAATGTTTACAGTGGAGAGTTAGGGATTGCAAGATTGTAATAACTTAAAATTCTGGAAAAATTTTTTGAAGATTTTATTTATTTGAGAGCACAAGCAGGGGGAGCAGCAGAGGGAGAGGGAGAAGCAGACTCCCCACTGAACAGGGAGCCTGCCGCGGGGCTCAATCCCAGGACCCTGGGATCATGACCTGAGCTGGAAGCAGCCACTTAATCTACTGAGCCACCCAGGCGCCCCTGAAAAGTTTTAAGTGAAGAAGTATTGACTTAGATTGGGGTTGGGCTTACAGGCCAATTTACTGCTTGCTTGTTAGTGATAATTTCAGGATAGGACATTGGCTTTAAACAGCTGTAATTTTAATTTACTATGATAGTAGCTCTGCTCCTTTGTCCAGAAGTGATTTTTTTTAACAGCTTTATTGAGCCTATAACTCATATTCCATATAGTTCATTCATTTAAAGTATATAATTCAGTGGTTTTTAAAAAATGTATTCACAGGTTCTGCAATCATCATCTCAGTCTAATTTTAGGACATATTCATCACCTCAGAAGGAAACCCTGTACCCATTAGCATTTGTTCCCATTCCTCCCTCCACCCCCATCCAAGCAACCACTCGTTTTTTCTATGCATATAAATTTGCTTTCTATAAATGGATTGTACAATTTGTAGTTTTTTGTGACTGGCTTCTTAGCATAAATGTATTCATGGTTTGTCTGTGTTGTAGGATACATTAGTACTTCATTTCTTTTTAATGTTGGATAATATTTCTTTGTTTGGTTATACCACATTTTACCTCTCCATTCAGTAGCTGATGGACATTTGGGTTGTTTTCACTTTTTGGCTACTATAGATAATGCTGCTATGAACATTCATATACAAGTTTTGGTGCAGATTGTATGGTTTCATTTCTCTTGGGTGTATACCTACGAGTGGGATTACGAGGTCATACGGTAAACTCTCTGTTTAACTTTTTAAGGAACTGCCAAATTGCTTTCCAAAGTGGCTGTACATTTTATGTTCCCACCAGCAGTGAATGCAGACATCTCTAGATGCAATGTTTGCCTTTTTTCCCCCCTCATCGTAAGATAAAGGATATTTGTCCTGTATACTTTTTCTATGCTGTCTAATTTGATTTGAAGACTGTCAGCTTCCTTTATGATTTTTAAAAATGTTAAATAAAACTTTTATTTGCTTCTTTAGGTCTGTCATCTGATGCCAAGCCTATGGTAAGAAATCTTTTTTTATACTTTGAGAGACAAATCTTAACTCTGGTTTTAAAGTTAGAAACAACTCCTCAAATCAGAGGAATCTCTGAGATCATGTGAGTTTGGTGACTGTCTTGTTTTCAATATGGTGTTTTATATTCTGAATAAAATGGATTGTTTGAGTACTAAGAGGTCAGAAAAATTGCCACATCTTCCAAGTCACTGTAGACATCTTCCTTCCTATCATTCCTCTTGAAAAAATGAGTAGGTTTTGTTAGCTAGAGGACAGTCCATATAATTCTTCATTTTATGTTACTATAGTTTTAGGCCTTGTCTAATGGCTCTGAAAAATGTCTAATTCTTAGTTACCACAAGCAGATCTGTGGAAGCAACTTATGAGCTCTGTTGGTAGATATTAGTATTTTTTAACACTAAATCATAGACTAAAGACTCGTAGAATAAGATGCCTTCCAGACCATTGTGACTAGATGGCATGTTCAGAAAATGGAAACAGATGCTGTGGGTGAAATATGTTTGGCTTTATGAAATCCTGCTCTTGAGGTTACAGTGCGATGTGGGAAATGAAGCTGAAAGGTAGGAGTAGCAGCAGCAGTAGTAGTAACAAAAATGTCCTGTACATCCTTATGATAGTAAGTCTTTTGTATATCAAGCCTTCCAAGAAAAAAGGGAGGAAGAAAATTGAGTTGGGTACTCGTGGTAAATTTGTCTTTTGAAGAAAGGAGAGCTGGGTATAGAGTTAAGAACTACTGAAGAGGCTGTGTATAGCATTTAATGATTTGGGACTGTGAATAATGGACTTGCTTGGAGGTGATTATTTAGATATTTGCTTTTTTAAGCAGTGTTTGGCCTACTTTGATCTTAAACCCCCTTTAGGCTCTTGCCACCTTTGATGAACAAAGGAGGCTGGGTTGAATCTTTTACTGCATTCCAGAAGGTCTTTTAATAATTAGTGGCATGGATGGGTGCTGCTTAGTGTCCTGATGTGGCATATAGGGTATCTTTGATATTGTAGGCTTGTTTGAACTCTTAGCTTTGGACTGTAATTTCTGCCTTTTGTATTTTCTGTTTTAAATTTTTTTTAAATACGGGTTTTTCCTCCTGTGTTTTTTAGGTTAACCTGGATAAACTAAAGGAAAGAGCTCAAAGATTTGGTTTGAATGTCTCTTCAATCTCCAGAAAGGTAAAGTACTGTTTTTGCCACCTTAGAGCGGCTTGGGGGCTACATAGGCTGAAAATGACTGTCCTGAGAATATAGCAGCTGTTCACATTCAGCACTTCATTTCATGAAGTCCTTTGACTATCACCTCCTCTCGCTATTGATTACATTATAGGAATTATTTCACATAGCGAATTTTTTTTTCCCCTGCAGACTTTCTTCATAGCTTCCACCCAAGCTGTTAGAACATGGTCTGTATTTCTCTTGGTTAAGATGTTGTAATCAGTGATGTTAAAAACTTACTACATCTACTTTAACTTCTAATGTAGTCTTTTTAAAAATTTTTAAAGACTTTATTTATTTGAGAGAGAGAGGGCACGTGCGAGCATGAGCAGGGGGAGGGGCAGAGGGAAAGGGAGAAGCAGACTCCCTGCTGATGCAGGGCTCAATCCCATGACCCTAGAATCATGACCCAAGCTGAAGGCAGGTGCTCAACGGACTGAGCCACCCAGGCGCCCCTCTAATATAGTCTTAATGGAAACAGGGGAAGAAAATTCTGTCTTTGGGTCAGAAGGTACCTAGAAACAAAATTTGAAGGTTCTTTGGAACAAAAACGAGAAAGTTATTTCATTCTTTCTGCCCCTGTACTAACTGACATTATTGAGTTTATTAAGCAAGGTGATTTAGACACCATGCTGTGTGGAGTGATGAATTCTATAGGGCATTATTGTGTTTGTAGTTTTGCCAGGCACGTGCCGTTGAAGTAAATGCTGAGGATTCTCCTGTTTGCCTTGAGCAGGTGGTCTCTTACTAATCTGTGTTCTGTGAGAATGAAAGCATGTTTCTTGGTTGTTGAAGTCGGGGCAGGGTTAAGGGAATACTACTTCAAACCAGAAGAACTATCAAAAGAAAAAAGTCATTGGGGCGCTTGGCTGGCTCATTTGGAAAAGCGTGTGACTCTTGATCTTGGGCTGTACATACATACACACATACATACATAAACTTTTTTAAAAGGTCATTATTTCCCACTGAGTATGGAAGCATTTAGCTCTCTAAAATCCATTGGAAAACACTGTCTTGACAGTAGTTGTTAACATTTTTGCTCAGGAGAAAAACTGAGCACTAAAAAGTGTAAACAACTTATGCCCCAGTGGGACTTCTAACCCTATACGCAACTGCTCCATTTTCCTTTTAGGTTACATTTTTTTATGTTTACCAGAAGCATAACATTAGGTCTTTATGCCCAGCTTGATCAGTAGGAATATTTGCTAGTTCATGTGAAATTTTAAAAAATTCAGGAGTTGAGAGTAGACAGAGTATATGATTCTTTTTTTTTTTTTTTCAAAGATTTTATTTATTTATTTGACAGAGATAGAGACAGCCAGTGAGAGAGGGAACACAAGCAGGGGGAGTGGGAGAGGAAGAAGCAGGCTCACAGAAGAGGAGCCTGACGTGGGGCTCGATCCCATAACGTCAGGATCACGCCCTGAGCCAAAGGCAGACGCTTAACCGCTGTGCCACCCAGGCGCCCCAGAGTATATGATTCTTAAAGCACATGCAGCTTAATTGGGAAGAATATACTGTAAACCAAGTCATTTGTGTTTTGTTAGATTGCTAAGGGGAAGGGTGCTTGGATCTGTGGCCCCAGTTCTCATCTGTCTTCTTTTAAGACTAGGTGTCTGAGAATCTCAGCAGTAACTCACTGTAGAGAATTGTATGTGTTCCATCAAAATTAACAAAATTGAACATCATATCTCCAACTGTGCAGCTCATATGGACACTTTACTAAGATGAATTTGCCCCTCACTTTATACTGCCCATCTGAGTTGTTTTCATAGTATTTCATTACAGGGATATTAGCCTTTTCACTTCACTTCCTTAGACTCTTTCTCCATATTTGACTTGATTTCATTTTTAGTCCATAAGCTAAGTAAAGCATGAAGAGATACATTTATTAGTTTTGTGACTTTGAGCAAATTACTAAACTTCTTTGGTCCTCATCTATAAAACTGGAAATAATACCTAACACTGTGTTTGTGAAGAGTAAGTAATTGTGAATATGAAATTATCTAACATACTGACACCTTGACCCTTAATAAATGCTCACTTTCTTCTTAGTTCAGTTCTGACTTTATACCTTTAATTGTGTCAATTAACTTCCGTGTTTTAGTTGATCATTGATAAGATTTCATTTCCCCCCTTTTTTTTTTTTTTAAAGATTTTATTTATTTATTCGACAGAGATAGAGACAGCCAGTGAGAGAGGGAACACAAGCAGGGAGAGTGGGAGAGGAAGAAGCAGGCTCATAGCGGAGGAGCCTGATGTGGGGCTCGATCCCATAACGCCAGGATTACGCCCTGAGCCGAAGGCAGACGCTCAACCGCTGTGCCACCCAGGCGCCCCTTCATTTCCCATTTTAAGTCTCTGAAGGGTTGGGGTGCGTGGCTGGTTCCGGTGGTGAAGTGTGTGACTCTTGATCTTGGGGTTGTGAGTTCCAGCCCCATGCTAGGTGTAAAGATTACTAAACAAAATAAATTTAAAAAATAATAAATCTCTGAAGGGTTGTAATCAGATAATGGTAATTGGTAAAACTCTGAATTGCCATACATATGTTCTAGAGTAGTGCTTCTCAAATTCTGTAGCAAAAAACTAGTTTGTTTCTTGGGGCGCCTGGGTGGCACAGTGGTTAAGCGTCTGCCTTCGGCTCAGGGCGTGATCCCGGCGTTATGGGATCGAGCCCCACATCAGGCTCCTCTGCTATGAGCCTGCTTCTTCCTCTCCCACTCCCCCTGCTTGTGTTCCCTCTCTCACTGGCTGTCTCTATCTCTGTCGAATAAATAAAAAATAAAATCTTTAAAAAAAAAAACAAAAAAAAACTAGTTTGTTTCTTAAGTTTAAGATTTTATTTATTTGTCAGAGAGAAATAGAGAGCAAGCACAAGCAGGGGGAGCGGCAGGCAGAGAGAAAAGCAGGCTCCCTGCTGAGCAAGGAGCCTGATGTGGGACTCAGTCCCAGGACCTGGGATCATGAACTGAGCCAAAGGCAGACGCTTAACTAACTGAGCCACCCAGGGGTCCCAAGACTGTTTTTTTTAATTTGTAATTTGTCGGGGCTCCTGGCTGGCTCAGTTGATAGAACGTGAGACTCTTGATCTCAGGGCCGTGAGTGAATTCAAGCCCCACACTGGGCAGAGAGCTTACTTTAAAAATTTTTTTTTCTAATTCATTGCAGAGTGGTACTTTTGTAAAATACAGTAAAAATGTCACAGCAGTGTTAAGTTACTCTGGAAGTTTCCAAGCACTCACAGTTTCTGGAGTTCTTGCAGACTGGTAAACACTTTGGGGATCGGCACCAGGAGGCAGATCACATTTTGAGTAGCACTGTACTGGTGTATGTATGGTGTATGGTGTATTTCTTCCAGGGACCACTTTGCTTGGAGACTTTCGACTTTTTGAGATATTCTCTTTGAGCATAGATTCCGTTTGCATTGATCATAAATCCTGATTTTCAGAATCATCCTGATTTCAACAGTTTGCTCTACTTTGCCCCATAAACCATTAAAATGTCCCAGAAATGCTGATATTTTGGTGTCCACCACTGTCCAGTAGAACTTTCTGTGATGTTGGAAATATTCTACAGAATATTGTTCCTTTGAATAAGTCTGTGTTATCTAATACAGTAGTCATTAGCCACATGTCATTATTGATTACTTGAAATGTAGCTAATGTGAACTGAAATTTTAAATTAATTTAAATAGCTGCATGTATATTAGGCAATTCAAGCCTAACTTAAATCTCTGTACAGTTTTCACACTTGAAGTGGCATAGAAATCCTTGATCAGACTACATACCACTGTTTCTGTAGCCTGTAGAATATTTTTAGTGCCTGTAGAATATAAGCAATTTCAGAGTGAATGTGGAAGGAGAGAAATTGGAGGAAAGGGTGTAGTAAGAGATAAAAAAAGGAATTGTTCTTTTTTAATTTTTTATTTATTTATTTATTTTTTAAAAGATTTTTATTTATTTACTCGACAGACATAGAGACAGCCAGCGAGAGGGAACACAAGCAGGGGGAATGGGAGAGGAAGAAGCAGGCTCATAGCGGAGGAGCCTGATGTGGGGCTCGATCCCATAATGCCGGGATCACGCCCTGAGCCGAAGGCAGACGCTTAACCGCTGTGCCACCCAGGCGCCCCAAATTGTTCTTTTTTTAAAGTAACTTTTTCCCCCAGAACTTAGTTGTTCTAGATCCAAATCGTGAAATCGCAACTGGCTACATTCTCAGTGAGAGTTGTTTGGTTCAAAATCTTGTATTTAACTGTTCTCTATCACAAGAGATGATTTGCTACCTAGTATTTGGTTGGCCTAGGTTAGTGACATGATTAAGTTTGTATTTATGGAACAGCTGGGTCAGTATACTGTGCCCACCTCATCCTGGGTTCCAGTATAGCCTCCTCCTATATAATTTGGTCACCTGTCTTTAAGTTTTACAATTCTCTAGGCACAGATCTGTTTCAGTTAGATAAGATGCAAATAGTGGAGGTTAGCAGGTAGTGTAGAGATTTCTCTTCTTCCTAGTATCCCGAAAAGGGCAATGAGAAATCCCCCTCCTGTCACATCTGTTGTATGGGATTTCTGTTTGCTTGATCCAACTTACGGCCCAGATTTCTTGCGATTTCTCTTTGGTAGATTCCTCTGCAGACCAGTGTATATGATTAAAGAGAAAGTGTGCGAGAGGAAGTGAGCCGTGGATCAATAGTGTTTATGACTGATTTGTGTGTGTTATAGTCTGGTCATCTTTTCTTTATATTTTAGATTCACATCTGAGCATATTACAAATTTGAGGCTATCAAATCACTGTTATTCTTCCTAGGCTGACTTCTGCCAGACTGCTCATATATTTCAGCTTTTAGTTCCACTAGTATACTATACATGTTAGGCAGTACACAGAAACTTCAAGAAATCTGGCTGTCTCCCCCCGCCCCCCCTGCCTCAATCATCTTCCTCCTTTCCCCCTGCCCGAGAAAGGCCTGTCCGTTCATGTTTCCAACTCAGGTCTCAGTGAATAGAATCCTGTTGGTTTAGGATAATGGGAAGTGACAGGGCAAAGAATGGCACTGGCATTTATAGACATTTTTTACACAAGAGGCTGTAAATTGTCCCCTCCAACTCTTTGGACTATTTGCGGGTAGAATGGCATGCCTTTTCTCATACAAGCCTCATGGTGACTATGGGCTGAGAAACCTCCCACCCCCTCAAACAAAACAAAACCCGGATAAATAACCTCTGCCTGGTTGGTTCTGATTGATCACCAGCTAGGTTTTCAGTCTTGTGCTTGACTGGTTGTTTTTTTTTGTTTTGTTTTGTTTTGTTTTTCCTTCTCTCTGTCAGTTTTCCATGCCTCCCAAGAGAAGTGGTGTTTGAGTTAGTCCTTTTGGTGAAGGACAGGACTTGGCTTGGCACATAAAAAACTCATCTTTGAAAGGAGTGAGAGATGGATAGAGGGAATTGATGGGAAGCCAGCTCAGTTAATAGATGATGATCATAGGACATTAGTTTTATAAAAACTAAATCTGGGCTTAGAGTTATGGTGTAAACTGATATAGCTAATTTGGATTGTTTTGTTTTCATTCCCCCCCACCCCAAACATTGGCATATTTGGGAATGTGAAACTTGATACTTTAGGAAGTTATAGGACATCCAGTTAAGTCAGTATTAAAAACAAAACAAAACCCAAGCCCAGACACTAAGTAGAAAACTGGAATGTGGTGTATACTCTTTTTCCCTCCCTGAGAATGTGAGGGGCATGTGTTACTGCTTCTTGGTTCTTGATTAGTAGTAGAAAATATAGACATCTTTTATCCCTGTTTACCTTAGTACATCTTCCCTGCTTCTCTACTGGAATATTATTGCGCTTTCCCTATTTGTAGCTCGTGTTAAGGTAATTGTTCTAATGGGTTATCTTAAGGACTATAAACCCTAAAGGCTGCTTTTCCTGCGTTGTGATCTTTGCCAGTTTTCTTCTCTAATGATTGTGATCTGTGTTATACGGTGTCAGAATATAAAAAGGGGGCACCTAGGTGGCTCAGTCAGTTAAGTGTCTGCCTTCAGCTCAGTTCGTGACCCCAGGGTCCTGGGATTGAGCCCCACATTGGGCTCCCTGCTAAGTGGGGAGCCTGCCTCTCCCCCTTCCACTGTGTTTCCCCTGCTTATGTTCTCTCTGTCAAATAAATAAATTAAATGTTTAAGAAAAAAGAATATAAAAAGGTTAAAAAGTTAAATATCTCTTCATTGATCATTATCTTGTTGAGGCTGGTAGCTAGAAGATTCTTGGGTGGCTGCAGTGATTAGTTTCATGACCCTTTCATGTAAGTATGTATTTTTGCTCACCATTGCTTGGGGATGCATCACTTCAGAGTGAGAGAGATATTGGACTTTCCTTATTTATGAGGATCTTGTCACTGAAACCTGTTGAGATATCAAAGAAGAAAGCTGTGACAGAGAGTCAGTTCCAAGCACAGGAGAGCACCAGTGTCTCCTAGCATATAGATTTCACTGTGGCTAACTGATAGTAGGCTGGTCTCCATTCATTCTTCTGTAAGGCCTATTTGATTCTGTCTGTATTCCCTTCCACTGAAGGGAATTCCTTCCTTCTGAAATAAATGAAGAGATGTTTGTTTTTCTCGAAACTTCAGCAGTGGGTTTTGGTATAGAGGAATGTGGAGAGAAGGAAGTTCACATTATGGATTTAGAAGTTGGTCACCAGCTTTCTCAGAGGGTCTATAATTGTTAGAGTTGAGGTATGTGTATGTAAACCTTTTCCAAGGGAAGAGCTGTGGGGCCATGTATGGGACATTGCCAACATGGTACCGTAAGAACCTGAAAAACCATAAACTATGGTGAGAAGTTTGGTAGAATGTTTTTTATTAAGGGGTAGTGGTAGAAGATTTAGATCCCAAGATAAGTTGGAGAAGTAGCCTGCTAAGTGGTTTTGGATTCTTTTCCATCCAAAGTATACTCAAGTAGCGGTACCTAGGCCAAGTACACCACTTAATTCTCTACTTCCCTTTTTCATGGGGTCCCGTGAGACCAAGAGAATGCAGATAGTAGGATTGTAGATGGGAAAAACTTCAGTGTAGATCTTCTTAGACATTTCATTGAGTATTTCATTGAGCAAGAATTTGGGGGGACTACCCCCGCCCCTCATCCTACATTGTCATTTTTCCCAAAAATGCTTCTTCCACCTGAAAAATTGTATTCTTTTAACTTACATTAACCAATAAGAATGGGGTGTGTGTGTTTAGTAAATAGAGGTAGTTGAAAGTAACTGTCAGGATGAATTTCAGGGAGAACTAAGATCCAAACCCACATAGGTTTCAGCATTTCTTGCAGCATTTTGGGGCCCAACTAAAATTTAACCAGTCCTTTAAATCTTCTAATTAATAATAATTTGAAAATTAATATTTGGCCTTTTTTTCTGCCCTCTCTCCTAAGATAAAAACTGTTTCTCCACCCGCCCACTGAGACAAACCTTGAGGGAGTGGTGAAGGAGCTGTTTAAAGAGGAAACAATAGGGAAAACTCTCTGACCTCAGTTTATCCCCTCATCTGGTTCTTCATTTGTCCCTGCTGAGGAACAGAACTTGTCTTTTGTCTGTAACACAAATACATCTTCACCTCCCTCCCTTCCCACTCCCCCCCAACCCGCTCTTCTCACTCCCTTCTATTATAGTTACAATCAATGATGTCATTATGTGTGCCATTCAACTGCTGTTGAGCCACTTGGCTATAGGAATTTGGAAGAGCAAAGGGGCAGAATGGAATTTTTCTCTGTCCTGCCCAGGGCTCTTGAAAATGTATTCTAATTTTAACTTGAGAAATAGGAGTCAGGTTTTTCTTTGCTCAGTTTCTTCTTCTACCCTCCCACTCTATGTTCTAACCCTTAAACACAGTTTTTACTAGCTCTGTATGAGGAAAAAATTGGATAGAAATGTTAGGAATATAAATTGAACACTTTAAGAGGAAAAGCTTTAAAAATTTGTAGTAGCAAGATGAAAATTTTGATGCTTTGTTACCATTTATGGCTGGTGTTTTGCCCTGTTTACTATAAGTTGGGTCTTTGAGAAGTTTCCGGTAGAGGGTTATACTTCCCTAGAGTGCATGGTTGAAAACACTAAGGATCTTTCACCTTTTCATTTTATTTTTTTCCATGATTTTATACATTGAGTTTGAATCCAAATAAATAGAGGTAAGAAAGTTTGTAGTAAGAAAAAAAATGCACTCTCTTTTCTATCCTTCTTGCTCAATATCCCGCCCCCCACTTACGTCTTTGCATTCCTTCTAACATGTCAGAACTGATGACTTGATAAAAAAAACAAGTTTTATGCCTGTTTGTGGTCCCCCTGTAGTTTTTTTCCCAAGAGTAAATACAGCCTGGAAAAGGAGGGGAATGAGTCTGTTTTACTTTTAAATACATTTAGTTGTTTTCTGCCAGCCAAGTTCTTGAGATGGGATCATTCTCTTGAGTGTCAGTTTAAAAAAAAAAAAAAAACAGTTCCACCCATGGTATATAAGGTAAATAATTTTTAAAATTTACTTGTAAATATATCTGATTGTATATCTGGTTGTATCTCTAATTTGGGGGTGACCAGTATCTGTCTAATTTGGGGGCAACCCAGTAGCTGGCCTGGCTTTTCTAAGCATAGCAGTATCTAATATCTGTCTGATTGCTCTCAAATACTCTCCCTGTCTGTCATGAAATGTGAACTCACTTTCTGAATCCAAGTCTATCCATCCTTCAGAATATGTATGGGAGAAAAAACTATGGGGTGTTTTTTTGTTTTGGTTTGTTTCTGGTGTATGTGTATTTCTAGCTTTTGGGTGGGGTAAGAAGTTTTGGTGTTCAAAGGCTCTTTGTGGTCTGAGAGCTGTAGCAATATAAGGATGTTCAAGATGTATTTTAATACTTGAGAGGCTAACACTTTGCTGATAGTGTTCTTTGGGCTGACATTGATAAGGAGAAATAACATTTTATTTTTGAAAATATATATGGGTTCATGGGGCCCCTGGGTGGCTCAGTCGGTTGAGTGTTTGCCTTCGGCTCAGGTCATAATCCCAGGACGGGATTGAACCCTGCATTGGGCTCCCTGCTCAACGAGGAATCTGTTTCTCCCTTTCCCTCTAACCCCACTCCCCGCTTGTGTGGGTGTGCACACGTGCACTCTATCTCAAATAAATAAAATCTTTTAAAAAAATAAAAAAGAAAATATATACAGGTTCAATTCAAGTTTTGTTTTTTTGTTTTTTTTTTTTTTAAAGATTTTATTTATTTAGTTGACAGAGATAGAGATAGCCAGCGAGAGAGGGAACACAAGCAGGGGGAGTGGGAGAGGAAGAAGCAGGCTCCCAGCAGAGGAGCCTGACGTGGGGCTCGATCCCACAACGCCGGGATCACGCCCTGAGCCAAAGGCAGACGCTTAACCGCTGTGCCACCCAGGCGCCCCTCAAGTTTTTTTTTTCAAGTAAAATTTAGTAATTACATGACAGTTTGTTTTCTTATGTATTCATTTTTAGTAGCAAAGTTGCTTTTCATGCCTGATAGCCGAAGGAGGTCACATAAAATCCGGTAGTATTTTAGAGATAGGAATGGGAATGAGGAAGGGCATCAGATTGGGAGATATTTTATAGGGGGACATTTGGTGGTAATGTTTGCAAACTAGCAAAGGCCCTGTTTTGTTAAGTTTTTTTATTTTTTAAGTAATCTCTACCCCCAATCTGGGACTCAAATTTATAACCCTGAGATCAAGAGTCATATGCTCTACTGACTGAGCCAGCCAGGCACTATGAAAGGCCCTGTTTTTCATAAAATCAGAGGTGTCTTGTTAAGATCTAGACAATATTTACTCCTTTCATACCTTCCCTTTCCTCTGTTGCTCTTTTCTCACATTTTTTAAACCAAATTTTACCTTCTCATCCCTAGAGCAGATTCTTATGACAGAAATAGAAATGTATTTTCAGGGTATTTTACACTTGAAATTCATGTCAAATACTGAATCTTTAAATCCCTAGCAGGGAAGATGTGTTACTGAGAAAGATACTATGTTTGAAGTGCTTGCTGTCTGGATTTTAAAAGTATGGGGTGAGGAGTTCATTGAGGTATAGAGTAGAAGAGACAGTTACAGAATTTTCACTACCATGTTCATGCTTAGGTATGAGGTAGTTGAGGAAGTGCAACTAGAGGTGAAGAGAGCTGTAAGATGAGAGAGGCCTTATGTGTTGGACCTCTTTAGTGCTTTAAGTGAATGAGCACAAAACACATAAGCCTTAAGACAAATCCTATCTGTTCTCTACTTTGTTGATATTTCCCCTTGTACTCCGTATTATTTCTGCAGGGGGCAAAGGAAAAAAACCACCTTCATGTGCTTGAACCTAGTTGCCTCTGTCTTTCCCCCACATACCTAAGTTCCCTGATCTTGTTTTGGCATGTTTTTCCTGTATTGAACTCCCTTGTACGAAGTCTCTCTGTTCCTGTACTTGAATTCTATGAAGGCAGGCAAGACAGGTGTGCTCCTTAGAGCCACCTGTGATTTCTTAATAGCTTTCTTTCCCCCCTCATGTCCCTGTGGCTGAGATACCCTGTTGGTAGGAAGCATAAACTTTTTTTGGAAGGCCCTGGTGCTTTTGGGGGAAAACTGGAGTGGAGAGGCAACTTTGCTTGGACTTGGTGAGATAGATAGATAGACAGACAGACTTATTTATTTGTATATATTTTTATTTTTATTATTTATTTGTTTGTTTGTTTTTGGTCTATGCTTTCTCATAGCCATTTGCAGTTGTTCCCAACTATAGCTGTACATAAGGGTCACCAGGGGACCCTTTTTAAAATACATCCCTCTAAGCTCTTCCTTTTGAGATTCAGATTTATTAGTTTGGGGTGAAACCAGAAACCTGAATTTTAAAATATTACAGGCGGGGGGCCTGGCTGACTCAGTCGGTAGAGCACGAGATTTGGGTCTTGAGTTCGAGCCCCACATTGGGCATAGAACTTACATTAAAAATATATAGATAGATATAGATACAGATATATTTTACGGGTGAAAAGAATCTGCTCTCCTAGCGCTCATTCTAATTTCTTTTTTTTTTTTTTTTTTAAAGATTTTTATTTATTTATTTGACAGAGATAGAGACAGCCAGTGAGAGAGGGAACACAAGCAGGGGGAGTGGGAGAGGAAGAAGCAGGCTCATAGCAGAGGAGCCTGATGTGGGGCTCGATCCCATAACGCCGGGATCACGCCCTGAGCTGAAGGCAGACGCTTAACCGCTGTGCCACCCAGGCGCCCCTCATTCTAATTTCTGAGTGCTCAGGTAACTGTTATCCTTCATTCTTTGTATATTTGGTTAAGAGAGCATTTACCTCCCCTCAAAGTTTTTAGCTTCCCTCTACTGACTTCTTGACATTTCTGCCAGCTCTGCATCGCTTATCCTTAAAAGCAGCAGCTTCCTGGCTTTTAAGGGTGGGAGGTGGGGACTTTTAATAGAAACTTGGTTTCCGGGGGTCTCAAGTGTGAAGCCTTCATTTCCTCCACCTGCGTTGCTTTGTCCTACAATCAGCTAGAGCAAGACCGAGACGACCTCCTCTGGGGTTGAAGAGGCGTGGGGGTTGGGGAAGGAGCTTGTTTTGGAGAAAGAGAAAAAGTGATGGGAGCTAGTGACTCAGAAGAGTGTTTGGTTCAAATCCTGTAAAGATAGGAGGAGATACAGTTCCTGGTAGTCTCTAAATCTCATGTAGCTTTAAAGTTCCTGGCACCCTGCTGGCCCTAGAAAGTTGATTCTGATCTCACAGTTAAAATTTTTTAGAGTAGGTAAGATGGTTGTATTGGGCGGTGTCTTTTGTTATGTGTGTGGGAGTGTTGGAGTGTCACTTTATCTATATGCTAAAATGGCATACCCTTTGCTAGTCCAGCCCTTCATTTTTGTCTTGCTTAGTTAGGCTCTGTGCGTTAGTTTTTAGGACCACCTCATGTTCTGTGGTCTGGCTGGCATAAAGGCCCAGGAGTAAACATGTTCAGATGAATTTCAGAAATTGGGGCAGGGAGGTGACAGCTGTGTGTTTAAGCATTGCAGTGTTTCTGAGAGAAAAACCATCAGTTGCTGTCATTCACCCTGAGAGTATGAAATTGGAAGCCCACTTACCCTGGAGTGTTTTATAACCTTTACCTCAGGGAAGTCAAGGCCATGTCATTATTAATCTGCCATTGCCTGAAAGCCGCCACCCTCTTTTTTTCATCCTGCCATCAGTCGTGTAGCAGTGAGAGTCAGGAAAGTGACCATAAAGTGCCGTCCTTTTCTTTTTGCCTCACTCTTACCTTACATTCCCTTGGAAAATCAGACTGGCCTGAGTAGTATTAACGTCTTTATATAGTTATTCATTTATATAAGGGGATAGTTAGGGGCCCCTGGTTGGCTTAGTCATTTAGGCGTCTGCCTTCGGCTCAGGTCATGATCCCAGGGTCCTGGGGTCAAGCCCCGAATCGTGCTTCCTGCTCAGTGGGAAGCCTGCTTCTCCCTCTCCCAGTCCCCCTGCTTGTGTTCCCGCTCTCTTTCTCTCTCACTGTCAAATAAATAAATAAAATCTTAATAAAAATAAAAGGGACAGTTATTTGTTACTTTTGAAAAACATAACCATCTTAGCTCTCTATCAGTCTTTCTCCCATCATTCAAGGGAAAAGACTTCTGAGAAAGTAACTATTAAAGTGGGGTAAATAAAGTGGCAGAGTTTAGGTCCTGATGGAAATATATAGCAGGCTCTTACATTTAAGAGTGTTGAATGTGAAGAATAGCTGTCATTAAAACAGCCATAGGAAGGGGCACCTGGATGTCTCAGTTGGTTAAGCATAGACTCTTGATCTCAGCCCAGGTCTTGATCTCAGGGTCATGAGTTCAAGCCTTTCGTTGGGCTCCACGTTGGTCTTGGAACCTACTTAAAACAAAGCAAACAAACAAAAAAACAGTTATAGGGGTGCCTGGGTGGCTCAGTTGGTTAAGCGTCTGCCTTCGGCTCAGGTTATAATTCTGGGACTCCCAGGATCCATCGAGTCCCACATCTGGCTGCTTCTTCCTCTCCCTCTGCTTCTTCCTCTTCCCTGTGCTCCACCCTGCCACCTGTGCTCTCTCGCTCACTCTCAAATAAGTAAATAAAATCTTTAAAAAAACAAACACAAAAACAGTTATAGGAGAACAGCCAGCTCTAACTCATAGTAGTACCTGAGCTTCCCTGAAGTGCTCTTTTCTGCTTATAAGGGTATCTCTGACTGAATTCTTTAGATTGTAATTTCTGCTTCTCACACATGTGTAAGGAGGGATGATGAGTGAGTGAGCTGTTGCACTGACCAGGAAAAATGACTGGCTTGGTTAATTCTTTTGGTCTCCTCTGAGAATAGTGAGGATACCTCATATTTAAATTCAGCAGATACTCTTGCTTTGGGTTTTGGGAATTACAATTCCTTAAATAAGCATAAGTTACATTTAGGTCACTGTTTTGTTTCTCCTAGTTTCTTCTTCTTTTTTTTTTTTTTTAAGATTTTATTTTTTTTAAAGAATTATGTAGTATTTTAGAGAGAGAGAGAGCACGAACGGGAGGGGAGAGGGAGAGAGAATCTCAAGCAGACTCCACCATGAGCACAGAGCCAATGTGGGGCTTGATCTCACGACCCTGAGATTTTGACCCGAGCCAAAACCAAGAGTTAGATGCTTAACCAGTTGTGCCACCCAGGCGCCCTAAGATTTTGTTTTTTTGTTTGATTTTAAGATTTTATTTATTTATTGAGGTAGAGGAGGGGCAGAGGGAGGAGGGAGAGAATCCCAGCCAAGAGCCTAACTCAGGGCTGGATCCCAGAACCCTGAGATCATGACCTGAGCCAAAGTCAGGAGTCAGACACTTAACCAACTGAGCCACCCAAGTGCCCCTAAGATTTTATTTTTTTAAGTAATCTCTACACCCAGAGTGGGTCTCAAACTAACAACCCTGATATCAAGAGTTGTATACTCTACCGAATGAGCCAGCCAAGCACCCCTCTCCTAGTTTCTTTTTAATGATCCAGAGTGGCACTGGTAATAAGACTGAAGAAGGTGTATATGCTTTCAGTACATAGCCCATGGAGTGCTAATTAAATCAAAGTGGGCTGCTTTTGCCAGAGCAAATAACTCTGGCACACTAAACTTGGAGTGGTGTTCTTTATTGTATTCAGGATAAGACTAGTAGGTTTTGAAAAATGTTCTCTTGAATTTGTATCTTGAAGAAGCAGGTTGGGTTTGGAAGATAAAGCTACAATCTACTCCATCTTGGGTAGAGATTTTATCCTTGGAACTCTTTGCCATAGAATGAAAAAAAGACACTTAAGAAAGCATCTATGATGTTCAGGCTGCCAGTTGTTGCAGCTGATCTTCCATTTGGTACTTAATTCCTGGCTACGTATATATGCCACGGAAACCACTGACAAGAGTCCTTAATTTAAAGTTTCTAGTAATTGGGGCGCCTGGGTGGCACAGTGGTTGGGCGTCTGCCTTCAGCTCAGGGCGTGATCCCGGTGTTATGGGATCGAGCCCCGCATCGGGCTCCTCTGCTATGAGCCTGCTTCTTCCTCTCCCACTCCCCCTGCTTGTGTTCCCTCTCTCGCTGGCTGTCTCTATCTCTGTCAAATAAATAAATAAAATCTTTAAAAAAAAAAAATAAATAAAGTTTCTAGTAATAACTTGGTACTTCCTTCCCCTCTCTTTTTCCTTCATGGGGCATTGAAGTATTTTTTAATTAATCCCATTATATTTAGGGAGGAGTAAGTTCTTAAGGGACCAGCAGCAACCCTGTTACTAACTGTACTTGGTTTTCTAAGTTTCTGTCTTGGGATCTGGGTGTTGGATCCTTGTCTTTGGATCTCACCTCAGGACTTCTCTCTCACCTTGATACTGGCTAATAGAAATATTTTCAAAATCACTTGCCAAGTTTTATAGCTGTCAGTAGAAAGAGGAAAACAGTTAAAAGTGTTTATAGTGATTCACAGGGTTGAGAAGATAAAAACTTAAAAGTTGCTCAGCAAAAGCATAATTACTCTACATCTGGGGATCAGAAAGATTTCCCCGTGCATCCTCATGATGCAATAATGTAATGAACAAGGGCATAAATCTTTGTCGTAATTCAGTCTTAAATTCATAAATACCATGAGGTTGAGGATCTTTGTCTTACTCATCTCTGTTCCCAATGCCAGAACGGTGCCTAACCTAAGGTAGACACTCCGTGGATTTTTGAATGACTAGTCGCTGAGTGGATTAATTTTGATTGGATGGATGGTGTTACTTAAAATGTTGATGGAAACTGAGGTCTATAATTCATTGAAAGCAATTCCTCAGGGGCCTATAGAGTACCTAAGATTAGACCTACAGAGTTAGAGTTTGAATCCTTACTCTGTTCCCTTGGATATTACCTAGTTGCGTTTGTTTGTTTCTTTGTTTGTTTGTTTTGTCGTCATTAATTATTAGGTTTGATGAAATCAGTAAAGCCTGGCAGCATAGATTTTTTTAGGATTTCAGAAGGAGAAGATGGTTAGTACCACTGGTGCGGAAGATTGTGGTTTCGGCTGGTTACTTATTCTGCCATACTTTAACCCTAAATTGTACTCATCAGTCCAAATACTCTGCCTTGCAGCTAATGGGAATTTCCTTGTTATCTTGGTAATGGGTCTGATTCTTACATACTTTTTATTTATTTATTCATTTAAGTAATCGCTACATACAATGTGGCGCTCAAATTTCACAACCCTGAGATCAAGAGTCGCATGCTCTTCTGACTGAGTCAGCCAGGCACCCTAAGATTCTTACCTACTTTTGATGACTTTGCTTTTTTTTTCTTTCTTAGTTTCAGAGGTACAATTTAGTGATTCATCAGTTGCATATAACACCCAGTGCTCATTGACTCAAGTGCCCTCCTTAATGCTCATCACCCGATTATCCTTTTCCCCTGCCCATCTCCCCTCCAGCAACCCTCAGTTTGTTTGGAGAATTCAGCATCTCTCCTGATTTGCCTCCCTCTCAATTTTCATCTTATTTTTTCCTTCCCTCCCCCTATGTTAATCTGTTTTGTTTCTTAAATTCCACATGAATGAAATCGTATGGTATTTGTCTTTCTCTGACTTACTTTGCTTAGCATCATATCCTCTAGTTCTATCCATATTGTTGCAAATGGCAAGATTTCATTCTTTTTGATGGTTGAGTAATACGTATATATATGTATGCCACATCTTTATCCATTCATTTTTTTAAAGATTTATTTATTTGAGAGAGAGAGACAGCACAAGCAGGGGGAGAGACAGAGGTAGAGGGAAAGGGACAGGCAGACTCCCCGCTGAGCAGGGCACCCCATGCAGGGTTGATCTCAGGACCCTGAAGTCATGACCTGAGCCGAAGTCAGATGCCTAACTGAGCCACCCAGGCGCCCCTTGATGACTTTGCTTCTAATGTAAAAGATGAATGAATGGCATTGTTAGCTTCAAAATTTTGTTGGTGGTTTCACACTTTGTTTCAAAGACCAAGAGGAACGTTGCAGTAGAAAAAATAGCTACCATTTATTGAGTACCTTTATGAGAGTCCCTATATTCTGAGTGTTTTCACACATGTAATTTGTATCTTGGGGCAGCCTTGAATGTCTCAGTCTTTTCCTCTAGCAGGCATTGTTTTCTTTATGTTGCTTGAGAATTTTCCAAATATAAAAGGGAAACAAGGAGAAAAGTGAATCTGAAAAGTTGAAGATGTTGTTTGAAGAGCTCACTTTAGAATTATCTTATTCCATGGTGGAAAAAAGTGATGGTGATTCATGGGGGTATTTGGCTTTGTAAAATATATATTCTGCTTTCCATCCTGTGCTTTGTATATGGGCTCTCTCCTCTTTTGCACAGTTCTCTTTCTCATTTTTTATCAATGAGCTTTTTTTTTTTTTTTTTTTAAAGATTTTATTTATTTATTTGACAGAGATAGAGACAGCCAGCGAGAGAGGGAACACAAGCAGGGGGAGTGGGAGAGGAAGAAGCAGGCTCATAGCAGAGGAGCCTGATGTGAGGCTCGATCCCATAACGCCGGGATCACGCCCTGAGCCGAAGGCAGACGCTTAACCGCTGTGCCACCCAGGCGCCCCTATCAATGAGCTTTTAAAAAGAAAAACAAGGCAGCTGTTGGGAGGTAGGAGGATTATGTATGCTGAAATTACTGATGTCAGTTAGTTGGCTTATTATTTAAATCTTGAGTGAGATGATGGGCAAGTGAAGTATATAGATCAATCTGAACATCCAAGGCCTGTGTTTAGTCCATGAGGACAGGGTCCTCCTCTGGTTTTGAATGCAGGTTGTATGTTTTGAGGAGTTTCCACTTGATAGGAAATAAGGGCACTTTAGATTCCAGCACTGTTCTTCCCACACAGGAGCATACATGGGAAGAAAAAAGATTTGTTAGTGGTTAAGGGGTTGCAGGAGGGAAGTGGAGGAGGAATGAAGAAGGGAAAGGCTTGCAAATGCATATGACACTGAGCTAGAGGGGTCAGTGCTGCCTGCAGATGCACAACCCCATTTGTGCACTTGAGCATGGCCTGAGGGAGCATTGGCCTGCTGAATGCAGAGAGAGATGCGTTTTGATCGAGGTAATTTCCCTCAGATGGGTCTCACCATCCCATGAATCAAAACCTGTCAACAAGGAGCTAAAGATGGAGTGAAGTTTATTGTACGTTTGTTTCCATGTGACACCGTCACGCTAGAAGGGTCAAGTGAGAGAGATCATTAGAACTGTGTTGATTTACTGGGCCTGTTGTGCACTTTCCCTGCAGGGCAAGGGGGAAAGAGGCTTTAGGAGGGAAGCTGAGAGGCTCTGGGTGGGGAGTGAAGGGCAGGCATGCACAAAATAAATAAAACCCTCACTGGTCTCTGTGGGTGAGGGGTGGGCAGGCTGTTTGTAGGGGGGTGGGAGGATCTGTATTGTTTTGTTTTGTTTTGTTTTTTCCCTAGAGACCCTGGTAGATCTGCAGCAGATGCTCTGTCTGGATGTCCAGGAGAGACACCAAAGATCTGATTAAAAAGGGAAGCTCATGGAGAACTCTCTGATCTTAGCCTTAGTGGCTAGAGAAGTGTATACCCTCTCCTTTCCTCCGTCTATCTTTCCTCACCTTTGAGCTCAAAAGGAAGCACAGAAAATTTAATGTGGAAGTCAAAATCCCTGTTTCAGGGTGTAGCAAAATAGAGAACCACAGAAAGGCTGTCCCACACATTCTGAATAGACATAGGCTTTGTGATGAGATTTGTGAAGGGAGTGGCCCCAGGATTTGTGCTGAAAAAACAGCTGGGTTTTGAAAGTACCATCTCTGTCTCTGTGATTTGAACTTGCTGAAGTAACCCTATCTCTGAATTGAATGAAAATAAGTACGTAGTAGTAGGTAAGCAATATATAGTCTAGTCCTGCCTTTCTTCAAGAAGGATATGGGATGCTCCTTTTATTACCCCTAACACTATGCTTGGCCTGGAGACTTAGTGAAATGGAGGTATTTCATCTAGAATGTCCTAGAGACATTCTCATTTTGAGTGCTCCATTTTTATCTCTTATTCCCTTTATCTTAGTGGTGGTAGACGAATTAAAGAACACTTTTACTAGTAACTTCAGTAAGGAAAAATATATGACGGCTGTGTTCATTGGAAACCTTCCTAATTCTTTTATTATAGTTCAACAGATGGAGTAGCCAGTTAGGCAAAATTAGAAACAAATTCAGTTGAGAAAATCTTTAGTGTAAGATTACAAACTGGGGTCCTTTCCCTAGGTCCCAGATAGTTATAAAGTGGAGGCATATGTTATGGTAGAAGGGGATGGGATCCAGACATTGACCCAGTTTATTTGAGTGATATGGAAGTGGTTGAACTAGTTTACAGCTACTTTTAGCTAAGGGTCCTAACGATCTTCCTTCCTTTGGGAATGAATTGCTTCTTCCATTCTGCTACTGTTCTTGCAAAGAAAGTGTTATGTGAGATGCCTGAGGAGATGGTAAAGCTAGGAAAGTGGATCTTGAGTAAAATGTCCTGGGTTCCATTCCTGGCTCTCTGCCACTTACTACTTGTGAGACTTGGGCAGGTTACTTAGTTTCTCCAAGTCTCTGTTTTCTTATCTATGAAATTAATTTAGTCGTAGTACCTACTATGTATGTCATAGTGCCTCCTGTGTTTGAGATTATTAAGAAGTAAATGAGGGTTGTCTGACTGGCTCAGTCAGAAAAGCATGCGACTCTTGATCTTGGGGTCATGAATTCAAGCCCGACTTTGGGTGGTAGAGATTAATAAAAAAATAAATGACTAAACTTAAAAAAAAATAAGTACATGAGATACTGCATGTAAAGAACTTCGTACAATACCTGGCACAAAGTAAGCACTCAGATGTTAGTGACTCTGTAATGTTATCATCGTTATTTTAATTTCTGATTATTAAAAACAAGAATACTTTTGGGGGGGGGCGCCTGGGTGGCACAGTCGGTTAAGTGTCTGACTCGTGATTTTTTTTTTTTAAGATTTTATTTATTTGAGAGAGTGAGCGAGAGAGAGAGAGAGAGAGAGAGAGAGAGAGAGAGAGAAGGAACAGAGCGGGAGGGAGAAGCAGACTCCCTGCTGAGCAGGGAGCTTGATGCAGGGCTTGATCCTGGGACTCCCAGATCATGACCTGAGCTGAAGGCAGACACTTAACTGACCGAGCCACCCAGCCCCCTCAGCCCTCCCCTGACCACCGCCTGCCCCGCCGACTCTTGATTTTGACTCAGGTCATGATTTCAGGGTCCTGGGATTGAGCCCTGCATTGGGCTCTGTACTCAGCGAGGAGTCCGCTTCAGAATTCTCTCTCTCCCTCTCCCTCTGCCCCCCGCCCTGGCCCCAAAAATCATTTCAAGCTATTCAGAGCCTTCTGTGACTTTGCTGGGCATTCATAATGCTTGGCTTTCTTTGTACGTTCTTCAGAAATACCACTCTGGCCTCTTTCCCTTCCATCCCTTGGCAAGTAAATGGAACTTGTAAGCAGTGTTCAACAAGTAGTTTGGGTGCCTTCTACCAACCTTTTGTCCTCAGATGTTACTCACTGAAGCCTCAGTCCATATCTCTGAACTATAAGAATATCTGCAGAAATTTGTTGTATGGGTATTTCTTCTGTTTCCTTGACTCCATGGGTCTTATGAATGTTGAGGCCCTTCTTAAAATTAAGTATTTAGTCATTCTTAGGGACAACATTCGTATGCTTCCTTATTCAGTTTTTATGTTTTTTTGTTCGTGTGATCCTTAGTTTTGGGCACAAGATTGGCTGGCATATTGTGACCATTAAGTTATAATTTCATTCTCTTTATCTCATGAGTGGAGGCTAGCTTGTTTGAATTGTTTTCTTTTTCTCTGAATAGTCTGAAGATGATGAGAAGCTGAAAAAGAGGAAGGAGCGATTTGGGATTGTTACAAGTTCTGCCGGAACAGGAACCACAGAGGATACAGAGGTAAAATATACCTAGAGTGCTTAATAGAGCCCTTGAAAGGAAGTGAGGGTGAAGAAATGTTATTATTTCCCTGGCCTACTTCTTTTTTTTTTTTTTTTTTTAAAGATTTTATTTATTTATTTGACAGAGATAGAGACAGCCAGCGAGAGAGGGAACACAAGCAGGGGGAGTGGGAGAGGAAGAAGCAGGCTCATAACAGAGGAGCCTGATGTGGGGCTCGATCCCATAACGCCAGGATCACGCCCTGAGCTGAAGGCAGACGCTTAACTGCTGTGCCACCCAGGCGCCCCCCCGGCCTACTTCTTAAGTTTCCAAATAAGAAGATCTTTTTGTTCTTTGCTTAGTATCTGTTTTCTGGGTAAAGTAGCCACACTGAATTCCATCAGTACACTTAATTTGGTGTTAGAGTCATTTAGCCTAGAAAGGAGCACAAGATTTGGAATCATAAAAGCTTGGATTTGAAAAGTGACTCTGCCACTTAGTATTATTTACAAGTTATGGCAATTCTCTGAGCCTCAGTTTATCATCTGGGACGTAGAGATAATAAATACCTACCTTGAAGTGGTATTTTAAACATGAAATTATGCTAAGTAAGAAGGGATGATACTGTGTAAAATGCTTGACACAAAGCCTGTCATATTATATTTAGAAGTAGCAGTGTCTCTGATTATCTGCTAGCCATATTTCTTTGATCGTTTAATGAAGACTTATCCAACTCAGACACAAGTATAGTTGTGCCTAACTCCCCTCTGGAATACCTCAGTGGACTCAAATGAGACTTCTTGTTCTTATCACTTTATTTATAACTAGTTTCTTAAATGAAAGAGTGGCTTTTTTGGTTTGTTTTATAAAGACTTGTGATTGTCCATATCCCAGCTTCGTCTGGAGTAACTCAAATTAATTGAGAGCCTGAGCATGGCAAGACTACTCGGGGCTTTGACAGACAATATTGATTTGATGATTTAAGAGTATCTATAATGGGGGCACTGGCTCATTTGGTAGAGCATGTGACTCTCAATCTTGGGGTTGAGAGTTTCAGCCCCATGTTGGTCATAGAGATTACTTAAAAAAAAAAAAAAAGTGGGTGTATCTCTAATGGAGACCCAAAGTGTCACCTAAGGTATACATAAAGAAGAGTTGAAATAGTTGAGTATGTTTTGAATTCTAAAAATTTCTTAGGTGGTGAAGAATTTGCGACGTTCTTTCTTCCTTTAATCCAAATTTACTTCTTTCCATCTACCTCTGGAGATGGCTTTTGTTTGTTTTGTTTTAAAGTAGGCTCCATGCCCAGCGTGGGGCTTGAACTCAAGACCCTGATTTTAAGAGTTGCATGCTGTACCAGCTGAGCCAGCCAGGCAGCCCTGGAGATGACCTTTGAAAATCTACTACCTCACACACTCAAAATCTTAGAAAGTCTTTTTATGAATAAATATGAGAGTGAGTCTTGTAAGTAAACCCTGAAAATTTTATAATGTCATCAGTTTACATCTCCAGTAGGAAGAAACTTGAAAGACTTTGTATACTCTGTGCTGCTAATTCAGAATAAAGCATTACCTGTTGTAAGTATCAGCTTACTGACTGACTTGCCAGGATGAGTTAGAAGTAAACTCAAAGGCTTGTTTTAATTCTAGTATAATTATTCCTTCTTTGCCAAGGAAACTGTTGAACCAGCCATGTTTACTAAGGTAGTATATTTGGCTTCTCCAAGATAAGACAGATGATTTTGTTGGTTGGCAAGGAATAGTAGCTTTTGTTGGGAGAGTCAGTGCATGTAACGGAGTAGTAACTGCAGAAGTTGATGGAGTTTACATGAACCAGATGACTAATTTATTTGATTCCAGAGAATTGTGTCAGTAATTCAGGTAGAGTGGGCTGGGCTTAAACTCATCTTTTCTTTTTAATCTAAATTAAACCTCCTGTGTGAATGGAATCCAGAAAAAAGAAAAAGTCCCAGGGCACCTTGGTGGCTCAATCAGTTAAGCATCCAACTTTTGATTTTGGCTCAGGTCATGATCTCGGGGTTGTGAGATGAGCCCTGCTTTGGGCTCTGCGCTGGGTGTGGAGCCTGCTTAAGATTCTTTTTCTTCCTCTGCTCCTCCCCCCACCTCCCTCTCTTAAAGAAAAGAAGTCCCCTCTTTGCTGGGGGCAGTGGTTAGAATGAGGATGAAGGACTCAGTGCTGTTTTCAGTCACTCCCAGATCAAAAAGGTCTTTCTCTCCTCCCGCATTTCTCATTTTGTGCCATTCTCCAGTGCTGACTCCCTTAAAGAGATCCATATTGGGGACTCCCCTCCTTCCCATTTATTCTGTTGGCATTGAAGATTTATATGCCACTCTGGATTTGGAGGCCCAAGGAATAACTCCTGCTTGGGCCTTACTGCCAAGAAGGGCATCCCCTTCACCTTCTCCATGAAAAAATAGCATTGGTCAACCCTTTGTCCCCTGAGATCTCCCATCTCCCCACTGACTGGAAGATTCCCAAGCCTATTAAGAGTCCATTGTTTCCAGACTAACTTGCTATAAGGCTGAGTGGACCTCTCTCCTTCAGGAATCTACTATTTACTTCCTCCTTTTCCCCCACCCCCTACTACCCTCCTTTCCCACCAAACCTCTTCGGCTTTAACTGGATAACTGAAGAGATTCAGGAATGAAATCTCTGGCTGCCAAGCTTAAGCCTGGGTCTTCCCTCCTTGGACCTTGTGATAATTCATGTGAGCTTGGGTTAAAGCAGCCAGGAACCCAGGCCACTGTTGTCTTGCAATCTAATTTTTTTCTTCTTGCTTCTTTCTCACAGGCAAAGAAGAGGAAAAGGGCAGAGCGCTTTGGGATTGCCTGATGAAAAGCTCTTAATGCTTTCTGTTATTCAGTGGTTTCCATCTCTCTGACTTTTCTTGGTCATATATATACCTAAATGCACAGTCATGTGCCTAGGTCCTGCCTCGCAGTGAGAGACCATGTACCCAGGGTACATCCAGGAACTTCAGCAGCAATTTGACTCATTGCTGTTCCAACTTTAAGGTTGTTGTTCTTGTGTTGTTGTTTTTTAATTATTTTTTTGCTTGTTAATAAAATACAAATAGAAAAGAAGACAATGTGTTTTATTAGGTGCTCCTTTGAGTTCTTAGAGCCAGATTAGACCAGATAAGGGGAGCTTCAGGGACAAATATTACAGGGAATTAGCCATAATGCCTTTATCCTTTAGAAAAGAGAACAAGGAAAAGGATTTGAGTCTATTCCTTTAATCCTATTTATTCCTTTCTCTCATATTCAGAGGCATCCTTTTACTCTTTTCTTTTCCATGAAGAGACCAAGTTTCACCCTGAATCTTTGCTTTGGGAGGTTGGCATGACCCATTGGGGCAAAATAGGGGGAACACTGAATTTTAGGTGTAAAGGATATATATGTAAGGGCTGATGATTGGTAGTCTATTATGGAATGGAGTCCAGAAGGGCTCTGTTTTCAGGAGTGACCTGGTGAGATACTGTCTGGTTTCAGCCAAGGCCGATATGTCGGACCCTGTTGGTTATGCAGTTCAGGAAAGGAGATGGGCTGGGTATGCCTCAGAGCTAGAAGTGTAGGGATTCAAAGCATGATAGGATGTTAGAGGTGTTAAGCATTGATGTCTAGATCATTGGGAACATGAGCAGTAGACTGGAAGCCTCTGCCCGTTTTTTTTTTTTTTTTTTTTAAGGCTGTGTGTGTGTGTGTGTGTGTGTGTGTGTGTGTGTGTGTGTAAGCTCTACACCCAGCATTGGGGCTCAAACTCACGGCCCCAAGATCAACAGATCAAAAGCTGCATGCTTTTCCTACTGAACCAACCACATGCCCCTGAAGGTTTCTACTTTCTAATCAAGTCCTGTGCTAGTTTGTCTTCTTCCATTACAGAAGTACGTAGTTTTAGTGGCAGCGTTTTTTAAATATTACTAACATCCGTTTTCCTTGCTGAGCCTCCTACTTAGAGAGGTTTGACTCTCTCCAAGCAGGCTGCTGGTTTGCATTTGATGTTTCACCGAGATCTGAAACATGCTGCTTTTGTTTTTGGATATGTTGGTGTAGGATTTCTCCTCTTAATCTTTATTTCTGGACATCTCTATAAGGTTGGTTTTTGTTTGTTTGTTTTGAGAATAAAGCTTAAGAGCCTGGCACCTTACCTGAAGACTTGGATACCTTGATCAGATCCTGTGTTGCTGTGGTATAATTCCTTATTTCCATTTCTACTATAACCTGTCTGGTTTTGTGATTAATAGAAAAGTAATGGTTTGATCCCCTTCCCAACAAGAATCTCTTTCCACAAATTGTCTTTGGTTGCTGAGTAGGGCGGGGACCTAAGTTTAGACGCTTTAGGAAAACTGGGGCTTGTAGAGCAGATGCAAAGATCACCCATTTATTGTGAATTTTGCCCCGAAATGACTTTGGAGAGGTGAACAAAAGGGACACTGGTTAAACATTTCCTTCCCTCCCTTCCCTCTGGCCTCTTCTGTTTGCCTGCCTTTTCTTTTCTCCAGGCCCTGATCCTGAGACGAACTTTTCTCTCTCTACTCTGTTTCTATCTGAAAACAGAACCACAGATAATTAGTTTTGTAGGTTGAAAGAAATCTTATAGATTCAGTAAGGGTTTTCTACCCAAGGATGGGAAGATAAATAGGTGAAGAAATAGAGCACTGGGTCCTTCAGAAGTTTTCTTCACTTTGTCTCTATTTTCTAAAACCTTCCAGAAAGGTATTCAGCCTTCCCGCAGGATTCTCTTTCTGAAACTTAATCGTTCTTTTCCCCACTCAACTCACTTCCCCAAATCTTTGATACTGTGTTTTTACTCAATTTGTGTGGATTTTTAAATAACTTTTTTCATCCCATTCCATCAGCTGTTCTTCTGTCAATCAGAAGTCTCTCACATCCAAGCCTGATCACCAGATCTTCCTCTTCCTGTCTAATGGTAGTCGTTCCATGCATACTTTTTGAGCGTGAAAGTTCAGGATGCCTATGTCTTTTTTACTAATTCAGTCTTAAAATAGTAAGTCCCTTTAAAAGCATCCAGGCTTGCAGTTCTTTATTTGGGATCCAAGTACCCTTCCTTCCTATCTCCTAGTATACGTGGTGTAGTTGATCTAGGATTCATATGCAGTTAGCTGACTCCAGTCTTTTCCCTATCCTGAAGCTGTGACATTCTCTGCATACCTGAGAGCTCTTAATGAGGGAGTCTATAAAAGATGTGGAGGGAACTAGCTTCCTCAGCTGTAAATCTGCACCTTTTTATGGTTCTTTAAGAACCATGGGATCCTTCTCTTTTTCTTTACCATCACTCTAAACTGCCCTTCCCCCCACCCTGACTGCTGGGGACTTAAGAATATACAGCACTAGAAGCTTCTGTAGGGGTGAGAGCTTTAGGAAGGGAGATGTGAATAGAGCAGGACTTCCTGGGGCTGAGTCCTATTGCCATGTCTGACATGAGAAACAGATGAGGGGGGAAGGAAGGAACTTACATAAATAAGGGAGAATAACTTTTTCTGTTATCTTCCATGTGGGCCTCTGATAGACTATTCCCTCTGATTATTGAAATCCACTAAAATCTAACCTCCCTTTCTTGCTACATGGACACATTCTTGTTTTTCCTTTCAAAGGGATTGAAAAATAATGGCAGGTTTCACACCTTTGCAGACCCTTTGTGCCCAGGGTGATTCCAGCTTTCTCTTTATTTCTTTTCTCGTCTTTTGCTTTTTCTGCCTTTAGTTTTTCAGCGTCTCAGATTATTATTAATAGAACAGATTAGAGTGGAATAGTGTGTAGTACTTAGGTGTAATTTGTTCTACCATACTAGCTCTATTGGCTCTGTGACTGGGCAAATCATTCCATGACTCTTTCCAGACTGTACCAATAGCAAGCAACCCTATTGTGAATGTTGCTATGAGAATTGCTAATAGATTATATACTCAGCACAATTTGCTTACCATAGTTTGCATAGTATCATTCAGTAAGCTCTTAATTTTACCAGGTGACTTACAGTGGAAATATTTCTTTTCACTGAGTAAGTTCCAGCTAGAGGGTAGGGAGGGAGCTGAGTGGACTCATTTGAACGCGGGTGGGGGGGGCACTGCATGTCTAGGTACATTTACAGGTTCTGAGTGGGAAGAGGTGGGAATCCCAGTTGCTCCTTTACCTCCACCTCACAGGCAGGAAAGCTGACCTTGTGACCTGGCGTATCGACTTCCCTGCTTCTGCCTCACCACAGATGAGAAGCTGTAAATGCTACTGCCTGCTGATTCTTAGCTTGGGGCCCTGACATCCAAAAAACAGGCCAAGTAACAGTATAGGTTAGTGAGCTACTTACCCATTGGGTTGGAGGCTGTTTAGTGGTAAAAGTCATCTGGCAATTTCTTCTGCGTGTCCTTTCAACATAGGAAACAATGAGCAGTGAGGGAGAAAACCTATTTTTAGCTCAAGCCAAAAGCTAGGAGTAGGTATGGATAAAACAATTCCTTGGGAAGATACCGTATGTAGCACTTTTGTCTTCCCTCAACCTCACTCTTGTAGTTGGTCTGAGATGGGGTCAGTCTACTGACAGAACTGACAGGACAGGGAGAGTATGGTGGCACACTGACCTTGCAGTGGCCCTGGCCCCCATTATGGATCAGGTCAGTGTGACAGGAGCTTTTCTTGTCTTTTTTCAAATATGAGTTAGGCAAGATTCTTTTGTCTTAGGTACACAGGAGACATTTCTATGGTGAAATCAAAGACTATTTGAGATGCCTAACCATCTTGGTACATTTACAATTTGAATGGCTATGTTGGTTTGGTTTGTGGATTTTGGTGAAACTTAGTTAAGGAAACTGAGGATCAGGGAATTGTGGGAGAATGGGACTGACATTAGCTGGATCATCTTAAACAGAACTTTTAGATGTTCTGTTATGTGGAGCCTGGGAGAGGGTTTTGGTAATCTTGGGGACTGTTTTGGATCAAGAAGAGTTGTTCTAGGTCCCCTCCCTTTCCCATTCTCTGCCCATCCTCCCTTGGACTGTATGTCCCCACCCTCATCCCAAATACCCCTAGTGTGTTTTTCTTGCTCCAAAGACCCCCGTGTTCTTATTCCTTGAGCACAAGGTTTCATCCTTTCTCAGATCCTCTTTTGTTCCTGATCTCCAAGGTATAAAGGTGGCGCTTGATTAGGGAGAAGAGTTCATCACTGAATTCTAAACTCTTTGACTGCTTTTATTTATTTTTTTTTTCAGGTTCAAGTGCTGGATTGTGTCATGTGACCATCCCAAAACTCAGAGCACCCTATGGCCATCTTTGCCCTCTGTCACATAACTTGAAAACTGCCTGATGGCCTTTTTGCAATGGTTCCCTCCAGGAAGCCTTGATCTCAGTGAAGAAGTCCTTTCCCGGCATTCCAGTGCCCCTGTCACTCCCATACTCCTCAGTCACCCTTAACAAACAAAGGCAATCACACACATGGTGTAACAAATACACAAAGTAAATAATAATTACACTACTTATGATCAGAGGGGCACTGGCCAGTTCCACACACATCATAAAGTAGGAGAGGGGTTGCTAGTTCCCACTAGGTTGCTGGATTGTGCCCCCAAGCCTCTTTACCCCATGCCTCTTTGGGGGTGAGGAGGACCAAGGGAATGAGGCTTCAACTCATAATTTATGTTCAAAAGAAAAAGACCCTCCCCCCCCCACAAAGGTCTTTATTTGGTGGTATTAAAGGGGCATGTTGTAAGTGTCCCCCAAGTCTAATGCTCCAGCTCTCTAGAATTTATAGAGGGAAGTCACCTGATGTCTATTATCCATCCCCCATTCTGTGCCAAGATCAAGAGACATGAGCATTTGATCTTGGAGGAGGCAGCTTCTGTTATCTGTTCCTCTCCTTCAACCAAGGAAATGTGAATGGTGTTGGTCAGATGTATCTTGTTCTCCAAGGTTGGGGTAGAAGGAAGGATGGAAGAACATGGCCAGAGAGGAGAGGCTGGGGGTTAGCATGGCTGTTATATGGGAGGCGAATTGAGATGCTTAACAGCCCCTGCCCATTCCTGTACCAAAATACCTCATCTCACTTTTTCACTATGGAAATGGGAATATGATACTAAAGCTCACCAACATCACCTTCCCAAGGGTGGTCACATACCTTTGCCCCTTCCACCATCTGGGCCAGACAGGAGAGTCATACTCTTGGGAAGAACAAGCCTTCCATGTCAGCTCTCCAGGTCAGGCTTTAGTTCAGTACTGTTTGCATCAGACCCATAACTGCCGGCTCTACTTAGAGTGACAGTTTTGCTGAAGGTTCTGGACCTCCTCTCTTGACATCCTCTAGGCTCTTGCCTGGAGCTAAGAGGTCTGGTGGTGAGGTATGGATAGGGTGTGGATCAGGAGATCTCTCAACTCCTTGGCTTCAGGCACTGTCCATCTGGGAGGCAGAGGGGGACTTGTACTCTGAAGCCTGTGACTCCTCTAAGCCTCACATCTCTTCACCACTACTCCGGTGCCCTGGTTATCTGTCCCACAGCGAGAGGTATTTTATGTCCATAAAGTGCCCGTGGTAAGTGCTCAGAATTCATCTCTTGGCTGTGGCGGGTGCTGCTATTTCTCATTCCATCGAGGGGAAGAAACTGAGGCACAGTGAGTCCAGATGATGGTGGGTCAGGAATTGTGGGAGGAATAGGCCCAGCTAGTGACGGAGTGGCAACCAGTCCCTGCCTGCTTCCTAGTCTTCCAAACCAGGGAGTCTCCATCCTTCCAATCCTCTGCTCTAACTGGCCTTGTCAGATGCTTTTCCCTTCCCTACTGTATTGTCCCCTCCCTGCTGCCAGGTACTGCTAGATTCCAAAAATAAAAGATAAAAATAATTATAGACACTCTGCTCCCTTGTTCTCCCCCCTTCCACCCTGAGCTTTGGGGTTGGGGGAACTAAAATGTCCCCCCTCTGGAATCCCTTCCATCTTGGTCTGCTGGCTCTATTCCCGCTATAGCCCAGAGCAGTGATTTGGATTCAAATGCCCTGTAACCTTCAATCTCACTACTCCTTTCTTGACCCCTCCTAACCCTTCCCAGACCTGGGACTCTGGGATCTCTATACTCTCTTTATTGACCTGAAGATAGAGGCTGGGAGTAGGGGTATTCCACAGGCTCTTTGGTCTCTCTCTTGGCTGGGGGGAATTTGGGCATATGTGGGCCACACCCTCTGGCTAAATAACTCAGGATGATGAGGGTGGATCTGAGGGTTAGTTTAGTGGCTCTCATATAGATCCTGGATGTTGAGGGCTCTCCCCTCCCCCCCCGCTCCTAAACCCTAACCTGGTACTGTTTCTGTGACTGCTGGCATTCAGTTCAACCCATTTGGCTCAGGAAGGTTAATTTGGGTGATTATGGGTTGGAAATTTTCCTGTGTAGGCCCTCTTGCCCTCTGCTCCCATTCCCAACTCTGGAGGCTTTATACAAGTGCTTAAGTAGGTGGGTATTGAGGGAGAACAGGGCTTTGGGGAATAAGGGAGAAATGGGGCACAGTGGGCAGGGGCCCTTCTATTTCAGTAAAGCCAAATACCAAAAAATGAAAAGTCACAATAAATAAATAAATAAAATTCCCAAATCCTTACTTTTGCCCCTGCCCTCACTTCCCTTCCCTGGCCACTGTTGGAGGGAGAAAGGGAAGAAGCTAAGAATGGATTTTTGATTTCCTCCTACTGAGAATGGTAGTCAGGGGATCTCCCCAAACCATACCAAGCCCCTCACCTTACCAGTGGAAGAAAGGAGGCTGGGTGTGGGGCTTTCTCATATTACTCCATTTCAGCCTCTTTCTCATCGTTAATCTCTGCCTGGTCTCCGTCTCTTCTGCCTCTCTCTCCCTTTGCCTTCTCACTGCAGCTCTTTTTGTTCCTCTGTCTCTATCCCTCTGCTCTACCTCTTGTCTCTACGTCTCTCTGTCTTCTTGCCAAACCTTCTCACCTGCAAACCTCAAACACTCCCCACCTGACCATGCCCCCCCTCTTCCCCCTGTTCCCCAAGCCCCTCACCCATCAGTCCCTACCTGCCTCCCTCTGTTGTATTGCACACTGCTTGGGCAGGGAACAAGGTGTGATGTTCATGGGAAGAGGTGGAGGGAGCTCTAGGGCCTGAGGGTAGGGGGGTCAGGGCTGGGGGTCTAGGGGTAGGGTCTACGGGGGAGGCATCCTCTGTCCCCCACCTTAGGAACAGCCACAGCGATCCACCACCATGCCAGGGATCTTGCCGTAGATAATCTGCTGCTTGTCATTGAAGTAGAGCATGTTGATTGGGGACATCTTGGTGGGAGTACAGCAGGGCCCAGCAGAGCCTCTTGGGTTAGCCTGTTGTACCAAGTGGGTGTGCGGATACTTTTGCATGAACATGTACTCGCACTGGCCAGAGCAGTAGTTGGCCTTGTATCGTTTAGGCGCGATGATCCAGTCCCAGCCAAAAGCCTCAAAGTCCACTGTGAGGGGGTATCGGCAGCAGCGGGACTCACTCGAGTGCTCATCGCAGTCCAGGCCCAGGTTCCGCCGGGACCGTTTTGTGTTCTCTAGGACCCGAAGCTCCATGAAAGGATGCTGGGGGTGAGGGAGAGGAGAAAGAGATGTGATAGAGCCCTGAGGAGCGCCTACTCCCTTTCCTTTCTCATCTGCCCCTCAACAGGGGTACCAGAACAGAGACCGTTGCCTTCTCAGCTTTCCCCCTGCTCCATACCCAGCCCTATCTTCTACCCACTTTTGTCGCAAGCTAGCTATCTCCAACTCACCTCTAACTCTCTCCTGGCATCCTGACCCTGATCAGCCCCCTTGGCCCCAGGCCTTATCAACAGCCCATTTTTGTGTTTTCTTGGATCTCCCATTAACACCACCCCAAATCCAGTTTCCAGCCGTGGCCTGGCTTGTATCTGAAAAGTGACAGCTGCCACTCCCCACCCTGCCCATGCCCAAACACTGCCCCTCTAGAACCAGCTCCTGGCCCCTGAGAAATAATGCTGATGCCCAGCCCCTCCTCATTCCTGGTCCGCCTTTTCCAACATCCCACCTCCTCAGGGCCAGGCTACACATATCTGCCACCATTTCAGGCTCCCTGCTCACCAGCCCCTCAGCTCCCGGCCCCAGGGAGGTGACAGCCAGGTCTGTGCCGCTGGGGTCAAAGGCGTTGATCTCGATGCCCCAGTTGCTCTGTGGCTGTCGGAACCAGCTGTGTAGCACTTGCTTGAAGTCGATGCTCTGCCAGTGGCCTGAGCGTGAGTGCAGCTCAATCTTGAGTGAGCGGATTCGGATGTGACGCCGGCCTCCGCCCCCTCCCCCTGCAGTCCCTTCCCCAGTTAGGGGTTTCAGTCGCAAGATCTGCAGGTAGACCGTGGCTGGGCGGGGCACCGGCCGTAGATACACCCACAGCTGGGCCTTCAGTACCTTGGTGAACATCACCTTGGGGCTGAAGTGGAAATGGCAACAGAGAGGGCTGCCATCCGTCTGCACCGCAGGGTCCGCTGATAAGAGAGAAGGGGGCACAACATCAGCAAACGGTGTCTGTGAAGGGCGTCAGCATTGGCAACTTGGACGACTCAGCCTGAGTTTTCCAGCTCTTTACCCTTCTCTCGTGTCTGTCTTATTGACTGCTGTGTCACTGGTAATCATAAGAGTGCCTCCTCTCTTTCCCTATAGGATGATGTCTCTATCAGGCCTTTCTGCTCTGCATCCATTCCTTAGTCCATTTGTCCTAATACATAGGCCCCCCTCTACCAGATAACCTGCACAGCAGTTCTTAAGGATACCCCCCCCCAACCTGCAGCCTTCCATTCCCCCAGCATGTAGGGCTCCAAATTTTTCAGAACTTTGATGCTCTTCATAGAAGCCAAGCCTCACCACAACTGCTGCTCTCAGGTCACCTTGCCCCTTTTCTGCCCTGTTTTGTATGGTGGCCAGGTGGAGCCTTGGCACAGCCCCACCCCCAACCAGATGGTCTCAAGAGTGGATAACCAGGGTCCAGATAGGGAGCAGGGGCTAAATGCATTCCATGAGGTAAACCAGAATTCAGATCTAGGCTTCTTGCACCATTCCTGCCAGAAACAATACTCTCAGGAGACTGGATCAACTCAAGCACTGACCTGTGCATCTGACTCCCCAGTCCCTTGAACCTGAAAACATGTTTCCTCAGCTGTTTCCTCCTCATCACTATTACTGCCTTGATTTTTAAGGAAGGGAAAAACTACCTCCATATTGTTCACTCCTATTGCCCAAAGCTTCAGAAATAATATTCAACACATCAGATCAACTGCAATGTCTTCTTTTCTCCCCTGAGCTTCCTTTGGTTTCTCAGTCCAGTGCCAGTTAAGTCTCTACAAAGGTTTGACATCCCAACTTTACATTTTGGCCCATTACATCTTGTTCTGGACCAGAAATTGACCCTTCTTGGGTCAAAAGGCTGATTCTCAGCATCTGCCTCTGCTTCCATTTCAGCTCCTCTGGGTTCCCCTTTCTAATCTCTTAATTCACTTGGAAATGCCCTAAATCATGTTTCCATTGGACAGGAATATCCATTCTCACTCTAAATAGACAGAGAAAAAGAGTCAGGAATGAGCTTCCAGAGCTATGTTAAGTATGATCAGGAAATCCAGGCCCTTAAGTATCACACCAGGTCTTGAGTTCTGTGTAATCACGGAGGACTTAGCATCTGTTCTCTCTCATCAGCACTCCCCCACTCCCGGAGAAGGAGGGACCTCCAAATGAGATGAGGAGGCAAGTGCTCAATGATCTTCATATATTCAGGAATGAGACACAAATTTCCTTTGGTAGCTTCCTTTCCCTTGGTTCTTCTCTGAGGTCCCAGGGCACTGGTAGTCCTCCCTGTTATCCTCCTGGAGCTGCAATGCTGGTACAATGAGGGAGGATTCAGGGAGTAGAAATTCAGAGGTAGGAGAGTAGCTGGGGCAGGGAAGCTGTTGGTAAGATGGGGCTACTGTGCCTAATTTCATAGGGTTGTCTTAATTTCCCACCTGTCTTCATTATTAGCTACTAATCTCCACAAAGGTGGACACTTGTCAATGCTGTGTCTGTTTTGCTCACCATTATAGCTTTAGTGCCTCCCGTATTACCAAGCAGTGTTTAGTAAGTGCATGCTGAATGAATCCCCTAAACTCCAAATCTTAAAATATATAGGCAAGTGCCTAAAAGTTCCTCCTGGCATCTAAACACTGTTCTTTGACTACGAAGTGGGTTCAATCACTGTTTGACTCCTCATTAACCTGTATCCGACCTTTCCCACCAAACTTCTCAGTGATTCAGATAATAATTCTTCTTTCATAGGAGTGCTGAACATTAAATAAAGAATGAAAATAGTAGTAGCTTCTCAATAAATGCTGGTTTATTGTCGGTTTTGTAAGCTCTAAACATACTCCCCTACCTAGGCTGACCCAAGGTTTAGAGACAGAGGATTGGGCACTAGGGCCCCATCCCTCTAAGTCTGGTTTCTTCTGAGTCCCCCATCCCTACCCCAGGGGATCACCATACACTTCTCTCCCAGGGGATGTGGGGACAGTTGGTGCTACAAGGGGCCAGATGGATGGAGAAAGAAAGGGGAAGGGGAAGAGAGAGGAGGGAGACTGGAAGCGGTGAGGGAGAGAAGAACAGAGAAGGGACTGTTAGTAATGAAGGCAGGTTGGAAGCGATAGTCAAGAGAACTGGAGGAGAGAAGGAAGGGAGAGAGGAAGATCATGGTAGAAGGGAAAAAAATAAGCTTGGGAGTTGAACACTGGGAGAGAAGGGGGGAATGTGAAAGGAGTGGATGGAGGCTAAAAAGTGAAAGGTGGAAGGTAGCTAAGCCTGGTGGGGTAAAGAGAAAGGATAGAAAGACACAGAGAGAGGAACAAAGAAGAAGCAGGTAGAGCCACAGAGGGAAACAAGAGGCTTGAGAGAGTCCCCAACACACACATATAGGCCCAGCTCCCAAGGGGAGGGGAAAGAGCCACATCTGTGTTGGATTGATCGGGTTGGTGGCAGGCAGCAGGTCAGGTTTAGTAGGCGGTGCTGGTCTGGAGAGAGGTCATTGCACTATTTTCAGCAAAAGCCCAACCCCCTCCCAGCTTACCACCTCCTCCTCCACCGCCCCCCTCAACCCCCTGCACACACTCCTTACCAAGGCTGGAAGGCCTAGGGGCAGGAGGTTGGGCTGAGAGGGCAGGGGCCTCTTGGTATAGGAGAGGAGAGAGAAACTGAGGGGCTGGGCTTGGCTCCCAGAAGGGCAAGGGGGCTGGGTTCCCAGGATGAAGGCTGGGGTGGGAGAGCCTGAGAGGGTGGAGGGAACTAGGGCAGGCACTGCAGCCTAGGAGAGGTGGGGGCTGGGGTCCAGGGCTGAGTGCTGGGGGAGGGGAGGAAGGGGGAGGGGAGCGGAGGCCATCTCTGCTGACAAACACCTCCCCCGATTAGCAGAGCACAAGTCTCTTATTAAAGCGGGTCCCTGGGGATTAGACTATAAAAGTCTCTTTTTCCTTTTCCCCTCTCTCCCTCCCTTCCCCTCCGCTCCCCCTCCCTCTCAAAAGAGCTCAGCTTGGCTCTTAAAGGGGACGTACAATACCTGGCTGGAGACCCAGTTCCCTAGTTATCCAAGTCCTGAAGTAGAATGAGGGCGGAAGTTCGGGTAGAACCCCACCTACTGGTGTCCTTCCCAGTCCCCCCAGCCTAACCTGCACTGTCCGATCCATGCACACAGAGTGTATTCACTCCCTGCATCCCCATTATGAGGACTAACTCTGGGCTCAAGCTGGTTGGTTAAGGGATGCTAAGGATAGAGGCAAGGGGAAGTCCACAGCTCCATCACCCATTCTGAAACTCCTCACACACAGTATACCACACAAACCAGAATATCTTTTTCCTCTGTACCCTTCATCCTCTTCCAGCATACTCTTCTTCAGAATTCCTGTACAACTGTTTCATAGAATCCCCACCCCCACCCCTGCCCTCAGTCAATCTTAGACTGACCCTAGCTTCTATAAAGCAGAAACCTTAAGAACACAAGGGAGACTGAGGAACCCAGACAGATCCCAGGCTTTCACCGCCACCACCACCCTCAGCAAGTTTCCTAGTTCTTTGGGTTTTCGTTTCTTCAGAAGCCCGGCCAAGTATTGTGGAGTTAGGGTCTGCAGAGAAACCGATGGCAGTATGAGGCACTCAGCCTCCCAGATGCACACCTGGGTTCCTGTGCCTCTCCATGGGGGTGGGCCACTTGGAGTCCACCTCAGCCCCCAGCTTTTTATGACCCATCTGCCAATAAACTAGTCCCCCCCTCTTCTGTTCAGAGCCATAAAACTGAACTGTGGGGGGGGGCAACTTTGCCAAACCACTAGGCAATAAGAGAGGGCCTGGTTCCCTGGAGTTGGAGCGGGGAAGGGGTGAAGGGACCTCAGTGGGGGAGGGGAAAAGGGAGTCATCTGACCCTAGGGAGAGCTGGTGGGGGGGTGTTGGCCTGGATTTTCCAGGCCATAAAATTTCAAAGCAGCTCAAGTCTATTAACATGTTCATCTTCCGTTTGGCCAGGGGCTTGAATGCCTGGGTTCCCCCTCCCTCCTTATCTATTTCTTTCTTTTTCTCCCTAGGTCTCCCTCTCTCTCCTCAAGTCCAGTTTTGAGTAGGGGCGGGTGAATAAGGAAAGGAATGATAAGCTTTGATTAGCCAAACGGTGCCCTTAGCCCCAGCGCAATGGAGTTGAGTTCTCTGAGCCCGGTCAGTACCAGAAGGCACAGCTTTCCCAGCCCTTTGGGAGACCTGGTGTCAGAAGGGCTCTGGGTGAAACGGGTGCCTGCTGGGCTGCCAGGAGAGACACAGGACTCTGGGAGGGACCTCACTCCTGCTAGAGGGAGAAGAGTACTCAGTTCTCTGCAGCCCGGTGGGCGCGTTGCGGAGCCAGAGGTGGAAGGGGTGGAGAGCGGGTGCCAAGGCCACTGGGAGCAGAGAGCTCCGCAGCCCGCCTGGGACTTGGTTGTTGGGGGGGGGGTCCCGAAGCGTCCCGATTCTGTTCTCCAGTCTCTCTTCCATGGCCCTTCAGGACTGAGTTACTGCCCCTTCCCCTCCGCTGCGAATGGGCTCCAGCTTCCCCAGACTCCCAGAAACACGGGTCTTTTTTGCACACCCGGGGTGGGAGGCGGTATCTCGCAACCCTCTCTGTTTGCCCTCCCACCTCGGGGAAAGGAGTGTGCACACAACTCCGCAGCCCATCTCCACCGCTCGAAAAACTTCTATGGAGCAGCCCCCGCCCCCCAATCCGTCAAGTTTTCGCAGAAATGGCTTCTGGGCCGGGGCAGCCGGGAGCGCCCCGCTTCGGAGCGGGAGGCGCTCACTTTCCCGGAGCCCCAGCCAGCACCCCAGTGCTCGCGCCCCGCCGCCCACTTACTCTCCTGGGCCATGCTAATGACAGTCTCGGTGGTGGCGTGGTACTCGTCCTCCTCCAGGAAGTCCTCGGGCTGCAGCGCGTCGCCCTGGAAGTCGTGTAGGTCCAGGATCTGCTGCAGCGGCGGCGCCTTGGGCAGCAGCTGCTTCACCACCTCGCGGCTGATGTTGGGCGCCTCCTTGAGCCGCAGTTTGCTCAGGATCTGCGACTTGATGCTCTCCAGGCGCAGCTCGCGGCTGTGCTGCCGCCACACGCACACGGGGCAGCCGTCGGGCTCGGGCGCCACGGACGGGGCCGGCCGGCTCNGGGGCGGGCGGCGGGGGGCCCGAGCCCGGGCCAGGCCCTTTATAGCCCCGGCCCCCGTGTCGTCAGCAGCCGCGATTGGCTGCGGAGCCAACAAAAGAGGCAGCGCTGTCATCCGAGGCGAGAGAGGGAGCCGGAGAGAGCCGAGGAAAAGAGAGAGAGAGAGGGAGGGAGGGAGGGAGAGAGGGAGCGAGGGCCGCGAGAGATGAAGAGAGAGATACTGGGGTGCGGGAGAGGGAAGGAGAGATAGAGAAAGTCAGAGTCAGAGAGCCCAAGGAAAGACAGAGAGATAAAGGGGCAAGAAACAGATCAGACACAGAGATAGGCGAAGCAGGAGGAAGAGGAGAGAAGAGAGAGACAAAGGGGGGATAAGAGAGAGTCAGACGGGAGAAGACAGAGGACAGACTTAGCTAGAGAGACGGAGAGAAGGAAAGAGACTGTATAAACTAGTGGGAGAGTTAGAGGGGGAGAATCAGGAACAAAGACAGGGCAGAGAGACCAGAGGGAGGAGAGAGGTATGGCTAGACAGAAGGAAGGGATGGAGGTCCACAGAGCCTGTGCGACAAGAAGTCAAGGGTGCAGAGAGATGGGAACAGGGACAGAGAAACTGATGCGACAAAGACCAGAGTCCTGGGAAAGAGAGAGTGGGAGAGAAATCAAGAGGGGGAGGCTTGGGAGATGCCAAGGGAGCCCCTGAGGAGGCAGACACAGACGATCAGGGGAAGGCAGAGATAAGAAGACAGAGGCTTTTGAGGAGAGGAGAGACAGCACAGTGACAGGGTCAGCCTTGGTGGGAGTCTGGAGAGCCTGAGGGGGAGGAGGTGGGGAATTTGAGCCCAGAGAAGGCCCCAGCTACCAGAGGTAGCCCAAAGGAAATGTTTAAACAAGCCTCGGAGGGCAGCATTGGGCTGGGTCATTGGGAGCTCAGGAACAGTGAGACGGAATGATGGGACACGGGGATTAGCCAGGCAGACTAGGAGAGAAACAGGCCAGAGATAACCTGAGCAGGTGGGGAAGTGGTGGGAAGCCCTGAGACCAGAGCAAGTCTTAGGGGCGCCTAGGTGGCTCAGTCGTTAAGCGTCTGCCTTCGGCTCAGGGCGTGATCCCAGGGTCCTGGGATCGGGCCCCACATCAGGCTTCTCTGCTAGGAGCCTGCTTCTTCCTCTCCCTCTCCACCTGCTTATGTTCCCTCTCTCGCTGGCTGTCTCTTTCTCTGTCAAATAAATAAATAAAATCTTAAAAAAAAAAAAAAGAAGATGAAAAAAGAGCAAGTCTTAGAGCTGGGAGGAGTGTGATCTGAAATTGAGGGATAAGGGAGTCAGTAGGCTGGAAAAGGCAGGAGCAAGGGACCACTGGGGACCACTGGGGGGAGGGGGGTGGTGAGAGGAAGCAGGCTGGAGACCACTATGCTTGCAGAGGAATCTGGGCCTCTGAATTCCTAGTTATACTATTGCCTCTGCAGGGTCTTAAAAGTCTGAGAAGGTTCTTGTAATTGCAGGGGTGAGAATGAGAGAGAGGTCTGCCCTCAGATATCTGAGTTGGAGACAGCAAGTTGCAAAGGGAGAAACCTAGATGTAGGACAAGCCCTAGTTTCCAGGTGTGACCCTGGGTACAGCCAGAGGGCAGAGCGGGAGAGAGTTAAAATGCTCCTGAGGGGCTTGACTTCTGGTTCTAGGTTCCTCTTCCCAGTCCTCAGGTTCTCCAGGATGATTTCTTGGGCCCAAAGCCCGGGAGGTCAATAGACAACCAATAGATTGAAAATGTTTGAGGGTGGGGTGGGGGGGTGCCTGAGTAGGTCCTGGGATCTGGGGATTGGGGCCATCTGCCCTCTGCTCAGCGGGGAGCCTGCTTCTCCCTCTGCCTGCTGCTCCCCCTGCTTGTGCTCTCTCTCTGTGTCAAATAAATAAATAAAATCTTAAAAAAAAAAAAAGAAAGAAAACGTTTGAGGGGATCAGGTCTTGCTCTTTTCCTGGTATACACAATGTTTATTGAGGAAAGAGATGCACGTTCTTGGGCTTCTCAGGCAGAATAAACAGACACCAGTTTCATCTCTGAGCCCAAGAGAATGTCCTAAAATGGGCTTGATGGAACACCAGGTATAAGGACAAAGTTGGGTTGGGGAGCTGGAGTGAAATGAGGAAAAGAAACTGGAGGTCCGGGTGTGAGGCAGGAAGGTTGGGTAGGGATCAGGACCAAGACATGGGCATCTCAACATTTCATCAACTTTCTTCATCTATCACACTGTCCCCCATCAACTTGTTGTGAGGATTACATAGTAATCAATCAGCAGCGGCCTTCATGGGCTCTTTCTTCATGATTCTTTCCTTTCCTTTCTGATTTCTTGGAGTAATGATTGCCTTTACCACATATTCTGGCATAGCCTGTTCTCCAAAATATTTCTCTGATGTCATTTCCTCAGCAAAACTGCAAACTCCTTGAGAGCAGAGGTGGTGTCACCTCCTTCTCCTTCCTCAGAGGAGGTGGCCCAGCCTCCGCTTCCTCGCCAAGCATGTTTCCAATGGTAGGTCTATGAGAGACGCAAAGATAAATTTCCTCAGGAAAACTTTAGACTGGACAGGACACTAGATAAACAGTACCGGCCAAAACTCCAAGCCAGATGCCTCCTTGCTATTTCCATCTGGATGTCCCAAGGCACCTCAAACATCATGGGTTAAGTATGATAAATAGAGAACTCCTTCTCTCCCCACAAAATGTGCCCCCATCTTGCTAAGGCACACTTTCATTTTACTGAATGACACTCATCCAGGCCAGAAACCTGGAGGTAGACTTCACCTCCTTTCTCCTGATCATCTCTGCATCTTGTGTAAGTTGTTTCCTCTTCCTAGAATAGCTCCCCTTCCTCCCTCCACTGCCCCCACTCCCCAGTCTCTTGGCTAAATTTATTCTTTCCTCAGGTCTCAGTATAGACAAGATTTTAGACATGTGTCTTCCAGGAGTCCATCCCTGACTCCCAAGCCCAGAGTCAGCTGGGCTGTCACTCTTCCTAGCGACATCTGCAACCTTTTGTGTGGTATGGAGGTTCCTCTCACATCGCTTCTAGACTAGAACTAGGCTGCCTGGGTTCAAGGTCCAGCCCTCCCACTTTTTTTCTGACATGCAATTCTAAATGAGTTAATTAGTCATTACCATTACCCCAATTTATCACCCTTACCCTGTGAGTGGGACCCAAGAGAGCAGGAAATTTTTCCACCAAAATTTTCCTGAGCTCCTTTGAATGAAGAATGAATGAACCCTGTTAACTTGATCTGGCCAGAGTTGGGCTGAGGAAAGAAAACTGGGTATTTATGGCCACGAGGAGATATGGGTGTCTGCCAAATGCCAGAGAGCAAGAGTCAGGAACAACTTGCGAGACAGAAAGGATTTCCACCTCCTGGCTTCGTCCCCATCAATTCCAGGACTGGGCTTAATCCAATGAGTGGGCAAGACTGCCATCTGGTGGTAGAATCTGGAATTTTAGCTTCTTGGAGGTGGGACTAAAACTGTTCTGTTTTGCATACTTTGCATATTTTCACTTTAGATTTCTAGTCCAAGAAGTTCTATATCATAATGCATTAAGCCTTGTTCCTCTCTCCAGCCCCTCCTACATCTTGCCTCTTTCCTTAGTTCCCTCAGGTTTGGTTACTGTTGGGTTCCTCTGAGTTGCGGGGATTAATCCCTGGGAAGTCTCTTTCGGGAGCTTCAGACTTCAGCCTCCCTAGACCCGGTTCCCAAGGGGGTGCCCTGCAGCTTTCACGGAAAAGGAACGGGGAGAGATCTGGACCTTTAGATCTTTTCTCATCCGTATACAGGCTAACCAGGGTTTGGGGCCCCGCCCACTGACCTGGTCTCCCTGGCAACTGTCTTCCTGCCCGGGGTGCCCCTCTCCGGCGTTACCCAGGCAACCTTCAAGGCCCGCCTCTTCAAGGCCCGCCTCCTTCAAGGTCCTGACTGGTTCATAGAAATTTGGGTCGGGGCCTAAGGGACTGCGAGTCTCCGGGAGAAAAGCGGGAGGTGTCCCAGGGGGAGGCAATGAGGTTTCAGGAGCTGCTGGAGGAAAGAGGGGCTTGTGTAGCCACGGGTAGAGGGTCTCTTCCATCCTCAGGCAGAGGAACTGTAGGTCTTGGGAGCTGGTCGCCAGGGTTCAAGGCCAGAGACCCCTGGGCCACTCTCAGAGCAGCAGACACCAGAACTGGGGAACCTCTGTAAGGAGGAGGGACCCCTGTTACCCTGCATCCCTACCCCTCAGCCTACCCCACACACTGAACTGCACCGTCCATCAGAGCTGGGTCAGTGGGCGGCAGCCCAGGATCCCTAATGCCCTCTCTTCTCACTTTTTCCTCCTAAAGGCCCTATTTTTAGGATCAGTGGCTCATTCCCTGGCACCGCAGGTCTTTCCAAGGAGGGGAGGGGCTGGGGTCCTTGAGAAGCTGCTGCGGGGAAGTTGCTGAGGGGCTTCCCTACTAGGCTTGCTTCCCCCTTTCCCCTGCCCTCTCAGCGTGAGCCTCTGGGAATGCGGTATGGGGAGGCTATTCTGGGCTGGGGCTGGAATGTGAGTGGAACAGACCCCTCCCAGGTCTCTGCCCACAAAGCCTGAAGCCCCCAGAGAGGACCTCATTGTGTAATTACCGTCCTCTTGCACACCACGGTCGAAACCCTATAATTATCCTGCTGGATCTCCTAGCAGGCCTGTTAACCTCTTTAACCCCAAGGCCCTCGAAGAGAAGTTGGAGGTCAGACAGAGGGCGCCAAAGAGTCGGTATTTGGGGGGGAGCAGGTGGAGGTGGAGTACAACGGGGAACTCAGAATCATTTGGAGTCACGTCTTCCTTTGCTGCTGGCCTTCCAGAAGACACCCTTGCCCCACCCCCCTCAGCTTCCCTTATCATCTTAGGGCTGGCCCAGCCCTCCAACTCCACAGGGGTACCCTTTTTCCCACATTCACTCAGTCTCCCCAGGCCTCTCCCCTCTTTCTGTCTTTCTCACCCATTGCTCCCTCTCCAGGCCCAGGCCCGACATGGGGGCCTGGGGGGTGGCAGTCAAGGCTGCCCCCATGCCCAGTTTGGCCAGCAGGAGGCACCTGCTAGTCAAGGAAAAGGTGGGGTCTGAGCACAAAGCCTGTTTCTCCTTCTCCAGGGACTTCAGAACGCTGGGAGCCTGTTTGTCACCCCAGGAGGTGACAAAGTCTGATGTGGGCTACCAGGTGAAGGGAGCTAGAGTCAGAAATGTTCAGAGGAAGCTAATGTCCAGGAGAGAGCACAGGGCAGTGAAGATCAAGGTTGTTGCCAAGAGAGGGGTGAGTGTGAGTGTGTGTGTGTGTGTGTGTGTGTGTGTGTGTGTAACAATGGTGAGGGTGTGTGGATGGCCAGAAGGTCTGTCTGGGGTCTGGGAGTGGGAACCAGAAATTAAATATCTGAGGGCAGAACAGACTTCTCTGGGCTCTGCCTGGTGGTGCCAGCGACCCCCAGCCACTCAGACCCTGCCTCATGTTCTCACTTCTGGGTCCCTGAACTGCAAGGGGGAGGAGCCTACTGTGTGGACAGCTTGAGTGCATGCTCCCCAAGGCCTTCTGTGCTCTGCTGTGTCCCCCCCCACCTATGTCAGCTAGCCCCTGGCATCCAGGGCTTCTCTTTGGGACAGCCCTCTGCACGCTGTACTTTTGTCTGTGCCTACGGATTGTAATCACCTTGAAGGCAGAACCATGTCTTACTCATCTCCATAGAGTTCCAGTGCCCGGCATGTTTAGGGCTTTCAATGGATGGATGGATGGATGGATGCTCCAAGGCACAGGCGCCTGAAGTGAGCACCCCATGCCATCATTGTCCTTCCCATTGCTCCTGTGTTCCTACCTGCTCCATCCCAGGGGAGAACCTAGTTGTGCCCGTCTGATTCTCAGGTGGGGCCCACCATTGCCTGAGCTGGCCCTGGATCAGAAGCACACAGCGGCTGACCTCCTGGGCCAGGCTGTGCATGAAGACACCATGGGACAGGCCTGCCCGCCCTGCTCACTCACCAGCTGGGCACCTGGATTGACCCCATGGGCAATAGTGAGGAAGCTAGGACAGGAGCCAGACAAGGTTGCAGAGAATGAGGGGCCAGAAGTCAGGGGCTGGGGCCCAAGGAGCAGAGAAAGGAACAGGCAAAGACAGAGGCAGAGGGCTGAGGATGGAACCTGGGCAGTGGGGGCTGGGGTGGGGTGGGGTTGGAACCACAGCTGGGCCCTGGGGCTTGAAACAGGGCTCTGGGCCAAGGCCAAGGTGGGAAAGAGGGATGGAAGGGGGCTGTTGCCCCTCCCACCCTTTCCTTGACTACCTCAAGTGGGGTAGAGTCCAGATATTTATTTATTTTTAAAGAATTTTATTTTATTTTTAAAGATTTTATTTATTTGACAGAGAGAGGAAGAGAGAGAGACAACACGCAGGGGGAACAGGAGAAGCAGGCTCTCCCGCTGAGCAGGGAGCCCAATGTGGGGCTTGATCCCAGGACCCCGGGATCATGACCTAGCCGAAGACAGAAGCTTCACGGGCTGAGCCACCCAGGCGCCCCCAGATATTTCTCAAAGCAAAATCATTTTCATTCAGATGAGGCTCAAAACAAGGTATGCTAAAGCCTTAAGGTAACAAAGGCTTCAGGTAACAAAACTGATCCCTTTAATTTCTTTTTCGACCCTTACAACTGTCCTGTGAAGTGTGGCCCTGTGAGGTGTGGGAGGGAGTTTTCCTCTTGCTTAACTGCGGGGAGGCTGAGGCTCAGGAAGGGTGAAAGCTTGGCCAGAGTCGCCCCCTGCTGGCCAAGCAGAGCTTGTGCGGCACCGGTGCCTCTGACCTCAGGGCACTTGCTGGTGGGGGGCAGGGCGCCCTCAGAGTCCGTGTGTCACTCCCTGGCAGACTGCTCCCCAGCCTTGCTTTCCTTACAGAGAGGACGTAAGGTGACTTTGACAGTGATGGCGTTCTCTTGGGTAGAGGCGCGCTGTGACCTTGTCTTGCCCAGACAGCTGGGGGGGTCAGAGAGGGCCGCCACAGTGACTCCACCAATCAAGGCAGCTCTGACCTTGCCCTTGTTTTGAGCTAGCCTGTCGTCTGGGAGCTGCCATCAAGCATCCAGGCCTCCCTTATAACCAAAGCTGGGGTCTTCGGATTTAAATTTCAGTTCCCTAACTCATTTTTTTAAAGGTGTTTTTTTTTTTTTTAATATTTTATTTATTTATTTGAGAGACAGAGAGAGAATGAGAGGTGGGAGGGGCAGAGGGAGAGAGAGAGAGAGAGAGAGAGAGAGAAGCAGGCTCCCTGCTGAGCAGAAAGCCCCATGCGGGGCTCCATCCCAGGACTGAGAGATCATGACCTGAGCGGAAGGCAGGCACTTAACTGACTGAGCCACTCAGGCGCCCCAAGACTTTTCTTATATTTAAGTAATCCCTACAACCACCATGGGGCTCGAACTTACAACCCTGAGATCCAGAGTCATGTGTTCTACGGACTGAGCCAGCAGGTGCCCCTAAACCTCAGTTCTCTATTCAGACCCAACCTTCTGACCTTAAGTTCCAGCCATCACCCTTCCTACCCTCCCTAGTGAAGAGATGGCCTTGATGATGACGTAGCCTTTCGTTCCTCTATCTCCCACCCCTCTTCTCCTCTTCCTCCTCCCCACCCTTTCCCTGGCACCTGTTTTCCCCTCTCTATCCCCTCCATGCCTCTCCCTCCCCTATCCTCCCATGTACCTCCCAGCTGTCCTCAGCTTTTCCCTTCCCTTCTCTCTTCTCCTGTGCTCCACCCCCCCTGCAGGTGGCAGCTCCTAGGTCACGGGGCCTCTCCTGCCAGGGCACATGGCTTATCCCTGAGCCGGCCCCTCCTAGTGGGGTGCAGGCAGGCTCAAGGAGCCTACTGGGTGGAGGGGAGAAGGTACGCATGCCATAGGTGCAGGGCTCCCTGTGTGGATCTGGGCTTCAGGAGGCCTTAGGTGCTGGGGAAGGGCAAGAGTGCTCACCCCAGCTCACCTACCAGCACCAGTGCCGGGCACCCAAGGGACGGCGGCATGAGCCGATCAGGGCGGATGCAATGCTGGATACCAGGTGCTTGGAGCAGGCGCTGGGGGCTCTGAAGGACATGGTGTGAGAAGCCGGGTCCCAGTCAGCTGCTTCCCTGCTCAGAGGGACACAGGGCTGTCTGCTGATTTTCAGACCAGGGGAGTGGGCCATTTCTGTGTGTGTGTTAAAATACATACAACATACAGTCTACCAACTGAACCGTTTTTAAGAGCACCATTCAGCAGCACTAAGTACACCGCAGTGGTGAGCAACCGTCTCCGCCATCCATCTCCAGAACCTTTCCACCTTCCCAAACTGAACCCCATTGATCACTAATCCACCCAGCCCCTGGCAACCACCTTCCTTTTCTTTTTTTTTTTTTTTAAAGATTTTATTTATTTATTTGACAGAGATAGAGACAGCCAGCGAGAGAGGGAAACACATGCAGGGGGAGTGGGAGAGGAAGAAGCAGGCTCACAGCAGAGGAGCCTGATGTGGGGCTCGATCACATAACGCTGGGATCACGCCCTGAGCCGAAGGCAGACGCTTAACCGCTGTGCCACCCAGGCGCCCCTGGCAACCACCTTCTACTCTCTGTCTCTATGAATTTGACTAGGCATGGGCTTTCCTTCCCCACCGCTTCTGGCTCCACCCTGGCTGCTCTCCAGGGCTTTCCCCGGCCCTACCATCGCCCACCTGCCCCGCACCATTCTTTCTCTCCCCTTGCTTGACCCAGCTGCTGCTGCCACTCTGCGCGCACCACCATTTGCTCCAGTCCCAGGCCCCCATGCCCTGACGTTCACGTCGGCTCTGCCCTTGCCCACCGGGACGTCTCCACCTCCCTCTTCCTCCTTCTTGGGTCCAGCAGGTGCTCCGGATCCTGCCCTGACAACGCTCTGGAGAAGGCCGCCCCTCTAATGGCCTTCTCTTATTTCTCACTCAAGTTGACCTTTCTATACTGTTTGATGCTCCTGGCCACTGTCCCCTCCTCCTTTTGTGACGTTTTCTTTTCTCTTGGCTCCCAGGAGAGAGTGGGAGAACACAGGCTTTGGAACCCTCAGAGATCTGGGTTCCAATTCTAACCCCGCCCTTTGCTGGCCTGGATTCTGGGCATATCATTCCCTGACATGGAGTCTCAGTTTCCTTATCTCTAAGACAGGACAAATCATACAGATCTGGAAGGGCTGTTTGAGGGTCAAATGAGCTAATGTGTATCATGCCAATCCTGAGCCCCGCAGTGTGGGGGCGTCCAGATCCGAAGCCTCCTTTCCCCTCTGCTCCTTTACCGGCTACTGACCCCTCCCTCCTGCTCCTGAGATGTAAGGGCTCCCTGCAGCTCTGTCTTTGTTTTCTTCTCTTGCTCTGGCCCTTACCCATCTAAGAATTTAGATACCGCTTTTTCTCTCTAGTCTACCTGTCTCCTGAGTTTCATGTCCGCAATTCCTGGTGGACATCTCCATTTGGGTGCTCGGCGCTGGCCTCCTGCCTTGGGTGACCACCGCCTTCTCCCCTTGGTGCCCAGGTTCAGAAGCTCGGAGTCATCTTGGACTTCTCTTACTTCCTCTCCCCTTCCACAGGTAAGCACTCATCCCGTCCTTTATCTGCCCTCTGAAATGCCACTCAGACCTCCCCTCTTCCATGGTTCCAGCCTTCATCACCTCTCCCTTGGATGGTAGCTGTGATGTCTCCACTATCTTCTGGGCCACCTTCTATTCATTCATTTCTTTCTTTCTTTCTTTCTTTCTTTCTTTCTTTCTTTCTTTTCTTTCTTTCTTTCTTTTCTTTCTTTTCTTTCTTCTTTCTTTCTTTCTTTCTTTCTTTCTTTCTTTCTTTCTTTCTTTCTTCTTTCTTTCTTTCTCTTTTACTTATTTGTCAGAGAGAGAGGGAGAGAGAGTGCACAAGCAGGGGGAATGGCAGGCAGAGGGAGAAGCAGGCTCCCCGCTGAGCAAGGAGCCCTATGCGGGACTCCATCCCAGGACCCTGGGATCATGACCTGAGCCAAAGGCAGATGTTTAACCAACTGAGCCACCCAGGTGTCCCTCATTCCTCCTTCTTCCTCCCTCTCTCACTCCCTCCCTCCTTCCTTCCTTCCTTTTTTCCTTCTTTCAAGTTTTTTTTTCTTTTTTTAAGTAATCCCTACACCCAACATGGGGTTGAACTCATGACCCCGAGATCAATAGTTGCATGCTTGGGGCGCCTGGATGGCTCAGTCACTTAAGCATCCAACTCTATCTCAGCTCAGGTCATGATCTCATGGTCTTGACATAGAGCCCCGTGTGGGGCTCCATGCTCAGTGTGGAGTCTGCTTGAGATTCTTTCTCTCTCTTCCTCTGCCCCTCCCACTCGTGCGCTCTCTCTTTCTCTAAAATAAATCTTAACAAAAAAAAAAAAAAGAGTCACGTGCTCTTCTGACTGAGCCAGCCAGGCACACCTCATCCTTATTTCAATGTAAACCCAACCCCAAGGTCATTCACCCTTCCCAAAACTCTCCACCACTCCCCACTGCCTTTAGGACATTCCCAACCTTGGGGCATCCAGCTGGCTCAATTGGTATAGCATGGAACTCTTTGATCTTAGGGTCATGGGTTTGAGCCCCATATTGGGCATAGAGTTTGCTTGAAGCAAAACAAAACAACATAGCCTTCTAGGTCCTCAATAGTCCTATCACGTAGACTCTCTGCTTTCTAATTTTTAAAAATTTTAAATTTAAATTTTGTTTTTAGGGAGAGAGAGCTCACTCACACACTAGCAGCAGGAGAGGGACAAAAGAAGAGGGAGAGAGCAAATCTTAAGCAGGCCTCTGTCCAGCAGCCTGATGCAAGATGCGAGGCTCAATCTAATGACTTAGATCACGACCCCAACCAAAATCAAGAGACGCTTAACCAACTGAGCCACCCAGATGCCCCAAGACTCTCTGCTTTTCACTTCATCTATTGTTTTGTGAAGTATTCCAAAGCAAATACAGATAGGACATTTCACTCTTAAATATTTTACTATGCATCTTTTTTTTAGGATTCATCTTTAAAAAATAGAGTAATTTTCTTATATAATTATACTATCATCATAGCTAACAAAATTATATTTTTTCACGTCTAATTCTCAGTCTATATTCAAATTTCCTCAGCCGTTCCCAGAATGTCTTTCACAGTTCGTTTGTTCAGACAAAGATTTAATCAAAGACCAAGCATTATACTCAGTTGTTATGTGTCTAAAGTTTCTCAATCTTGACTTCAGACCACTTTCCCGTCCATTTTTTGCCACATCCTTCCTGAACCCTTTGAGCTAGCCAACCCCAGCCTGCCATTGACTTTGAAAACTACTTTTTTATACTTGGCTCTTTCCCTGTCTCTGGAACTGAGAGCTTGATTCTTTATTCTCTAAAGTCACCTCAGTACCACCCACCTTTGTGATAGGAAATCTGTTCTTTTCCCTGTGGTGCAGGGGCAGCACCTGTCCCTCCCTCTGAGACTGTCTACCTTCCACCGGGGCATTCTGTATTCACGGTGTGGGCTTGGCTCTGTCTGCTGGCAGAGGGCAGGGCCACTGTCTCCCATGCCTTGCTGTGCACCCCCTGCCCCCCATCTCCTGTGTGTAGCACATGCCTGGCATCTAGTGGCAGCACAATAAAGAAACTGGTGATACTCCTTCTTTCAGCATCTTCGCCCTTCTTCTGCTGCCTGTCTACTGTGATAACTGGGGAGTAAGGTCCAGAATGGGCCTGGTGTGCCTTGCTGGAAGGTTGTGATCCTGGAAACTGGTTCTTAGCCCAGCCCAGATCTCTTTTGCTCTTGCAGTTTCTTTCCTTCTTTGTGTACACATATGAAGACTCAGGAAGTGGTTCTTAAGTCAGGACCATAAGAACCTAAGGGGTGGGGCCCAGGCTGGGGTAGCAGGAGTAATGGCTGGTTCTGTCCTTGGCCTGTTCACACAACTCCTTCTGGGAACCACCATGGCACACAATGGAGGGAGGCAGCTTGAGGCCACCCCCTCCCCCTTCCAGCCTTCACCTGGCTTTTCCCCTGGGACGTGACATGCTGCCTGCTAGAATGGGATGGGGAAATCCAGAAGCTATATATATCCTTGCGTGTTTCAGCGTCCCCCCCCCCCTTCCCCTGCCCCTCCACCTGGTAAGAGGATGATCCAGGAGTGGTGGAAACTTATACCTTGTCCACCCTCCCCCAGAGGGAGGGACCCGACTCTGGCTTCCTCCTGTCCTCAGCACACTACTCCGGAGCCCCAGAAAATGGAGAAGGGACTAACAGAGGGGGGACAGGAACACCCACCCTAGAATGTTGGGGGACTCCCAGGATGCGAGGCCAGGGACTTTCTGGAAGTGTTTATTCGGGACGCACCCGATCCCAGGGAACTAACAGCGCCCTCTGCCGACTGGGGGATGAGAGCGGGGGGCTTCCGCAGAGATGGGAGCCATAGAAGAGGAGTGGGCTCGGGATGGAGGATGAGGCGGCCTCTTGAGGACCACCTCGCCACCTTGCCTCGGCCCCGTCGCCCGGCGCGGGCGCTCAGACTGCAGCTCCGGGCCGCTCTCCCCACCTCGGCTCGCACACGCTTCCTCCGCTTTCGGGCAGAAGCAGGCGCCGCTGGGTCCCGCCCTCCCGGCCCGAAGTGGCACGGGGACCGGGGCACCCGAAGGACCCCAAACACCCTGAGGTCCTGTCCTCGGCGCCTTCCCTTTGCGGGGGTGGGCGTTGCCTTCCGGGTAGGGGCTACGTGGCTCTGGCCGGGCGGGGGGCTCGGCCCTCCCCTCGCCGGCCGGGTGACTCAGGCCGCAGCTGTTCCCGCGTCACATGAGGGAGGCAGGCGGCCACTGGGCGGAGGAGGCGGCGGGGGAGGGGGCTGCGGCTGGAGGCCGGGGCGGGGCCGCGCGGCGGGCGGGGCCGGAGCCGGGGGGCGCCGCTAGAGAGCCCCAGAGCCGCGGCGGGAGAGCAGCGCACAGCCTCTGGGAGCCCAGNGTGTTGAACGCCGGGGGGCTGGAGGGCTGAGGGTGGGCGTCGGGCTCCGGCCTCGGTCCGCGCGCCCTGGGATCGGGCCCGGGCCCGGGATGCGGCGGGGCGGGTCCGGGCTTCCCGGCGGTCGCCCCCACCCCTCTCCAGCCTGGGAGAAGAGGGGGCTGGGAGACGTGGATCTGACCGCGGGTTTCCGGGTGGGAGGGGCCGGGAATGGGGGCCGCGCAGGGAACGCCTCGAGGGCCGGCAGGGAGCACGGAAACCGAGGTACCCCCTCGGCCGGTTCTCACCCCCCTGCGCTCCCCTCTACCCCAGGCCCGGCAGCCATGGCGGTGGAAGGAGGAATGAAATGTGTCAAGTTCTTGCTCTACGTTCTTCTGCTGGCCTTCTGCGTGAGTGGGAAGGGGGACGCTGGGGGCGGGCGGGCAGGGTGCGGGGAGACCTGGATCCGGAGCGGTGGGGGCCGAGGGGCCGAGAACGAAGGCAGCTGGAGACCAGATGTGGAAGGAGAGCCCGGGGAACGGGCCGAAGACAGCATGGCCACCCCACCCCCTCCAGCTTTCGGGGTCCTCGGAGGCTCGTTTGGCCCAAGAATGGACAGCGTGGGTGCGCAGCACCCTCCCCCTCAACCCCTTCTGGCCCTTCCTGTCTGGTGACCCAACCACTTGTGATACCGGGCAATGGGGCAACCAGCCAACGGCCGGCCTGGGCCTGATAGCTATCGCCGTGGGGCTTCCCTCTCCTCCCCACCCTTCCCTACCCTCTCCCTTACCCCTCATCCTTCTTCACTCCTCTCAGCTGCCTGGGGGTGGGGAAGAGCTCTGCCCACCTCAGTTTGCTCCTGTCCTGGGCTCCTGGCTTCAGAGGCTGCTGTTTGTCCAGGGAGGGGCCCAGCACTCCTGCCTCTTTTTCTTCTCCCTTCTCCCTGGCCTAGTGGGCCTGAGGAACCCTAGTCACAGCTGATGAGGATGGGGTGGGCGCCGGACCATAGTGAGAGCACAGTTCTGGGAGCCTTAGAGGCCCATAGGAAGCACCACTCTAGGTGAGGAGTATGTGCCCTGGGGTCAAGGCTTTCTGGGAACTTCTCTTTTGGCATTTGATCAAACTGTGGGGGCAAATATGGGTCATCCTCCTCCCCGGCAATCAGGCTTCCTGGAGGGGTGAGAATCTGTCTCTCTGGGACGGGGCTGAGGTTGTGTCCTGGGTGTACCCACTGCTCTAGCATGGAGGGCGGATGGGTTGTGGGTCTGGCCTCACCCTGACCTGCCCTCCTCACAGGCCTGTGCAGTGGGACTGATCGCCGTGGGTGTAGGGGCCCAGCTGGTCCTGAGTCAGACCATTATCCAGGGGGCCACGCCTGGCTCCCTGTTGCCCGTGGTCATCATCGCAGTGGGTGCCTTCCTCTTCCTGGTGGCCTTTGTGGGCTGCTGTGGGGCCTGCAAGGAGAACTACTGTCTTATGATCACGGTGAGCAGGGTGTGGGGCCAGCGTGGGAGTGCGCGGAGGGCACTTCCACGAAGGGGGCTCCTGAGGTGAAGTGGGGTGGGTGGGTGCGGAAAACCTTTCTGAGTGAACTAGAGGCTGGCTGGGCCACAGCAGGCCACCCTCACCAAGACTGTGAACCTGACCCCTGTCCACTGCGCCTACAGTTTGCCATCTTCCTGTCTCTCATCATGCTGGTGGAGGTGGCTGCAGCCATTGCTGGCTATGTGTTTAGAGACAAGGTAAGCAGGGAAAAGGGGAGGGCCCTACCTCAGAGGTCTGGCTGCTCTGGGATGCGTGTGCCCTGAAGTTTGACCTCAACAATGCGCCTTCCCATTCCCAGGTGATGTTAGAATTTAATAAGGACTTCCGGCAGCAGATGCAGAATTATCGGAAAGACAACCACACGACTTCGGCCCTGAACAAGATGCAGGAAGATGTGAGTGAGGTTGCTGGGAGCAGGGGTAGTGGGGGAAGAAGATTCTTATCTTCATATTGAAGGTGGAGGTTCACATAATAACCTTCTACTCTGTATTTCTCTTCTCCTGCAGTTTAAATGCTGCGGGGCAGCTAACTACACAGACTGGGAGAGCGTCCCTGTCATGTCCAAGGGCCAAGTCCCTGACTCCTGCTGCATCAATGTCACGAAGGACTGCGGGGTTTCTTTCAATGTGAAGAATATCTACCCCGAGGTAGGGAAGAAGCTGAGGTAGCAGGGGACTTGGGAAACCTGGGAAATGTTTCGAGGGTTGAGAGGGACCAGGGGTGGAGGTGGAGAGGGTTGGGACCCTGGGAGGGGGAGGAGATCTGGGAGTGCTAGGGGTAGGGTGAAAGGTACAGAGAGTAGGGGAGAGACAGAGGGACCAGGGGAAGGTGGGTGGGAGGTTTCCGATACGTTCTTGCCTTGCGTGCCTCTACCTTCAGGGCTGTGTGGAGAAGATTGGGGGCTGGCTGAGGAGCAACGTGCTGGTGGTGGCTGCAGCAGCCCTGGGCATTGCCTTTGTGGAGGTGAGAGGCACCCTTGGGACTCATTCTGGGGCATCTGGGCAATAGGGGCAGTGGGAGAAGGGTGCTGGGGAAGTCTTGGCCTAGGGACGGGGGCCCTGGTTGTGTCTGGGGTCTCGTGGGTGGGCCTGGGATACTTTGCCTTTCTCCACCCCTCTATCTTTACTTTTAGGTACTGGGAATTGTCTTTGCCTGCTGCCTCGTGAAGAGTATCCGAAGTGGCTATGAAGTGATGTAGGGGTCGGGTCTCTTTGGCCCCCTCATCTAAGGGAGTGGGGTAGTACACTCCAGGTTTTTCAATTAAACGGATTATTTTTTCAGACTGAAACAAATACAGTCTGTTTGTTTTTAAGAGTGGTGCTTTATCCTTTCCTTCTCACCTGTGTTCCTGTCCTCTGGGACCTTGTTCTATATGCACCTCGGGAAAGAAAGGCGTATTTTGGGGGGGTGTATGAAAAAGGTGGATTTTGCTGAAGGCATTGGTGGGGCTGGCAGTGGAAGTGGGCATCTGGAGGAGGCTGTCTCCTAGTCCTGTGCTACCAGTCCTCCCTGTCTCCTAGTCCTGTGCTACCAGGTTTGGTGCTAGAATATTCATGAAGCGATCTCCTGGAAAGTTAAAGGGATTCCCCTCAAAGGCCCTGCCTGTGAGAGGCCAGCCCAGATCTACCATGGATATCTCTTCCCTGGTGGTTTGCCCACCTCTGAGGGCCTAGCAGCTCCCTCCCTCAACAGAGGGGATCCGGCTCCTGTTAGGGTGGTGATAAGTTGTTATGACACCTTTGTGGCCAGTATCCATTCTTCTTAACTTAGATAAGAGGACAATTTAGGGGTTCCTGGGTGGCTTGATCGGTTGAGCGTCCGACTCTTGACTTTGACTCAGGTCTTGATCACAGGGCATGAGACCCTCATGTCAGGCACCCCACTCAGTGGGGAGTCTGCTTGAGATTCTCTCCCTCTGCCCCCTCCCCCGCCTTGCACAGTTTCTCTCAAATAAATAATAAATCTATTTAAAAAAAAAGAGAGAGAGGGGCACCTGAGTGGCTCAGTCAGTTAAGCATCCTGTCTTGGGCTCAGGTCATGACCTCAGGGTGCTGGGACTGAGCCAAGAGTCAGGCTTCCTGCTCAGAGGGGAGTCTGCTGCTCCCTTGCCTCTCATCCGTGCTCTCTCTTGCTTGCTCTATCTCAAATAAATAAAATCTTTAAAAATAAAAAGAGAGGGGACAATTTAAGTGGGTATTGCCTTTTTTCCCCATGGAAACCTCCCAGCCTGGTCCTGTCCCCTCTTCACCACCTTCCCTCCTTCCCAAGGAAAATAGCTAATGGCCATTTGCACTCTGAACACTGAACTGCAACTTTACTCCTTGTAGAAAATAAAAGCGATGTCCAACAGTGCCCTCTGGTGGCCATTCCAGGTGCAGCTTCAAAGAGCACCTATAGATGCAATACAGCCTGCGGGTGGAGGGTGGCGCCCAGTGGCTGCTAGTGGTTTCGCAGGCACTAAACCGGCCAGAGACCCTGGGCTTTAAGTCACCCTGGGGTTAGCACTTAAACGGGGTTAGTCTCCCACTGGGCAACTTCATTTCTGCCCATCTAGTGTTTTGTTTGTTTTTTTAACAAGACACATTTATTGAGCGCTTATTTCGTGCCAGGCCTCAGGCAGTACCAGGGTGGGGACAAACAATCTCTTGCTGGAAGGCCGGATTCAGCAGACTGCCTGGGCGGGTTTGGGAAGGACCCAGGTGAGCACAGCGTCCACCAGGCTGGCTGGCAGGTAGGAGGCCGGCAGCCAGAGCAGCTTAGCGTCCCAGCCTGGGCTGTACCGGGTTCTCGGGTAGCGAGCAGTCAGGGCATGCTCCAGGCACCTGCTCACTTTGGTCAGGTCCGGGTCACTGATCAGGTTCATGACGCGCTGCTGCACTTCCAAGTCTGCATCCCAGGAGGTGGTTGTAATCAATGTCCCTTCCCACTCCAGCCCATCTCAGGCGCTATCTTCTGGCTTCTGGAGCTGGTCCCCAGCAGGGGTCCGAGGGATCCTTGGTCCCTACCCAGTTTGGCAAGCGGGCAGGTTCCACATGGCCTGGGTGGTGTTCCGTGGCGTCCCATTCACCCTCGCCTCCTCCCATAGGACCTCCTCCCATAGGACGGGCCTTTCTGGCACTCTCCTTTCCCTTCCTATGCCCCTGTGTGGGCCCAGATACTCACATCTGGTGAGGAAGGCCTCCCCATAGAGGGCCTGTGTGGTGGGAGGTAGCCGTACCCAGCACTCCTGCAGTGTGTCCTCCAAACACTTGAGATTTGTCACAGGGGTTTGGAAGAAGCCAGGCTCCACGATGGAGACTCGGACCCCAAAATGAGCCACATCCCGCCTGGATGGGGATAGAGGGAGGTTTCTGGGTTCTTGCCTTTATAGGAAAGGGGCCCTCGGGGACATGGGTGTGGGGGCTAAAATGGGAAAGTTATCACAGGCTGGGGACCTGGGTCCTGAAGGTCAAGGGGATCCCTGCTGTCCTGGGAAGGGGGCAGGTGAGCCAGTTATTTTTGAGATTTGTTTTCCTTCGTACTCTAAGATCTAGAATGGGGGTCAGTAAACTTCTTCTTAAAGGGACAGACAATAAATATTTTTGGCAACACAGGCCTAAAAATCAATGATTTCAGGTAGGTACTTACATAACCATTTACAATGTAACCATTTAAAATGTAAACACCAGGGGCACCTGAGTGGCTCAGTCGGTTGGGGATCCGACTCTTGATTTTGGCTTGTGGCGGTGTGGAGGCCACTTGAGATTCTCCTCCTTCTGCCCCTCCCCCCGGCATGCGTGTGTGCTCTCTCAAATAAATAAATAATCTTTTACTACCCCATTCCCTAGGTCCCAGAACACAGGGTTGAGTCCTGGGTGCTGGACATGAAGGGTGTAGACTGGTATTTGCTGAGACTACAGAGACACGTCTAACCCCCCTTGACATGGGTGCAGAAATCCAAGTATAAAGTATGTGTTCCACGATGCTGATTGGAAAAGTAAAAGACCAAGGGATAGGGACAAAAAGTGTATGAAATTCTTTGCTGAGTGATGGTGACGAAGGCAGGCCTCCTACAGAAGGTGGGCTGGCTGGGGGGCACGTGTACTGCTCCAAATTCGGGACCTCCTGGGTGGTACTTGTCAAGTCTCCTTTGTGCTCTCATGGGACTTTGAGTATTATTGTTTAATTAAAAAAATTTTTTTTAAGATTTTATTTATTTGAAAGAGAGAGAGAGCACTAGAGAGAGAGAGCAAGCACAAGTCGGGGGCAGAGGGAGAGGGAGAAGCAGGCTTCCCTCTGAGCAGGGAGCCCAATGTGAGGCTCGATCCAAGGACCCTGAGATCATGACCTGAGCTGAAGGCAGACGCTTAACGGAAAGAGCCACCCAGGTGCCCTGAACATTATTATTTAAAGATGAAGGGCAGGAGAACAGAAAGATGAGGGGCAAGCAGACCTGGGGTAAGTCTCAGTGCTTCCACTAACTAGTTGTGTGGTCTTGGGTTAGTTATGTTACCCTGCAGATATTAATGCCTATCCCTTAGAGGGCTGCTGGGAGAAATAAAGGAGAAAACGTTCTGTAAAGTACTAGCTCACCACAAGTAACAGTTACTAATACTCATACTAGGGGCGCCTGGGTGGCTCAGTTAAGCATCTGCCTTCGGCTCAGGATCCTGGGACTGAGTCCCAATCGGGCTCCCTGCTCAGGGGGTAGCCTGCTTCTCCCTCTCCCTCCCCACCCCACTTCTGCTCCCTTGTGTGTGTGCGCATGCTCTCTTTTCTCTCCAATAAAAAAAAAATCCTACTAATAATGCTAACAGACTTCTTGGGGCATTGTCTATGTGCCAGGCTCTGTGGGGGCCTTACACATACCTCATTTCACTCCCAGCACCCATGAGGCAGGTCTTCTCATCCTCATTTAACAGATGAGGAATAAACTGCGGTAAAGAGAGGTAACCTCTCAAGGTCACGAAGCTCCCATGATAGGAGACTGGGGTTCGAACTCACAAAGTTGAGCCCTAAACTGTCTCCTTCAGGATCCCACTATGCTGTGTTTTCGTCATCTCTGCAGGGCAGCCCAGGGCTCGGCACCACTCACCTCAGGCTGTCAGAGAAGGCCTCCAGGCCGAACTTGGAGACACAGTAGCCCCCGCCATTGGCTGCCAGGCGACCCAAAACACTGGTGACGTTGACCACCCGGCCCCGGGCCCGCTGCAGCAGTGGCAGCAGGGCGAGGGTGACGCCGATGGGACCCAGTGTATTCACGTTCAGCACCCGACGGAAATCATTCTGTGTGAGCCACGGTGTGGGCCCGATGATCCCGGCCACACCAGCGTTATTCACCAGACCAAAAAGCCCTGTGGAGAGAGGAGACAGACACCACAGGGTAGGTAAGGCATTCCGGCGCTCTCTCCCCGGATCACTGCTCCTTCCCCATGCACTCCCTCCAGCTTCAAGCAGCCTGCCCGTGGGCCTAGTGGCTACTCACCTGCTTCCCCGACGTGTGTTTCCACCCACTTGGCTGCCCGCTGGACACTCTGGGGATCAGTGACATCCAGCAGGGTGGTGTGGAGGCGGGAGGAGGCCACCCGCTGTAGGTCCTCTGCCCCCGAGGGGGTCAGGCAGCTGGCCAGGACTCGGAAGCCTCTCTGGTCCAGTCTCAGTGCCAAAAGCCGCCCGAAGCCTGAGTCGCAGCCGGTGATGAAGATGAAAGCATCGCTGGCGGGCAGGCTCTGGCGGTCCCTGAGCAACCACAGCGCCGCCCAGAGCAGGACTCCCAGCAGCAGAGGCAGCCACATGGCCAGAGCCCAAGTGACCTGCCAGTGGCAGCCGAGGCTGGGCAGGAAAACTTGTCTCGTTTACTCTGGTCTCAAACCCTGGCCCCTGAGAGCCTCCCTAGCTGGAAGCCTGGTCTGAGCAGACTGAGAAATTATCTGCTTGGCAGGTAACTGGCACACTCTGGCTCATGCAAGCAAAGCAAAGACCCAGGCGGACCCTGTATCTGTGGCTACCTTAATAAAGCCGGTGAGCCGGGGCCGGGGCGCAGACTCCGGCTCGGGAGCTGAGGAATCCGGTTGGCTTTCCCCTCTCCTGCTAAGCCAGTGACATCTGAATTCTCTGCGTGTAAACTGGGCCTTATTTTTGGAAACACGTACAGGGCCAAGAGCCCTGCGCTTTCGTCCTGTTGGCCCCAAACTTACTGTGTGATGCTGAGTGTCTCCCTGTGTCTCCGAACCTGTTTTCTATTCTACCAGTGGGGCCAATGCCCACCGTGGCCCACCTGGCAGCTGTGGAGGGTCCACAGGGATCATGTGGGAGGAAGCACTTGAAAAGCTTATGGCTTTGACTTACCAACACGTGTGATACCAGGAGCGCCCCTCAGAGCGCCCAGCTCCCGGTGCCCTGCTCACCTCCTCGGGGCAAAGCTAGCAGGCGGCACAATGCCTGAAGCTCCTTGTTTTGCTCCGTTTGAGAGACTTTGCTCCCAGTCTTTCCAGGCTCCCACACTAGCTACAGCTAATGCCAAAGTCCACAGTGGGTGGCCTGGGTCCCAGAAGTATTAAGTGTGTGTGGGTGGGGTGGGGGAGCGGCTGGGAGGAGGAGCCTGGGAAGCTGGAGCCTGGCGGTCGAAGCCAAGGCTTGGCACAGGTCAGGTGTGCCCAGGCCCCCTTCTCAGCTGTCTTTTCCAGCCGGGGTGCCTGACTGCCTCTGTCACGGATGACCAGGAGGAGGGATATGTCAAGGATGGCAGCTGCCCCTCTCTGTGGTGACCCTGGACTGGCCACTCCTCCTCCTTCCAAGCCCCGAAGGGCCCCCATGCCCAAGAACTAATCTCCAACCTGGTCCAGACTCATGACACTGCTTAGCACCAGGCTGGGAGAGGCCACGAGCACGTGGAGAGGCAGAGAGCCAGAGCCGGGACCAAGCCTGCTCCCTGTCGTATTTCTCCTCTGCAGGAAACTGAAGTCCTGAGTCAGGAAGCTTGGGGCAGGGCCCACTAACCTTCTGTGTGGAGGTGTGGGAAACTTCTGCCCTCTGCTTATGCAACATGCACCTGCACCAGGCCCAAAGAAGAAAAGAGGGGTGGGACAGTAAGAGGACGCTGGTTCCACCCTTTACCCAAAAGCTAACTGTCACTTAGGGAAACGGTCTTTGAATCATCTACTCCTACCCACCATCCTGGGCTAGTAGCTCTTTGAAACATACCACAGAGAAACGGAGGCTTGTGTTTTATTCTTGGCCTGTCAGCTTCCCCCATGGGGGAGGTAGGAGGGGCGGGGTAGAGGGAAGGGAAGAGGGGCTAGGAGGGGGCAGACTGCAGCTGCCCTTTGTACACATATTCCAGCGCGGTGGCAATGGTGCGCATGTCCAGCTCGATGCTCCGCGCCCAGTTCTCCACATCCCCGATTTCCTGGGAAGGGGAGGAGGAGGGAGGCTGGGAATCAGGGTGTACAGAGTGTGGCGCTATGGAGACAGATGGGGGCACTTTCCATCCATCCCCCAGAAAAGGCTTTGCTTGAACCCACCAACTACTTTTCTCTCTCTAGCCTCTCTGACACTGGGGCCATCGACAGTATTTCTGGGACCATCCCCACTTCCTTTTTTTTTTAAAAAAAGATTTTATTTATTTATCTGTCAGAGAGAGCGCACAAGCAGGGAGAGCAGCAGGCTCCCCGCTGAGCAGGGAGCCCAACGCGGGACTCGATCCCAGGACCCTGGGATCATGACCCGAGCCAAAGGCAGATGCTTAACTGACTAAGCCACCCAGGCAACCCTCCCCACTTCCTTTTTAACCTGAGGCCTGAGCTGAAGTGCCTGGAGGCAGTCAACAGGGTCCCAGTGATGTAGGGAGTGTGGCCCACCTTGAGTGCCTGATTGAAGTTCTCCACCATCCCGATCCACTGGCCTGTTTGCTTGGCAAACTGGGCAGCCTGGACCTGTAGGGTCTTCACCTCATGGTCCAGCTTTCTCTGGTTCATGTAGGCCTGGGCCACACTAGAATTTGGAAGAGGGATGAGATCAGCTGACCCAGCTGGTGGGGAGTGGTCTCCAGGACTAACATTCCACTGCAACGGTGGCAGGGCAGCCAGCAGCCAGACTGAGGAAAACCTCATGATTTTGGCCATTCCTGGATGTAATGCAAATGACTACCGTTCATGCAAATGAACCAGCTTCTTCCTCCCACTCCCAGCATTCCCAGGAAAGCCTAGCTGGGAGCTGACTGAAAATTTACCATCTCCTACCCCTCAAAGAAATTCCTAGAGCTGGGTGAGAGAAGGGAGGATCAACCTGGAGGGAATATCCCTGGGGAAGAAGCTGGGAGGGTAAAGGGGGCCCAGAGAAGCTGGGAAAATCCAGCAGCAGGGACACATCCGGCTGTGCTTGGAAGCCGAGGGATCTGTGCAAGAAGCTGGGAAGGGAAATTGGGCCCCTCCCTGAATCTGGGGTGGGATGGGAAAGCAGCCCCCCTCCCCAGGAGCTCAGGGTCTAAGAGAAGATATCCCAGGGGCTGCTTCTTGGCTCTCAGTCTCTCTCCCCACCCTTCTCCTTTCGCCCACACAGATGAAGGAACACACACACACAATCTCTCTCTCCCTTCTTTTCTTCCTTTTGCTCTAGGCAGTTTTTCTTTTCTCCTCAATCAAGATTGGCTGCAGTTACCATTAATGCCATGAGGTCTCAATCCCCAACCCCCTGTCCTGCCCCCCTTCCCCCAATCTCCCCAGCCCACAACAACTGTTCTCTCTCATTGGCTGGTGAGTCTTTGACTTCCCATCCTAAATCTCTAGGTCATCTGGGAGACTCCGCATCCGGGGCCCAACCCCCACTGGAATCTGTGAGGGCTGGAGGGGGCAAGGGGTTGAGGTGGGTGGAGAGAATGGGGAGGACACCTGACAGGGGCTGAGACAGACTGAGTCTTTGTTTTCCTTTCCAGGGAATGAGAGGACCCGTGGGCAACAACACAAAACCCTTTCTAATCTGGCTTTGGCTTAGCTGTCCTCTAAGCTGGAAGAAGGGTGGCCCCTAGCAAAGGAACAGCAGAGGGAGAAGCCTAGGCCAATCTCACAGCACAGCCCAAGTGGCGCCAATGTGGGAGGGAGGAAAGGGGGCAGACCCTCTCCTTTCTCTTTGGGAGATAGCTTGGCCATAGTAAGGGGCAGTGGAGAGGCTGAAACAGTAAAGCAGGGGGGCCCCCAGTGCTTTAAGAGAGTCCCCTGGCAGTTCCTAAAATCCTACTTTTTCCTGTTTACCTCCCACTTCCACAGTGATTGAAGGGAGAGGTCTGGAGGGGAGGGAGATCAGAGGCCCCAACCACAGTCTTCTTGTCCTCTAATCCTCCCCAGAGATGAGTAATGAAGATGACAGTCCCTGCATGGCTCACTTGGGTGACTCAAGTCTCTGGATTCACAACCAAGCTATTGTTTGGGTGGAAGGCATCATACTGTGCCTTTTCCTCCAGTCATCATCTCAGCACTCTTCTGGTCACTCAGGGTCAAGAGACAGTATTCTTTGCTCCTTCCCAAGTCTCTGGTTGTTACTGGAGTCCTCCTATAGGACTGGCGCAGGGGGTGGTCTCTGGAGACCTGGAAGGAAGGGCCCGGCCGGCCTGGCTCTGCTACAGCTCCTGGCCGAGGTTCTGCCCTTCCCCTCACCAGCTGTGCCATCTCTTTCCTGCCAGCTGCTCCCCAGGCCTGCCAGAGGGTGGGCGGTAGAGAAGGAGAGGGTGGCAAGTTCTGGTGAAGGAGGGTGCTCTCCCTCCTGCTGAAGTGACAGCTGGACTTGGAGGGGTGAAGGGAAGTGGCAGATGGCATCAAGTTGTGAGGTTATTGTGGGGAGGGGGGAATCTGGCTGCTTCTCCAACCACTGCAGCTGCTGCTCCTTGTGCAACGTTAGGGGTCGGAGCTGACTCAAGCGTCTCCCCATAAAGCTAAGCTGGGGGAGGGGAGGGGAGGGGAGGGAATGAATGGACCACCTCATCCCCTCAACAGCAGTCTGNGGAATGAATGGACCCCCTCATCCCCTCAACAGCAGTCTGAGGGCTGGACCTTGCCAATGCCTAAACTTGGGGGGGGGGTGTTGATGGGAAGAGGTTCATACCCCACATTGAGGTGATCCACCAAAGCTTCTGTCAGGCAGGTCGCTGCAGTGATAGCCTCTCGCCTCCTCTTCTCTGGGGATAGAGGGAAAAGGGATTGGAGTGGAGACTCGGTTTTTTGAAGGGCGGTGCTAGAGGGTCGCCACCCATTAATTACTATCCTGCTAGTTGCAGGAACATCTCAACTTAATCTCACAGTGCCGGAGCTGAAAAGGACCTTGCAAAACATAAGGCAAGCCTTTTCATTTTACTGTTTTAAAATTTTTTTATTAAAAAAATTTTTTTTTCTAAGCCTTTTCATTTTAGAGGTGAGTTAACTGGTACCCTGGGAACGGAAGCGACTCGCCCAGGGACGCTAACGAGTCAGTGGCGGCGCCCGGGATTCCAGACCCCCGGCACTATTTTCCCACTATCTTGGCTTGAGGATTGGTAACTCCCGGATTCCCAGGCCAGATCCTGGAAGGGCGCCACCCCCATTTCCGTGGTTTCAGGCCTCCAAGAATCTCCTCTCAGTCGGGCCCCAACACCCTCCTCCCCTCAGGAGCGTCCCTTCCCACTATCGGGACGAGAGGCGCCCTGGGCCAATCGCCACAGCGCTGATCCACGCGCAGGGGCGGGCCGAGGATGCGGGGAGACGGGGCGTGGGGGGCGTTACNCGGGGGGGGGGCGTGTTGCCAAAGGGACCAGAGCCCGTTGGCAAGGGAACGGGATTTCCAAAAGAGCGCCCCCACCCCCTCCCCGACGCCCACCAGCCCGCGTCCTTCCCTGGATCTAGGCCGTTACTCGAGGTCCAGGCTCCGGGCTGAGGCTAGGCCGCGGCGGGAAAGAAAACGGTGGACGGGACGATCGGCTCACCCTGCAGCTCCTTGCGCTCGTTCTGCTTGGCCTGGTGTTCTTTCAGCAGCCGTGACAGCATGGTCGCGACGGGCTGGGGTCTGGGCGCGCCCGGCCCCCTCCGACTCCGGGAGCTGGAACCCGCACCTCGGCTCCCGCGGGGCCAGGGTCACGTGACTGCAATGTCACGTGAGGCCAGGACCGCCCCCTTTTGAGACAGGGTTGGAGATTATAGAAGATCTTGGCTTTGAACCGAGGAATTGGTAGAGGGTTAGGGGAAAGTGAGCTCTGGCCTTTTTGGGGGGCTCCCTTTTTGGTGAGTGTTGAAAGTTTTCTTTAGTACCCGTTTTGCCGAGCCCGTTTTGATCGTCTCCTTTGGATCTCAGGGCTCCCGGGAGGGTCGGACCGCCGGGTTGTGCATCATTGTTCCGTTATTGGGGGAGCAGAGGCTCCCTGGACTCATTGATATTCTTTTCCTTTCCTCGCCTTTCCCTCCTGGCAGCTCTGGTCGGTTCTCCATTGATTCCCAGCACCCTCCCTGTGGGAGGGAATGCTTTCCTCTCTTTTCTAGCCCCTTCGCTTCTCACCACCCTGCCAAGATCACTCAGCTCTGGGTGATCACTGCAGAGAAGAAGCATTTTCGGCATCTCAAGCGGCCTCTTAGGGAGCTTTGCTAATTTGGCTGGCTATGTGCGGTGAATGTATCATCTCTGTCCTTTTGTGGTCAGGGAATGCGAACCCTTTCAGTCTTACCAGAAGAATAAGTGCTGCTGTCACAGTAAAAGGTAAATCATACAACACCTCTGAACCAAAGAGAAACGCTTCCGGGATTAACTCCAACAAGAAAAAATGATAAACATCGCCAACATGTTCTTGCTATTGCCATCATCTCTCCCGGTGCGCCACGCGCTAACGAGCCGAGTGTCTCTGGGCAAGTGGCTTATGCTCTGGATTTTGGTTTTCTCCTAGTAAAAAAAGGGGATTGGATTACATCAGCAGTTCTCAGCCCCGGGTAAACATTAGAACCGCCTGGGGAAGTTTTTAAAAATGCCCTGGCCTTAGACTGAGTAACTAGATCTCTAAGGAGTGGAGCCCAAGCATAAGTATTTTTTAAAAAGTTGTTCAGCTGCATTGGAACGTTGGCGAATCACTGGACTAAGCCACATCTAAGGCTGTTTCCAACTATGGCATTCTCTCATTTTATGATTGAGTTACATAGTAGAAAATTGGCTTCACGATATATACTTACAGGGGAAGAGAAACAGGTGCTGATTTTGAATAAAATATTCTTGAATTTTCTGAGAAAGAGTTGAGGATTACCGATTGATTGAGTCATTCAACTATTTGCAGAGTAGCATCATAAATCCTGGGAGGTGTGCAACGGTGAAAGGATTAGTGAATGAAATGGTTAAGTGGTAGCATAAAGCAGAACGTTAAATGCCACCAGGATAAAAATTCTGAATAAAACTGTTGGATACTGCGTATGTATATGTCTATGCTTATATGTGTACTATGACTTATTTTTTCCAACATTTCCTGCATACTTACCATGGGCCAGACACTTCACACGTATTCATTCATTTAATCCCTAGAACTATTGTGTGAATTATGGTTGCCCTCAATTTTCAGATGGGGAATCTGAGGTACAGAGCAGTTAAGTAATAGAGCTGATAAGTGGTGGGGCTAGGATACAAACCCAGGCTGTCTGACTCCAGAGCCTGAGTGTAACCACTGCCCTATGCTGCACAAACCACGGGACAGACCCCAGGAGGGGAGGCTCTGTGTCTTGTCACTATGCCCTTCTAGCTTGTGGGCACAGTTGAAGGGAATCCTGGTAGGGGAGGAGTGTTTGGGAAGAAGGTCTGCTCCAGTGAGGGGTTGATCAATAGAAGCGGAAAGAGTGAGAGCATCACTGGGCAGCCTAGTCCAGTCCTTGCTCCAACCCCCGCTTGGCTCCAGTTTCCCACTGCAGTGAGCAAGCAAAATAGAAGCACATTCGAAGATGCTGGGTGCCTCACTCCCTGAGCCGTGGGACCTGGGAGAGAAGAGCAGGGGTTGGAGGGGGTACCAGGAAGTGGATCCTTGGGGATGTGAAACAGAGGACAGGGGCTAATGAGGGGGTTGGTGTTGGGGATTTCGGTGGTGAGTTCGTTAAGATTAGGCTGACTCAGGAAGAGTGCCAGCCCATCCTGTATTACCCTCACCCCCCTGGCACAACTGCCTGACATTTTCACAATCAGTAGAGAGACTGCCAGGAATCTGCAGACATCAGCCCCGCCCCCCCCCCCCACACACTGGCTGTTCCTTTGCCCTAGAGCTGGGCAGAGGATATGGGTACCTCTATCTGGGGACCCCAGCTGATCTCTCCAGAGTCATCCTCCAGATGCTCTTTTTCTAGGCTTTTGCTGCTCACTGTGTAACTTCAGTTTCTACTGAGTTGAAGCTCAGCTCCCCACCCGCCTTTGGTTGAGATGGACACAAGTTTCATGAATCTCTGGAGAATGACTCTTGACATTCGAAATCTCTTTCTGCCCGCATCTCTGTACACTCCCTCTGCCCCGATTATTTTCTCTTAGAATGAATGAATGCAACTCCATGCTCCTTTCCTCCCCCACTCATTTCCTTGTTCTTTTGAGGTCTCTTTCTGAGTTAGCTTTACTTAGCAAGCTCTAAACTGAACGCCTGGGCCAAACACTAGGGCCGGAAGCTGCTGAGTTGTTAAGGGTTGGGTGAGGACCGAAGGAGAACATGGAGTGAGTGGAGAAGGCTTCTCATACTGGGAAGTCTGGCTGGGTTTCAAGAGGGGGTTGCTGTTGATGGTGTGGCCAAGTTCCAAATGTTGGCCTGAAGCCAGTGCTCAAAGAAAAGGGGCCCTCAAGACAGTCTAAATGGCTCCCTGTGGGAAGTGACCTCCCAGTCCTTCTCCAGAAAATGCATGGGTTTCCCTTGGATCCTCAAAGACAAGAGCAGTCAAGTCATTTCTCCAGTGATTCCTCTCAATCACATTTATATTCTCTCTCTCCCAGCCACTCCCGCAGTTCAAGCTTTGGCTACAGCCAGAATTTGGAGGCAGGAAGAAGGATTCCAGTGTTGGAGAGGTGGGCGGGGTGAGAAAGTCTTCATGTTGTGTGTGTTGGGGAGGAAGAGGCTGACCCTGGGACATATGCTCCAAGGCTCTGCTGCCAGATGAGGTGGAGGGAGAAGTTAACCCTGCGATGTGTTCTGGAAGTGTTTGCTTGTAAGCTAGAGGCAGCAGCTGGAAAATGTGTAATCTGGGGAAGCCAAAAAACAGGGATCCCAGATGGAGGCAAAGAAGGTTGTTAGAGCGGGAAGGGGCTGGAGAAAGACTCAGCTTCCACTTGGATAGGGCTGAAGCCTTTGCTGGGCCTGGACATTAATCAATTTTTAAAATTATTTTGAAATAGTTACAGACTCAGAGGAAGTTGCAAAAATAGTACATGAAGTCCTGTGTACCCTTCACCCAGCTTCCCTCACTGGTGACATATGATAGAACTGTAGCACAGTATCAAACCCAGGAAGCTGACATGAGGACACTGTTCACCAGCTTACAGGCCTTACTCAGTTTTCATCAGTGTTCTACGTGCATTCGTTTGTGCGTGTCAGGGTGCGTGTGTGTGTAGTTCTATGCAGTTTTATCCTGTGTATAGATTTGAATAACTATCACCAAAATCAAGATACAGATCTCTTCGTTACCACAAAGGAGCTTCCCGTGTTGTCATTATCTTTTTTTTTTTGCATTTATTTATTTATCTTATTTTTTAAAAGATTTTATTTATTTATTTGAGAGAGAGAGTGAGCACAAGCCGGGGGAGAGGGGCACAGGGAGAGAGAGAAGCAGACTCCCAGCTGAGCAGGGAGCCCAGATTTGGAGCTGGATCCCAGAATCCTGGGATCATGACCTAAGCTGAAGGCAGACACTTAACAAACTGGGCCACCCAGGCGCCCCTATTTATTTATTTTTGAAGTATAATTAACACACGATGTTATGTTAGTTTCAGGTATAATGTGCTATCTTTTTATACTTACCTCCTCTCATCCCTGTCTCCTGGCAATCATTAATCTGTTTGTCACCTCTATAGTTTTTTTCTAAAATTTTGTTTGTTCATTTGACAGAAAGAGAGAGAGAGAGAGAGAGAGAGAACAAGCAGGGGGAGCAGCAGAGGGAGAAGGAGAAGTAGGCTCTCTGCTGAGTGGGGAGCCCGATGTGGGGCTCGATCCCAGGACCCTGGGATCATGACCTGAGCCGAAGGCTCAGACGCTTAACCGATTGAGCCGCCCAGGCGCCCCATCTCTATAGTTTTAATTGGTTTTAATTTCATGAATTTCCAAACTTTTGACTCAAATACAAGAAGTTCTCAGCAGGTTGTTTATTCAAACGTTGAGCTTCATTCTCCAGATCCCTCAACTTCTTCATTCTGCACCCCTCTTTCGCCTACAACATTGTGCCCCATTCCAACAATCTGGTCTCACTTGTCCTTTGGGGGAAAATTGACACGTCTAAATTTACTGGTCTAGGACTCTTACATCCCCCGCCCTCTTTGCCCCACTATTTATAGCCAGGCTAATTTTGGGCAGCCTCTCTCTCTTTTTCCTGCTCCTTCCTCCTGTGGCGGGTGAGATGACTTCTCAAATATTTGGGCAGAGGAGGTCAGAAGCAGATTCTTGGCATCTGTTTCAGCCTTGGATTTAGCAGGAGCCAGTGGGGTGAAGACGAAGGGAGGCAGAAGCTGCAGGTGCAGAGAGGAAGGCAAATGGGTCTCTAAAGGCATTTGACCCTGGTTGGACATCTCGGCTCAGAAACAGGAGTCCTGGGTTCCATACTGATTTTACTACTCTGCATTCTCATATCAGCTCTATTGTCTGGGGCTCTGCGGTAGAAAAGGGATAGAGAGGGCAGATTTGGGGGATAATAAAAGGATCCTGGCGCTGGCTTGTTGGTAGCACATGTGCTTCCTCGATAGCCCTGAGTTAGAGGTGTGCTAGTCCCCTGGAGGGGATGTCTCCAGTGTAGTGTTGCAAAAACAGAGGCCCAGATCTTCAAATGTATAGTAACTTACCCAGGGCAAGGATTGTCCCAGGGTCAGCAGAGTGAGAGCCTACCTTTCTGTTTGTTTTTAAAAGTATAATTTTGGAAAAAGAAGTAAGAGAGACAAAGGGAGCATGGGAAGAGAAATTGGGTAGGGTGCTTTGGGGCTTTTAAGGAAGGGAGGGAGAAAAGAAAATATTTTTTAAAAAGATTTCATATTTAAGTAATCTCGCCACCCAACGTGGGGCTCAACCTTACGACCCTGAGATTAAGAGTTGCATGCTCTACTGACTAAACTGGCCAGGCACCGCATGAGAAGAGAAAATCTTAAGGATAGGATAGAGTTGGAGGGACAAAGACAACATTAGAGACACTGAGAAATCTTTGGAGGAGGGTTCCAAGTGATAGAGGCAAGAAAGGGGACAAAAACAGAGTTTGGGATGAGAAAAAAACAGGGAGGGAAGGGAAAGATGGACAGGTGGATATACACAAGAAGAGGTGGGAGCAAGGGAGGTTCCAGTTGTGCCAAATTATTTCCTATCTCTCCTCCTGGCCCCATTTCTGGATTGGAGTTATAAATAGCAGAGGGTTGGAAAATGTCTCCCCTCCCTTTGCTTCAGCCTGGGGGAAGGGAGAGGAAGAGAGACAGGCTTGCGGGTCCCTGTGGAGATCCTTGCGAAGCCCCACCCAGATTCCCGCCTGGATCAGCCAGGGTCGCTGCCTTCTCCAGTCCTTTCCCGTCAGAGGGTGGGAAACGGACAGTTCAGGGAAGGGGTCTAAGAGCCAAAGACATCGTTTCCATCTCTCTGCCTCTTGGGTCCAGTCTTTTTCACCTTTGCCGTTGCCCTTCTTTGACCCCCCCACTCCCTTTTCCCCAGCTTAATTAATTTCCTCTTCCTCTATCAATCACCCTCGGTAATTTTTTCTCCCTTCATTCCACCCCCCCCCTTTTGTAAGCGCTATTCCCAAGGTGGGGCTGGAACTCACCATCCCGAGAGCAAGAGTCCCATGCTGTACGGACTGAGGGAGCCAGGAACCCCCATTCCCCCCAGACCATTCCTTATTGATCAAACTCTTGCCCTTCTTTCTCCATCTCTTTTCTCTGTTTTCTTTCTACCTGCCTCCTTTGCTCTCCTCCCCAGACCTGCTGAGTTTCTCTCCTCTTGCTTCTGTCTTTTCCTCAGTTCTCCTCAGTGGTGACGGTGTGGCTAGCAAAGCTGTCGTCACTGCTGGGCTCTGGGGATGGGATGGGATGGGGTGGGATGTGGTTTGATTCGAACAGCATGCTAGGCGCTCTACGTGACCATGGAGAGAAGGCAGCACCAAAGGACCACACAGGACCCTGCCCTTTCATCTTCCTGTCTGCATCTCTCTTCCCAGACTCCTTTAGCCTCAAGCACTTCTCATTTTTTACCGTCCTTTCTTTTTTTCGTCCCTTTCTATCTGTACTTCTCTCTCCCTCCCCATTCCCAGGCGCCGCCCCCACCACTCGCGGGCCTGGGCAGGAGTGGGGGGAAGGGCTGGAGCGCGCAGGCGGGGGCGGGGCCGAGGCCGGGGTGGGGATCCTGGCGAGCAAGGCCCGTTCCCACCCGGAGTCGCCAGCCTGGACATCCCTTTGCGACGCTGCGAAGCCTCCACCTGCCGCGCGAGGGAGGGGCGGTGCCGAGGGCGGTGCCGGGGCGGTGCCCCTGGAGCGGAGGCGGGAGCCCGAGCGCTCGCCAGGGCTGCGGCTGCGGCAGTCGTCCTAGCGGGTGCTGGGGCAGAGGAGCGGCGGGAGACGGCTGGCGAGGAGAGAGATTGCGAGACTCCTGAAAGACCTGCGACACTCGAGACCAGAGACCCGCTGTGGGAGACCTGGGGCTCCGGGCGCGAGCGAGTTTTCTTTCGCTCGTGGGGAGCGTGCCCAGTGTTCGCCGCATGGCCGGGACTCCGGGCCGTGATCCTCGGGGCGCCCCCAGGATTTGTTACCTTCTTGGCTCCCTGCTGGCCGGACTGCTCGCCCCGGGGGCTGTCGCCTTCAATCTGGACGTGATGGGCGCCCTGCGCAAGGAGGGCGAGCCGGGTAGCCTCTTCGGCTTCTCGGTGGCTCTGCACCGGCAGTTGCAGCCCCGACCCCAGAGCTGGTGAGTCACCGCACCCGCCCAGAGTACCCGTGCCCGAACCACTGATTTCCCCCCAACCCCCCACCCCATCTCTCAGTCTTCCAAACCCACGACGACTCAGGCTATGCCCAGATATCCCATACTTCAACCTTGCCTTATCTGTCTTGACGTACCCTCAGGGCCTGAGACCCAGGGTCTTGCTTTGGGGAGAAGTTGGAGAGTGAGGTTCTTGCCTTGGCAGGTTTCCCCCAACTTGAGTCCTTGCTTCAGTCCCAGGGTCTGTGACTCCCCTCCTTCAGAGGGCTGGATTCCCTCAGGAAGGGGGACTGGACATCTTGTCTCTGCTTAGGGCAGGAGGAGAGGGAAAGGACAGAGAGGTTGAAGACACCATGAGATGGAGGGTAGACTCCAGAAATAACTTCCCGTCAGAGCATTGCCATGGGGTGGAATGAAGACAGTAGGACACTGGAGGCCAGGAGAGCCCTGCCATTTAATTCTGTGGCTCAAGACTACGAGAAGGTTGGAAGAGGACCTGATAGGGTATGGCAACCTGTACCAGATGGTTTGATGATAGAGTGGCAGGAAACAGAGCCCCCAAAAGTTGTAGCAGCGGCAGCCCCAGCAGCAGCAGCAGCAGCAGTAAGAGAGAGAGATCCAGGAGGGATGCTGGCCAGGTTGTTCGCCTTCCTCCACCTCAGGAAATTTCCAGGTCTAGGAATCTCAGCAGTGGGGGGAAGCAGGGAGGAGTGAGGGGCAGAGGACAATTCTAGTTATTTTCTAATCAGTTCAGGACTCTTGGGAGATGGACATATATGTGTGGCGTCTGTGTCTGTCATGTTTCCTGTGCTATTGGCTCCAGCTACATGTATGATTTTAAAGAGAGAGACAAGGGGAAGAAAGCTTTCCACCCCCTCCTGCCAGGGGGCTTTTCTTTCCTAGGCTGGTGCCTAAGCCACACTAAGTGTCCATTACTGGGATCAATGCCGTCCACTGGGATTGTCTTCTCCCCGATACTATTGGCTTGGGGGCAGAGGGTAGGGACAGGAGCTTATTTCTCTTCCCCTGCTCGAGGAGGAGGGGCTGGCTCTAATCTTTTTTCTTCCATTATCCCTGTCATCAGGGAGCATGGTCAGTGGTCCCCCAAACTTTGGGAGAGATAGAAAGCAATTGACTTCATCTCTTTTTCAGCCTTCTATCCGCTTCCTACCTCATCTCTGTCTCCCTCCCTCCCTTCTTCCCCCATCTGCCAGAGTTCCAGGACTGGAGGCCTTTTTAGGACATGCTGAACTCTCTGAGCTATTTCCAGGCAAATTCTAGGTTATTTTTAATAGCTTGGTCTCTTGTTATTTCCCCCTCGTCTCTGAAGGTGGCCCCTGATTCAGTCTCCCAGAGCCAAGCTGGGGGCCTTCCTGGAGGAGCCCGACTGCCTAACCCTGCTTTGGCTCTAGCAGGGGGTGCTCTGCTGCCTGGTGGCACGTGAGAGACCAGGTCCTTGCTCAGTCCCTAGCTTTTGAGTTGCAGGTCGCCTTCACCAGCATCCACTGATGGAAAGGCCTCACCTGTTTTGATGTCTTTCAATCTTGCCCCTGGCGGAGTCTTTGAAGTCTAACCTTCTTTGTTCTGTGGCTTCAGGTTCATTTATATCTTTCAACTGTAAAGCGGAGTTAAACAGTAGTACTACCAGAGGGAGTTGTTGTGGGGTTGAAGAATTCTTAGTATATATAAAACCCTTAGAATAGCGCAAGGCCCAGAGGGAGTGCTATGAAAGTGTTAGCACTGTTATTCCTGTATCGTGCTCCACAGAGCTAGAGAAGACCTTTAGTGCCTTACTCAAGCCTGGATCCAAAGGCTTGGCTAGATCACCCTGGTTGAGTCAGCCTTCGGGCCAAGCACCCTCCCCAGAGGGCCACCCAGATTGAGAGTCAGGGAGGGCAGGCCTCGGGTCAGAGCCCTGGAGTGTGTGCAGAATTGAGAGGTGCGGTGGTAGGGGGCTACTCCTTTGCTTCCACTTAGTCAGGCTCCCAGGGAATCCCTCTGCCCCCAGCTGCCAACATGTTCTTGCTTTTGCCTGCAGTGGTGGTAGCTGTGGCTCCTGTTCTGTTCAGACGCCTGGTGTGGCTGGGGATGGTGGGATGAAGCCAGAAAAGTGTGTGGCTGGGGCAGAGGTGGAGGGACTGGAGAGGCTGCGTGTGGGAACCCTTGTTCCAGGAAGGGTGGGCTGGGCCCTTCTCCACTGAGAGTGAGGCTGGCCATGTGTACGCGCACCAGCTTCTTTCCTCTGTGTGGACCCCTTCCCTCCCCGTTCCCCCTACTCTGGACCTCTAGGGGAGATGTGAGCACTGGACACTGATATTAGCTTCTCCTGGTGCTTAGCTGTGTGCTGACCTGCTGAGACACTGGTGAGTAAGAGACCCCAGTCCTCCAGGAGACGGCCGTCTCTGAGTTTGGAGGTGGGTGGATGCTGCGGACTTGTCTGAAGGTTGGCCATTCCGCCTGGTTTCCTTTTCTGGGTGGGGTATCCTCCCCTCTCTTTCCTCCTGTTCTTTTTCTGGAGGGCTCTGTTTCAGCATATTGGAGACAGCCCGTTGTCGGGTATGGTGGAAAACGCATGGGTTTTGGAATTAGGCGGATGTGGATTTGAATTCCAGCATCCTACTTAATGTGTCTCAGTGAGTTTCCTCATCCAAAAGACAAGAAAAGAATCCTTACATAGGATTGTCGTGAAGGTTAAATGAGAGAATGCTTGTGAGTTGCCTAGCCCGATACCTGGAGCATTAGGTAGAGAGTGGCCGACGTTAGCTCCTCATATCCCTGGCATCTAGCCTAGGGCCTGACCCATAGTAGGTGCGGAATAATAATATTACGTCCTTGTCTCACCAGTGCCAGCCACAGGCCGTGGCAGATGATAGGTTCTCAGCACATAGTTGCTAATGAATGCCGAACGCATGCCCTCTTCCTTGCCGCTCCCCACCCCCTCCTCTCTCTGGACACTGGCTCTGACGCGGGATGACAGCTGCTAAGAGACCAGAGCTGTGGGAAGGGAGAGTGGCTCCGTGCCCTCCCCTCCCCCTCAGAACTGGCGCAGTGCCCCGTTGATGCCTGTCTGCAATATTGCCTGACACAACTTCGGGCCTTGTCCCCCAGCAACGGAGAGGGAGGCAAAGAGTGTGGGAGAGAGGCCTTGAGGTTTGCCCTGCTTGCTCTCCTGAGTCTCTCCTTCTGCGAAGAGAGATCCTTGTAGTCAGCTGGGTGCCAGTCACCTCACCTTACCCCTTCCTTCACTCCTGGCCTGGGGTTCAGCCCCAGGGGACCCAGGCAGCCTCCATTCCCAGCACTGTCCTCCCCTGGGGAAGAAGCCTTGGCTGTGATCATGGAAAATTGTCCTGCCAAGAAAGTTGTAGCTGGGAAAGTGTCTGAGGGGGAGGTAGGAGAGAGGAGAGGGTGGGGGCAGGGAGGGTGGGAGGAATGGGGAAAATCATGGATGTGGGGAGGAGAGGGAATGATGGGGAAGGGGATTCAGGGTATGGGCAGAAAATGGAGGCAAAATTGGAGACAGATGAGAAACTTGCCCTACCTCCATGCCAGCTAGAGTGACTGATAGAATCCTGGGCTGGCAGTGTTGTGGGGGATGGGGTCTCTGATGGGTCCCTGATGAAGGGTTGGGGGACAGGCCCATATCTAGCCCCTTGCCAGGCCTCTGAAGCTGGTCCCTGGGCCACTTTGTGGTGCCAGTCTGGGCCCCTGTTACTTTGGCTCTCAGCATTCTTGGCATTTCTGGGAGGGTTCCAACTGGACTGGGTTTGAGGAGGAGGGCAGAGCTTGGGGATGGGGCCAGGAAGTGGGTAGGGAAGACCTGGTCAGGAACAGGTGCTGGGAACAGGCGGTTCTTTCAAACTAGCTACGCTGGCCAGGCCCCTTGGTTTGGCATGCTCGCGCACGTGTGTGTGTGTACGTGTCTACAGTGCATGTGGATAGTATCTGCATATGTAATGTAACACTTGCACAGCCGAGTTGCCAGGACTCGGGGAAACTGACTCCCGGCCTTCCTCCTTCGTTCTTCGACATCTGCTTGGTTCTGAGGGGTCGGGTCTGGGCAGTGCTGGGAGGCACAGCGCTCTGGCTGCTAACTCTTGCCCCTGCCCGTTGTGCAGGCTGCTGGTGGGAGCTCCGCAGGCCCTGGCTCTGCCTGGGCAGCAGGCGAATCGCACCGGAGGCCTCTTCGCTTGCCCCCTAAGCCTGGAAGAGACTGACTGCTACAGAGTGGACATTGACCGCGGAGGTGTGGACCCCTTCAGGGTTGGGGGGGCATGGCACAGGACGGGGAGGAGAGGACTCGGCCTCCTCTTCCCTCTCCTCATTCCCACTGTCCTGCCTCCAGCTGATGTGCAGAAGGAGAGCAAGGAGAACCAGTGGTTGGGAGTCAGTGTTCGGAGCCAGGGACCCGGGGGCAAGATTGTCGTGAGTACCAGTTCTAGTGACTGTATGCAAGGGTGGGGTGTGTGCGCGTGTCTGTGGTGTGTGCATGTGCCCATCGTGCTTATAGAACACAGGTTGGCGTGTGTGGTATGACGGCCTGATTCCCAGGACCAAAGGTATAAGACGTGGTGCCTGTCCTCATAAATTTAAAACCATCTAAGCATCCATCTGTCCATTTGTGACTCTTACTGAGAACCTTTAAAGCGTCAGGCATTGTGCTAGTTACTGAGAGAGGAAACGTAGAGACAGAAAAGCCCGTCTGTGGCTCAAGAAGCCTACTGCAGTGTTCCGGAGACTCTCGTTCTCTGTTTTTCTGTGTCTGTTTCTCTCTGTATCATCATGAACACGTGTAAGCACAACTAATAATCTGAGTCACCGTGGGGCAGAATATGGTTAATGTTTTTCTTTAATTTTTGAAATTTTTATTTATTTGAGAGAGAGAGAGATAGTGAGAGAGAGAGCAGGAGCAGGGTGGAGGGGGAGCAGTCTCCCTGCTGAGCAGGGAGCCTGATGCGGGACTTGATCCCACGACCCCGGGGTCATGACCTGAGCCGAAGCAGACGCTGAACCCACTGAGCCACCCAGGTGCCCCAGAATATGATTAATGTTAGTGAGCGGTACAGTCCCCAGTATATGAAAGTCCCAAGGAGGCGTGGAGAGAAAAGACTCCTGCCGGGGTACTGGAGGTAGAGCTCAGCCAGCCTGTCAAGAAGAAACAATGCTGCTGGAGTGGAGAGGGGAGGAAGTTCCTCGCAGGCAAAGTGGTGGCACTTGCAGAGGTCCAGAGACAGGACGAGCACATAGGGCGTGCTGTGTGCTGGGGCCTGGGTGCCCGAGCAGACTGTGGAGCAAGGCTTCTTCCCGCCAGTGCAAGGGAGTGGGTGCAGGTGGGACAGGTACGTGGATGTTGCCTCACACCGGGCTGGGTGGTGGTGCCGTGATGTGTGTGTGTCTGTGTGCTTGCCACACGTCTGCATGTGGGCTGTGTGGCTCCAGCCGTCACCGGCCCACACGGGGGATGACCCCGCGTCGTTTCCTCCCGCAGACCTGCGCACACCGGTACGAGGCTCGGCAGCGAGTAGACCAGATCCTGGAGACCAGGGATGTGATTGGTCGCTGCTTCGTGATAAGCCAAGACCTGGCCGTCCGTGATGAGTTGGATGGTGGGGAGTGGAAGTTCTGTGAGGGGCGCCCTCAGGGCCATGAGCAGTTTGGGTTCTGCCAGCAGGGCACGGCTGCTGCCTTCTCCCCCGACAGCCACTACCTCCTCTTTGGGGCCCCGGGAACCTACAACTGGAAGGGTGAGTCACTCCTCGGGGAGGGGAGAAGGGAACCGAAGTGTCCTCTACCCTCAGAGATGGGATTGGGGGCAGCACGTGGCCAAGCATGCCCACACGTTCCCTGCCATGTCGCCTGGGGCACCGCCACGTCTTCCACCCCCATCATGCCAGCCACACACACAAATGGGGGTGTCCCCTCTCCTTCGAATGGCCGAGTGTTCCCCACCATGCTGGCATGAGCCCCCACACGCACGGCTGTTCCACTTGCTCCAACACTTCAGCCCCACCTCATCACTCCCATTCCTGTCTCCGCACGCTGCCGCTGGCTGCGCTGACACTCGGTGAGTGGGGTGGCGAGCCTGTGGGCCTGGAAGCTTGGGCTGGGGAAGGGGTAGAAGTAGGGCTGCAAAGGAGAGGAGGGGCTTCCCCATGCGCCTGTCTCACTGGCATCTGGCCTGAGGGTGGTCCTCGCTCCCAGCCCCGGGCACTAACAGGTCTGTCCTTGCAGGCACCGCCAGGGTGGAGCTCTGTGCGCAGGGCTCAGCGGACCTGGCACACCTGGACGACGGGCCCTACGAGGCGGGGGGTGAGAAGGAGCAGGACCCCCGCCTCATCCCGGTCCCTGCCAACAGCTACTTTGGTAGGGACCCCTCCCTGGCCCAGAGCTGCTCTAACCCTCTGCTCCTTTCTCTTGTCCTCCCTCTCCATGCCCCCACCCTTCTGTCTCTGGCTCTGTCTCTGTCTCTGGCTCTGGCTCTGTCTCTGGCTCTGTCTCTGGCTCTCACCCTTTCTCTCTCTGTCTTCCTGTCTCTGATTCTTATCTCTCTGGTCTCTTTGTCTCTCTCATATTCTTTCTCTCCGTCTTCCTCTTCTACGTCCTCCTTCTTGCCTTGATGTCTGGCTCTGCCCCCCACTCTGTGGCCCCCCCTCTGGATGTCCCTTCCCTGGTGTTCCCCCACCCGCCCCCGCAGGGTTGCTCTTTGTGACCAACATTGATAGCTCAGACCCTGACCAGCTGGTGTATAAAACTTTGGACCCCGCTGACCGGCTCCCAGGACCAGCCGGAGACTTGGCCCTGAATAGCTACTTAGGTTTGTAAGCTCCCACTACGTCCCCCTGGGCCCTGGGGGCTTGGTTTGGCCTCCCCTCCTCTCCTGCCCTGCCCTCACCAACACACACCCAGGGAAATACACATAGGGCCCAAATTTCAAAGAAGATGAAGATGCCCCGAGGGGGATGGCCTAGGGGGCTGTGAGCGGGGGTTCTCCATGGAGGAAGAACCAGGTGGGCTGAGACTGTACTGGGAAAGAAGGAGGGTAGAGCTCTAGTGGGACTTTCTTTGAGGGATGGATGGTGGGCACATGCCAGAGAAAGGTCTATCCTTGTTGGTAAGTCCCTCTCATGGTCTTGTTTGTAACCCTCTGTGAAGGGGGAGGAAGCCAGGCCTGGGAGATGTTTAGGTGAATCAAGTTCTTTCCCACTCCCCCTTCTCTCCCCACTATCCACATGAAGACTTCTTTTCCCTGACAGCATGGTGGGAGTGGGGGCAAAGAAGTTGCATTAGATGGGGCTGGAGCCTCCTGGGTATGCAGAGGGGAGAGCAGCTCCCTGGGGGTCCTAGGCGTACTGCCCTGCTCTGCTCTTGCCCAGCCGGCTGGCCTTCCTAGCCACTGCCTTTCTCTTTCTTCCCCAGTCCCCGAGGCTGACCTCATCGCACTTCTTGTGCCAAACTCCAGTCTCTGGGTGTGGGAGGGCTGCCAGGCCTCTGGAGGGGAAGGCAGAGCAGTCCAGCTGTGGTGTGATAACTTGGAGGGCACCTGTACCTTTTGGCTTCAGACCTGTGAAGAGGGGGCAGAGTGGTAGGAGCCTGGGCACACCTTGGCTCCTGAGTCTTTCGGGGAGGGCTCATTGGAAAGTCACCCCACCCAGGTTTCTCCATTGACTCGGGGAAGGGCCTGGTGCGTGCAGAGGAGCTGAGCTTTGTGGCAGGGGCCCCCCGTGCCAACCACAAGGGTGCTGTGGTCATTCTGCGCAAAGACAGTGCCAGCCGCCTGGTGCCTGAAGTGATGCTGTCTGGGGAGCGCCTGACCTCTGGCTTTGGCTACTCACTGGCTGTGGCTGATCTCAACAATGATGGGTGAGAGTGGACACAGAGAAATGGAGCCTGAGGGAGGCTGGGCCTCTGGCATTTTTCTGACCCCCATGGCTGGGGAGGGAGCCACACTGACTGTTTCCCTCTCTCCGTAGCTGGACAGACCTGGTAGTGGGTGCCCCCTACTTCTTTGAGCGCCAAGAAGAGCTGGGGGGTGCTGTGTATGTGTACATGAACCAGGGGGGTCACTGGGCTGGGGTGTCCCCTCTCCGGATCTGTGGCTCTCCTGACTCCATGTTCGGGATCAGCCTGGCTGTCTTGGGGGACATCAACCAAGATGGCTTTGCAGGTGTGACTGGGAACTGGGAAGCCTCAGGGAAGGAAGGGGCAGAGGCAGGGATGGGGAAATGCCTCAGAAGTCCAGGGGGAGGCCTTCTGAATGCTCTGGGAGAGAGGCAACCTGGGTTGGCATCTGAGCTTTACCATTTACCAGCTTTGTGACTTGGGTCAAGTAAGCTTTCTGAGCTGGTAATATCTGCAGAGAGTAGCTAAGAGGCTTAAAAATGATGAGTGTAAGGTGCCTGGGACTTAGTAGCCTCTCAGTAAACTAGAAAACATATTATATGGAACTGAGTGACTGAGGGAAAGTTGGGGTCTGGATGGCCACACCCCCCCTCGCCCCACCCTAGTCTGATTACCTTTTTCCCATACCCACAGATATTGCTGTGGGGGCTCCCTTTGATGGGGATGGGAAAGTCTTTATCTACCATGGGAGCAGCCTGGGGGTTGTCATCAAACCTTCCCAGGTGAGGGGGTTCGTTGGGATGAGGTGTGGGGGCAGTGGGTGTGGGGGGAGTCAGGAGGCACAAAAGCAGAGGGCAGGGGCGGAGTTGGGGGTGGTGGCGTGCAGGAGCTGACGGCCGTCCCGCAGGTGCTGGAGGGTGAGGCCGTGGGCATAAAGAGCTTTGGCTACTCCCTCTCGGGCGGCCTGGATGTGGATGGGAACCGTTACCCGGACCTACTGGTTGGCTCCCTGGATGACACCGCGGTGCTCTTTAGGTGAGCTCCTCCCTCTCCTCTGCCTCTCCCTCCCCAAGGCCAGCTCCATTCTTTCCCTGCCTCAGAGTCTCACGTGTGCGCTCGGCTCCCCATTCCCTAGGGCCAGACCCGTCCTTCATGTCTCCCATGAGGTCTTCATTGCTCCCCGAGCCATCGACCTAGAACAGCCTAACTGTGCTGCTGGCCACTCGGTCTGGTGAGATGGGATCCAAGGGGAGGCAGGGATATTTAAGGTCCACTTTCCGCCATTCTCCCTTTCTCTGCCTAGTGTGGGCTGGGCCCTGGGGCTGGGGCAGGGGCGAGGCGTTGGCCTATCAGCCTTGCCTGGCTCAGGAGCTACTCTTGCCCCCGCAGTGTGGACTTGAGGGTCTGTTTCAGCTATATTGCAACCCCCAGCAGCTACAGCCCTATTGTGGGTGAGTGAGGTCCCCCTCCCCTTTCCCGCTCCACTGGGTTTCAGGGTGGGTCTCTCTGAGGTGGAGAGAAGGGCATCTCAGAGACAGGGTCAGATTAGAGCAGTTCCCCAGCTCACGGGCTCCTCTCTTCTCTCCACATGCCACAGCCCTGGATTATGTGTTAGATGGAGACACAGACAGGAGGCTCCGGGGCCAGGTCCCCCGTGTGACCTTCCTGAGCCGTGGCCCAGATGACCCCAAGCACCAGGCCTCAGGCACCGTGTGGCTGAAGCACCAGCATGACCGAGTCTGTGGAGACACCATGTTCCAGCTACAGGTGGGCCCTGACACGTTGGCCTCTGAGGGTCATTGTCATTGCATGGTTTCTTTTCTTTGATTCCTTTCAGCTTCTTTTCCAACATGTTCACACCTCATTCTTTGATCTCAACTTTTGGGAAGCCTATCTTATGGGCTGACCTCTTCCTCACCTGCTGCCTTCTTGTGTCTTCTACCTTCTGTGTCCAGAGTACAAGTTCTGTCCTCCCTGGAGATGGAAATGGCAGGTTCCCTTGTCACACCTGGTCCTCAAAGCCCTAGATCCTGGTCTCCTCCCTCTTCCACCCCAGTCACTCTCCCTCTCCCTCACTCTGGTCTCTACCTCTCTCTCTTCATCTCCTCAAGCTTCTTGCCGGGTTTCAGAATCTGTCCTAGGTCTTTCTGGGGCCTGAGGATTGTTCTAGTATCCATATCCATCTTTCCTCTTCCCAGGAGAATGTCAAAGACAAGCTTCGGGCCATTGTGGTGACCCTGTCCTACAATCTCCAGACCCCACGGCTCCGGCGACAGGCTCCTGGCCAGGGGCTGCCCCCTGTGGCCCCCATCCTCAACGCTCACCAGCCCAGCACCCAGCGGACAGAGGCGAGTGCAGATTCTGGTTTAGCTCAGGAGAAGGAGCTGGAAGGAGTACCGATCATCAGCCCTCACAGTGACAAGCATTCATAGCTTCCAAAACTCACATGCTACTGCAGCAGTTCCTCATGTCTCCAGGTGCTGTGACAAGTAGACCACAAAATGGAAAATGGCTCAAGTGATCATGTGTTTCTAGAGGGGACACTGGCCCTCCATTGCACGCATTCATTCAGGAGCCCCAGCTGATGGGGATCTGCCATCTTCAGATGGGGCCTCCATCCCTGTCATCTGGAAGGGGGGGCATGAAGCTCCTTGTATGGCTCTCCCGGCCAGTCTGGAAGTGATGCCCTTCCCTTCTCTTCACATTCTAAATCCGGAATCGATTACAGGCCAGGGAGCCTGGGGAGGTATGGTCTCGCTGCGGGCTAGCCTGCTGGCCTCATCATCGCTTGCTCGTTTTACTGAGGAGGACACAACTCAGGGGGCTTCAGGGACCAGCTCAGTATCACACACCTAATCAGCAGCAGATCTGAGAGTTGAACCCACGTTGCTTAAAATCTTGTGATCCCCTACCCGACTGTGCGCCTCGGAGACATGGTCACCTCCTGCCTCACCCCTACGAATGACCCTTCCCTCAAATCTCTCCCTAGATCCACTTCCTGAAGCAAGGCTGTGGTGAAGACAAGATCTGTCAGAGCAATCTGCAGCTGGTCCAAANGGGTGGGTGGGAAGGCCAGAGTCCAAGGAAGAAAAGCAAGCCGCTGCAGGAGGGGCAGGCCGAGGGAGGGGCTGAGCCTGCAGATGGAGGGCGGAGGCTGGTAATTCAGATGATGAGGGCCAGTGAGGGGCCGCAGAGGCTCTCCTGGCAAGGAGAAACACGCCTTCACAAGACAGAGAGTACTACACAGCTCACGCGCAGCTCACTGCTGCGTCTTCCCAACCCAGGGAGGTAGGAGTTATTATTAGCTCCTTTGTGCGTGGAGAACGGGGGCCTAGAGAGCTTAGGTTACTTGCCCCGAGTGAGTAAGTAGGGGAGCTTGGACCAGAATAGCGTCTCCTGGCTCCCTGGCCTGTTCTCTTGAGTGTGGGAAGACCTGAGGCTTGGATGGTGTGGAGGGCGATGTGGGGGAGCCAGTGGGAGGAGAGACCAGGGAGTGGAGGCAGGCAGCATGCACCGGGTGGGGAGGAGGCAAGAGAGGACAGGCAGAGGAAGGTGTTCAGATTTAGGGTGTGAGTGGGATCTGACTTCCAGGGATGCAGATGGAACGACAGCCCTGTTTGCCCTGAGTGGGCAGCCAGTCATTGGCCTGAAGCTCATGGTCACCAACCTGCCCTCGGACCCGGCCCGGCCCCAGGCTGATGGGGACAATGCTCATGAAGCCCAGCTTCTGGTCACCCTCCCCACCTCTCTGCACTACTCAGGAGTCCGAGCCCTGGACCCTGCGGTGAGGGCCCGTGGCAGGTGGGGCGGGGTCTCGGAGGCCAGTGACCCAGACTGACTTCTCCTTCTCTCCCCACTGCAGGAGAAGCCGCTCTGTCTGTCCAGTGAGAATGCCTCCCATGTTGAGTGTGAGCTGGGGAACCCCATGAAAAGAGGTGCCCAGGTTGGCATGTCAGCCCTTATCCCTGTCCGAGTTCCTCTCGAAGCCCTGACCGCCTCTCCAGCCCCTAGCCTTCCCTGGCTCTTATCGCTCTCCACTCTTGGCCTAGGTCACCTTTTACCTCGTCCTCAGCACCTCAGGGATCACTATTGAGACCACAGAGCTGGAAGTGGAGCTGCTGTTGGCCACGTGAGCCTGGTGGGGCCAGGGGGTGGTGAGGGTAGGGGCTGCTGGGTTGATGTCCACCTGGATGGGGCTCTGCCGTCTTCATCTGAGCCCTTGGGGTGGCGCCTGTGCCCCATCGCCCATGGGTGCTCCTGTCCACACGTCAGGATCAGCAAGCAGGAGCTTCACCCGATCTCTGTGAGAGCGCGTGTCTTCATTGAGCTGCCGCTGTCCATCACAGGGTAAGCTCTGTCCAAATGGACACATGGGCTGGAGGGGTGGGCATGACTCCTCCGAAGCCTTGGCCTGGGCTCTGCCTCTTGACCCTCCAGTCAGTCAGGCCCCGGGCCTCCTCAACCCTCCGTTCTGACCCTCCCACGCCAGGGTGGCCATTCCCCAGCAGCTCTTCTTCTCGGGTGTGGTGCGCGGTGAGAGTGCCATGAAGTCTGAGCGGGATATAGGCAGCAAGGTCAAGTATGAGGTCACGGTAAGTGTTCTGGGGAGGCCCCTGGTCAGGCCCCTTCCTTCTCGGCACAGAGAGAGGCTGAGACATGTCCCAAGGCTGTGGTTCTTCTCCCCTATGGCGGCTTGATGGTCCAGTGAATTCAAGGCCTTGTTCACTCCTGGACCTTGACTGTGGGCAGGTGTTTGTGTTGGGGCCTCGGGTGACCATTTCCTGGTCATCCCTGTGTGGACATCTTACCTGCTGGTCTGGGTAGGCCCTGAGGGTCCAGGCAGGCTTTTCTGCCAGGGGCTTTAGCTGGGGGATGGGGACAGTGGGAGAGGGTTGATGTGTCTCCTTAGAACTCTGCCCTTGCTTGGCTGGGGCCTCCCTACCCTTGCAGGAGCATCTCCAGGCCTTCCTAGTTTTGGGGTAGGCAGAGAATGATGCCTGGTGGGGTCTAGGATCCCAAGTCTTTGTTGAAACTCTGCTTCCTGAAGCCTTCCCCTCAGCCCTTGTCCCCTTTGTCTCTGCAGATTTAGGGCCCATTTAGAAACTGAGGGCCCTCCCTTCACACTCCCTTCTGCCCACAGGTCTCCAACCAAGGCCAGTCGCTGAACACCCTGGGCTCTGCCTTCCTCAACATCATGTGGCCCCATGAGATTGCCAACGGGAAGTGGCTGCTGTACCCCATGCGGGTAGAGCTGGAGGCTGGGCAGGCAACCGGGCAGAAGGGGCTGTGCTCCCCGAGGCCCAACATCCTCCAACTGGTGAGGCTTAGGCAGGGCGGTCAGGGGGGTTAGACTTTGGGAAGGACGTCGTGGGGGCTGTGGGAGGCTGTGGGGGCCGGGGGAAGGCAGTGGGGAGGAGAAGCCATCTCAGGATTGCTGTGTCAGAGGGACGCTCACTACTTCCGCTCCCCACACCCAGGATGTGGACAGCAGGGACAGGAGGCGGCGGGAACTGGGGCAGCCGGAGCCGGAGAAGGATCCTGAGCAGCCGGAGCCCAGCACATCCTGGTGGCCGGTGGCCTCCGCGGAGAAGAAGAGAAACATCACCCTGGTGAGGGCGGGGCCAACATGGGACAGTCCCAGGGAGGGGCGGGGCTGTTGTTGATGTGACAGGATGTGGGGGACGTGGAGCTTCCAGGTGCTGGGTGTCCAGGAGGCTGGCCTGTTGAAAGGCGTCACGGTCAACCACCTGGAGCGAGTTGACAAGACCGTTTCTATCACCACCGCGAAGCAGCGGCTGACACCTCGGGTCCCCCTGTGACCACTAAGTATTCACCTGGAGCAGGGCCCTTGGCCTGCAGCCAGTTACCACACAAGTACTTGTTTTGCATAGTTTTGTTAAGTGGATGTATTGAGCCAGTGAGCATGCGCTCTGTGCTCATCCCTTGCAGGACGTGTGGGCAGTGAGTGTGGAAGGGGCAGAGTGGGGGGCATTTGGCCTGGTTGCCAGGAGGCAGAAGACCAGGTATGGAAGGGTAAATAGAAGGAGTCGGAGAGACCATTGTTGGCAGGGGGATGCGAACAGTCGGGCCAGGCCTGGCGTCGTCTGTCTGGGAGGGAGCTCCACTGTCACACCCTGTCCCTCACCAGGGCCCTCAGCTTCCCTGCTCCCGGAGGGCATGGCAGGAGGCAACTCGAAGGCACGTGGAGGCAGCATGGGCTTGCATTATGGTCGGTTCCCTGTGATGGGTATTGTCCTGCCTTCTCCACGTGACTGATTTTCCCTGAAAGGACTCCCTTTCTAATAAGAACTTTGAAATTGATTCTTTTACTTAAAATTGCTTTCAGACAAACTGACCGAGGATTCTTGAGCTGCTCAAAAGTGACAAAATAAAAGACGATTCAAAGAATTCAAATGCTCTCAAAGCCCTTGTCCTGCACACGAAGTGTGGTGACTATAACACAGTTTTTAGGCAAACTGGATCATCAGGTGGGATTGGGCCAAATGGATGTAGGTCAGACCTGGAAGGAGCAGGACTTAAGTCCCTGACCCCCAGCAGCTTCTGGGGGACTCCTCCTCCTTCAGTGGGTTTGGGCTTAACATAGGGGTGCGGCTTTGTCCAACACGGACTTGGATTCAAATATCTGTTCTGTCACTTCCCAACTTTGCTAGCTGTGCAACCTGAGTCAGGGCCCCTGGCCTCTTTTTTTTTTTTTTTTAAGAGTTTATTTTTAAGTAATTTACACACCCAACGTGGGGCTCGAACTCACAACCCCAAGATCAAGAGTCTCATGCTCCACTGACTGAGCCAGCCAGCTGCCCCTCTCTCTCTCTTTTTAAAAGTAATTTCTTTGGCTAACCTGGGGCTTGAAATCATGACCCTGATGTCAAGAGTTACATGCTCTACAGACTGAGACAGTCAGGCACCCTATACCTGGCCTCTTTGAACTTTAATTTCCTAGTTTGGACAATGGGGATGATAATAATTTGCACCTTGTAGGACAGCTGTAGTAAGTACCTTGCAGATAGGAGGTGCTCAGTAAACGGGACCGTTGTTATATAACATAAGCCTTAACTGGGAAGCTACTCTGTTGCCCCCGTAAGAGATCTCCTCCCTGCTCCCTGTGCATTTCAAGGCCAGAGAGACCAGATTTGGGGTAGGCTGCTCTTTTGGACCATGGGGTTAGTTTGGGAAGACTTCCTGGAAGAGGCGAGTTTGAGGTGGGGTAAGGAAAATGGGAGAGAGGTAAGTGAGGAACAAGGGCAATAGGGGGTCCAAGGTGTGGGAGCTCATGGAGGGATGGAGTGAAGTCTCCGAGCAGATTCTGTGTCTGTGTGAGCACATATGTGAGGGTGCTGGGCCCTGGGGAGGATCAGTGGGCTGGGGCCAAGTAGCTCAGAGCCCGGCCTGTCCTGGTCTCTAGGACTGTGCCCGGGGCACTGCCAACTGCCTGGTGTTCAGCTGCCCTCTCTACAGCTTTGACCGCGCCGCTGTGCTGCACGTCTGGGGCCGCCTCTGGAACAGCACCTTCTTGGAGGTAAGAGCACCGTGGCGGTGGGGCTGGCGTCTTCTCCCCCAGCAGTCCCTGCGGGACTCACTGCTCTTTGTGCCTTCTCCCTGTCCAAATGCAGCACACTCTTAACCCAAGACAGGCAGAAATGCCCTCTGCGTGGGGCACCATTCCACTTAATTTCAGGAGCTGGGGCGGGGGGCATGGGGCATTGAGGAGAAGGTTGCCCTTCTCCGCTCCCTTAGGAGTACTCTGCTGTGAAGTCCCTGGAAGTCATCGTCCGAGCCAATATCACTGTGAAGTCATCCATCAAGAACTTGCTGCTCAGAGACGCCTCCACAGTGGTGAGCTGCGGGCCTGGGGAAGTCGGGGTGGGGAAGCTCTTCTTTCCCTCTGCGCTAGCCCTTGTTCCCCGAACCCTTCACTCCCCAGATCCCGGTGATGGTTTACCTGGACCCTGTGGCCGTGGTGGCAGAGGGAGTCCCCTGGTGGGTCATCCTCCTGGCCGTGCTGGCCGGGCTGCTGGTGCTGGCGCTGCTGGTGCTGCTGCTGTGGAAGGTGAGGCTGGGGGACACAGGGCTGCTGGGGCCGGGCTTCCATGCCGTGCTTCTCTGTCCCACCCGCTCTCTCATTTCTTCGGCCAATCTGCACTGAACGCTCGTATGTCCCAGGGACTCTGTCAGGCTCTGGACGTTTCCGAGAGAAGTCAGATGCCAATCTTGTCCTCTGGGGTTTGATAGTCTAGTGGGGGAGGTGATCCATGTAGTAAGGACCAGGCAGAAGGCACTAGGCAAGAGAGTGCCGTGGGAGTTCAGGTGAGAAAGCTTGAGAGCAGGTGGCTTAGAGGAAGGTGGGGTCATAGGACCCCGATGTAGGAGATGAGGTGGGTGCGACCACGGGAGGCAGGGCCATGGAAGCGGGGAAGTGGGGGCTGACTTAACGAGAGCATGGCAGGGAAGGCAGGGAAGGCAGGGGAGGAAACTGTGACCAAGAAGACACAACAGCGTGGAGAACAGCCTCCAGGGGCAGCCTCTGGGACTGAACTCAGACCTTCCACGTACCAGGCTCTACATGGAACAGTCTTTGTACACAGAGTGTAGACAGAATCCCGTTGGGTCTGGGGTTCTACCTAAAAGCACACACGTGCACATGTCAGTACAGGGAATCACATCCACCACCCATTGTCAAACCCTGAACTGCACGCCACGTCTGGGCTATGGGGGACCATGCGTGCCTTTGGGGCCCTCTGGAGACCTGCTCCCAGTATCCCTGGACCAGTTGCAGACCAAGCGCACCGTTTGGCAAATGTGAGTCATCAATGGACCAGGTCTCTGGATGAGCATCCAAAGTGTTGGGAACCTGGCCGGTCTTCAGGGAGATCAACACCTTCACGAAACTGTTTCCAGACTCCCTGCTCCCTGCTTTCTTGGAAGGGGGACAGAGTAGAGATAAGGGTCCCCATCCCTCCTGAGTCTTCCCATCCTCCCCCTCTTTTGCTCCCCTCCTCCCTTGACATCCCAGTGTGGCTTCTTCCATCGGAGCAGCCAGAGCTCATCTTTTCCCACCAACTATCACCGGGCCCATCTGGCTGTGCAGCCCTTGGCCGTGGAAGCTGGGGGCCCAGGGACTGTGGGGTAAATGTTGTGTGTGTGCATGTGTGTGTGCGTGTGAGTGTGGATGTGTAAGTGTGAGTAGAACCCCCAGCACTCAAGACCAGGGTGAAGAAATGAGATTGCACGAGGGTGGTGTGAGTTCTATGAACGGGGTGGGAGGTAATGATAAGGGTGAGCGTGTAAGGGTGAGTACACACCGCCTGAGGCATGCGCAAAGGGGTGGCCGGGCTCACGCCGTATGAGCATGTGGGAGTGCAGGAAGGTGCCATGCATGGCTTTTCTGTGGGCATGAGTGTGCAGAGATGAACGTGCAAGGACATGGCGTGCAGTCTGAGCATGTAGGAGCCTCGGGCGGTCCTGAGTGTGAGTGTGCAAGGGGCACACTTCCACCTTGGTATGGAAGGACCAACGTGTTCATGATGTAGGGAGGGGTGAGGCCACTGTATTCATGGATGACAGGGCCCTGCGCTGAGGAAAATGCTGTTTGAGTACACGGGGAGTGTCTGAGGCTTGAGAGAAGTCATTCCGAGTACGCAGGGGTCTAGGAAGCCATTTTTGGGTCTCAGATCTCGTTTGTGTTCTGGGGCATGCTACTGGGTCTCTTAAAAAGCTTGGGTGGGGTCAGGGTCCTGCTGTTCCATCTTCAACCCCCTCTTTCAGGAGCCAAGGGAGATGTCCTTGGCCCCGCACCTTTGGCCCCTCCTGGTCTTTCTCTTGCTGTGAGTGAGGACCTGGGGGCCCAGCATTAACTGTGGCACCTGTGGGGGCTGCGCACCACACCAGATGCTGTCTGACGCAGCTCCTTTCTGCTGCAATCGGTACTTTCTGTCCACTGATGGTGGATGCAAGGCGCTGTGCTGTGCTGGGCATCTGTTCCAGGGCCCTCAACCCCACAGCCTCCTCATGTCTGGCCTGGGGTCCTTGCAGATGGGATTCTTCAAGCGGGCGCGGTACCCTGAGGCCACCGTGCCCCAGTACCACGCGGTGAAGATCCCACGGGAAGACCGGCAGCAGTTCAAGGAGGAGAAGACAGGCACCATCCTGAGGAACAACTGGGGCAGTCCCCGGCGGGAGGGCCCCGATGCGCACCCCATCCTGGCTGCTGATGGGCACCCTGAGCCAGGCTCCGACGGGCATCCCGTGTCAGGCACTGCCTAGCTCCCTGTGTCCCAGCCTGGCCCGTGGATCCCTCCACCCTTTCCCCAGACATGGCTCCTTGGGGTGAAGAGGGTAGAGTGGTTTGCTGGTGTCTCATCAGAATGTGACAGGATCTGCTTCCCCAGGGACATAGGCATCTCCCCACCCCCTCAAGGAGTGCCCCCCAAGACTTCCCCTTAGAACACTGTGAGATGAGGGCAGTAAATCAGGAATGGGGTTGTGGGGTGGGTGGAGAAGGGCTGTGATGTCCTGATGCAAATGTGGGAGAAAGGACCCTGATCCCTCCCGCTCCCATTCACCCTGTTTAATAGGACCCCAAGGACCTGTCCCCCTGAAAGTGCCTTAAGACCAGAGGGATGGGGAGGAGATTGTGTTGCTGACTCAGGGGCTCTTCCCTCCCTAGTTTCCCCTCCCCTCTGGCCTTAGTTTGCTGCATCAATCTAGTGGATTTTGCCTATTTATTAAAAAATATTTGAGGACAAAACCTCCAGCTTCTTTGCTGAGTCCTGCTCCCCCCCATCCAGGGTCTCCAGGAGAGGACTGCTTCTCTCTACCCCCACAGCTCAGGACAAAGGTGGTAGTGGGAGGGAGGGCTGGGGGCCCAGCAGGGGCACATGTATCATGACTTTTGTGACCAGTTCCTGGAGGCACACGGGTGTGGTCTCAGACGAAGAGGAGGGGGACCTTTACTATGGGAACAAGGGCAAGCGACAGGGAAACGCCCTAGCAGTGGGTGGGCAAAAATTGGGAGACCCAGTCTTGGAATTTTCAGTCAAGGATATGACAGGACATCACTTTCCTCCCTGTGGTCAGGTGAGGAATATAGCTTCTTCACTTTGGAAGGAAGGAGTGAAGTTAGAAGCCGGGGCAGAGATGGGGGAAGAAGGAAGAGGGAGTGGTGGGGGGAATGGCTTCTCTGACTCCCAGTAGAAGACAGATTAGCCTGTAGGTGGGATTGCTCTGGCTGGAGGCAGGACTTGTGGAAGGGTTATTTCACAGCCTTTCCCATGATGTGGGGCCCAATTGGCAACCACTTGAAGGGAGGGGGTTGGTATTCCATTTGGAGTTGAGAGAACTGGGCACTGTCGAGATCCTTCCAGGTCTCTCTGGTGAGGCAGCAGCCATCCCCAATGTGTTTCCAGGTGGGCTCTAGAACTTGCTGCCACAGGAAGGCCCAGCTTCCACGGGGCTCAGCCACATGCTCCCAGAATAAGAACACTCCTCCCTGGGATAAAAGAGTTAGCATCACTTTTTTGTTCCATTCCACAACCTTCCTCTCACCTCACCTCCACCCTGCTGACCGTGCCAGTTGAACCTCTTGGCCAAGCGGGGGTTGCTGGTCAGCAGGGTCAGGAAGTACATCGTCATTCTGCTCCTGACTGTTTCTGTAGCCCCTGGCTCCTACCCTCCCACTCAAAAGTGCATGTGAAGAACCTTCTGGGAGGGGGTGTCTGGTGAGCAATCGTCAAAGGATGGCCAGAGGGACAGCCCAGCCGAGGGCAGACAGATGGGAGGCTGGAGAGACAGGAGCAGAGATCTCACCGTATACAAAGACACTGTCTTATGAGACTCAGATGCATGTACCCTACCTTATCCTTTGGCCCACGTCCCAGGGAAACCTTGCACGTGACTCGTGACTAATGCTGGGGTTCCTTCCGCCCTTCTCTCCTTGCTGAACCCTCTCCAGGTGATCTCATGCACCCCCCGTGCTCTGCATTTACCAGCTACAAGCTGGTAACTTTCATGTCTCTATATGCAGGCTGCATCCTTCTCTGACTTCCAGCTGCCTCTGGCTTTCCTGCCTGCCTGTCTCAGCGGCACCTCAGACCTAGCAAGTCCCAAATGGATTTCTCTCATTTCAGCAACTGGCACTTCCCTCTACCCTCCCTCTTCCCCTCCACCAGTCACTCATGCCAGAAACCTGGAACCCATCCTCAACTCCTTTCCACACCCAGTTCAAAATCTTACGGATTCTATGTCCTCTAATATCTCTCCCTAGAACCCTTTTTTATTTCTCCCCGCTCCTCCACAGCCTGCTTAGTCCCTCAGATCTCCACGTAAGCATCACTTCCTTAGGTGTCTCCCCCACCTTGCCCCCCAACCGCTGCGTTAGGTGGCTCTCCTGTGGGGCTTCCACAGCACCCTATCCGGCCCCATCGAGGCCCCGGTCATGTTCACTGTTCACCAGCAGGTGGGGATGAACCGGTGTCTGATGTGCTCACACACCCGATTCCCTGTCCTGCCGTGGCCGCGCCTGCCCTGTCCCTGTCCGCTCTGCTCACCGGCCGCAGCACTCTCTGGACCTCCTGCAGGACCCTCCTCGGGCTCTGCACGGAGCACAGCACCAGGGTGCTGACCACCACGTCCATGCAGCCATCCTCCAGCCCTTTCATGTCTTCTCCGGCAGCCACCACAAATTGCTCGTACTGCACATGCCTGTTCTCAGCCATGCTCTTGGTCAGGAACCTCTCGAAGTGGGGGTTTGGGTCCAGGCACGTTACCCTGCAGCCCGCAGGGTAGAACTGGAAGTTGGCACCCGTGCCGCAGCCCAGCTCCAGCAAGGCCACCTTCCCGGAGACTCCCGTAAGGCCCTCGATCTGGCCAAAGAGCTCCCGCTTCTTCCTCTCCATCTTGCGGTTGCACTGGGCAGTCAGCAGAGCCATGAGGTAGGGGAAGTAGATTTTGCACAGGGGCCGCCAGCAGCCCAGCAGAGCCATCAGGTGCAGGGGCAGCGTCAGCAGCAGCACCAGCAGCTGCAGGAGGCGGACCAGGGCACCCATGACGCAGCGGCTCGGAGCCCTGCTTCCGCTGGGGCCGTTGGGGCACTGGCCTCCTCTTTCTCTCCTGCACCGCGGACAGGAGTCTCTCCTCCCCCTGTGATAGGACTTCGTTCCCTGTGTCCAACTTGACAACTTTCTCTTTGCCAGGGTGGGGAGGGTGTATGGAATCCCTCCAGAGGGCGCAGGTTCTAAGGCCCCATAGTTCTACGTGGGGTGAAGGAACAGGTGATGCTAGTGTCCTGAGTTCTGGGGTGCTGTCAGTTGAAGGTGGGGTGTGCTGAGCATTTCAGAGAGGAGTGGGAAGGGCGGAGGGGGACAGGTCTCAGATCGCAGCTTCATGGGGGCCAAAGGCTGGGACAGAGCTGACTCATGGGCATGTGCTGGCCTCATTCTGTCCCCAGGATCTGCTCAGGTTATGCAAGCTGGAAAATCTGGTTGGGTTCCCCTGGCACACCCCCAGGGCTCTGTAAACTGTAACGTGCCTTTGCCCCAGTTAGAAGCCAAGCACAGAGGATTCAGGTTAAGGCCGGATTGGTCAGAAGGAGGAGGGAGATTGCAGGTCAAAAGAAAGGCATTTTCTCAACTAATTGGTGTTTATTATCATATTCAAGACCGCAGTGCCCCAGCAATAGAAGAAAAGAAGGGAGAAAAAGGCAGCACAGGGAAGAAAAATCAGGAAGCCCAGGTCCCAGAGTTAGTTCTACCATTATAACTTGCTGTGTTTCTTTGGGCAAGTCTTTTTACTTTCTGGGCTCCAGTTTCTCAACTCTTAAAGTGGAGAGAAGAGAGATTAGATGAGCCCTCCATGGTTTCTAAGGTCTCCTCCTGCTCCTACCTTCGTGTGATTTAAGGAGAGTGGGGGAAGACAGGGAGGTTTCCTAGCTGTCCTCACAGTCCAGGACGGTGCTCCCGAGGCTTCGGTACCAGGCTGCCACCGAGGCAGGGGAGTCTCAGAATCCAGACTTTGGGGTCACAGGCATCTTAGCAGAAAGTCCCCAAATTATTAAGCAGTGGCTTCTCTTGGGAGGAATCTTGGGGGAAGCTCCCCATAGACAGTCCCACAGTCCCACAGGCTGCCCACCAATTGCATAATGGCCAGAGAAAAGAAAATCAACAGCTTGACATTATACAAGAGGGAAATTACAATAGTCTAAAATCTCATGAGTAGCATTTCCCAGGGCCACTGATGTCCTCTGGGGGAGGACTGAGTTTAAGCAAAGTCCCTGGTTGAGAGGGGTGCTCTGTCAAACACCACTGCCTCTGCCCTCCAGTCAAACCCACCAACGGATCTACTCAGGCCAGTGGGGGCCTTAGAGAAGAGGTCTGGGGGGCACCTGGGTGGCTCAGTCGTTAAGCGTCTGCCTTTGGCTCAGGGTGTGATCCCAGGGTCCTGGGATCGAGCCCCGGATCGGGCTCCCTGCTCTGCTGGGAGCCTGCTTCTTCCTCTCCCACTCCCCCTGCCTGTGTTCCCTCTCCTGCTGGTTGTCTCTCTCTCTCTGTCAAATAAATTAAAAAAATCTTAAAAAAAAAAAAAAGAGGGAGAGAGAAGAGGCCTGGGGACAATTCCTGAGTCAGGCAGGGATGAGCTACTTCAGGAAGTGTCTTTTCCCCCACAGAGCTGCCCGAGCCAGGGGCAACCCCTGTGCTACTGCTCAGGAGAGAGGTGTGGTGACCCCACAGTCAGCCACATTCCTTTCTGGGCTTTGCTTCTGTTGTGACTGTAAAGGAGGCAGCAATTCTCCTCATAGCAGAGGTGCGAGCTTAGGAAGGAAGTGGCAATGATCCAAGCCTGGTCCGAACGTGGCGTGGGAGTGAAGAGAGTCAGGGGGAGCCGAGCCAACTGGGGGACAAGAGAGGCTCCTCAGAGTGGTGATAGGAAAGGAAGGGTGTTCCTGGCAGAGGAGAAAGCAGGTGTACGGGACAGATGCTGCCTGACCCTTTCTGGAATGGGTGAGCAGCTCAGTTTGGTGGAGAACGGGGTGAGCTGGAGACGTGGTAGGAGGTGAGGTCAGAGAGTAGTCGCTCCTTAGAGAAGGTTTCTTTTTCTTTTTTTTTTTATTGCTTTTAAAAGAATCATTAAACTCTGTTTTTGGAAAAAGTAATACATTCACACGGCACACAATTTAAGAGGTACAAAAGGATTCAGAGAAAAGTGTCTCTTCCACTTTAGTCTCTCAGTGACTCAGATCCCCTCCTGAGGCACTAAACATCACGATAGCAATTCCGTGGCATCTTTCTAGAGATGGAGATGATCTGCGAAATAGCAGGTGATACAGCACCACACATGTGGATGTGTACACACGTGTGTCCACATGTTCCTTTTCCTTTACACAAGGGTAGTACAGTTTACACACTCTTGAATACCTCGCTTTATTGGGTTTAGCAGAGACTGCCCAAGACTCTCCCAAAATGGCTATTTTAATTTACACTTCTGCTACTAACATCTGGTGTTGTACAACTTTTATCTATCTATCATCTATCTATCTATCTATCATCTATCTATCTATCTATCTATCTATCTATCTATCTATCATCTATCTATCTATCTATCTATCTATCTATCATCTATCTATCTATCTATCTATCATCTATCTATCTATCTATCATCTAGCTATTTAGCTATCTACCTATCTACCATTTCTACTCATTCACTCATTCATGTTATTATAGACTCACAGATTTCCTATTTTATTTAATGGGTTGTGGCCTAATACTCTCTTTATGTACAGTTTTATTGACGTATAATTATGCATAAGAAAGCGTACATAGTTATGGTGTATGCTGGACGGGTTCTGACATAGGAATACATCTGTGAAACCATTACCACACTCAACACCGTGAACACGTCTACCAACCATGAGAGTTTCCTCACGTCTCTTTGCCATCCAAAGAAGAAGAAGCAGGCTCGATCCCATTAAACAATGACTCCCCATTCTCCCCTCCCCCCAGTCTCTGGAAACCACTGTTATACTTTGTTTTTATGTTCTGACCGCTCTAAGTACCTCCTATAAACGGAATCATACAGTGTTTGTCTTTTTGCGACTGACTTATTTCACTTAACCTAATGTCCTCAAGGTTATCCAAGTTGTAGCATATTGAAGAATTTCTTCCTTTTTATGGCTGAATAATATTTTGTTCTATGTATATACCACATTTGGCTTATCCATTCATCTCTCAGTGGGTGCTTGGGTTGCCTTCACGATTTAGTTACTGTGGATAATACTGCTATAAACGTGCATCTATGGGCGCCTGGGTGGCACAGTGGTTAAGTGTTGGCTTGGTTTCGGCTCAGGCCCTGGTCTCGGGGTTGTGGCCTCAAACCCCACCTTGGAGTCCGCTTCAGATTGTCTCTGCCCCTGTTCGTGCTCTTGCCCATTCTCTCTAAAGTAAATAAACAAATAAATCTTAAACACCCCTCCCCCCAAACAAGGTTGTACAAATATCTCTTTGAGACCCTGCTTTCAATTCTTTTGGGTATATTCCCAGAAGTGGAATTGCTGGATTATATGGTAATTCTGTTTGATTTTTTGAGGAACCACCACACTGTCTTCCATAGCACCCATTAAGATTGATGTGGGCTTTGGGGTTGAGACAAAAATCCTTCTGTTAAATAGTAATGTAGTTACCTTTAAAATAATTTTACTTCTTCCTTTCCAATTCGGATGACTTTTACTTCTTTTTCTTGCATTGGTTTGCCTGGAATTTCCAGTACTGTGTTGAATAGAAGTGGTCAAGCAGACATCTTTCTCTTACCCATCTCAGAGGAAAAGTTTTTAGTCTATCACCATGGAATGTGATGTTTGCTCTGGGTATTTATTGATTATGTGAAATATATTTTAGGGAGAACTGACATACCTTTTTGTCCGAAAGTATGTTATGTTTCCCCAATTGTTCATACCTTCTTTTGTCCTGTCAGTAGTATTTCAAAGATATCTTCATGTAGATACCAAACATTTCTTTCTTTCTTTTTTCTTTTTTTAAAGATTTTATTTATTTATTTATTTGACAGAGAGAGACAGCCAGCAAGAGGGAACACAAGCAGGGGGAGTGGGAGAGGAAGAAGCAGGCTCCCAGCAGAGGAGCCTGATGTGGGGCTCGATCCCAGAATGCCAGGATCACGCCCTGAGCCGAAGGCAGACGCTTAACGACGGAGCCACCCAGGCGCCCCGATACCAAACATTTCTTTTTTTTTTTAATGATTTTTTATTATATTACGTTAGTCACCATACAGTACATCCCTGGCTTCCGATGTAAAGCTCGATGATTCATTAGTTGCGTATAACACCCAGTGCACCATGCAATACGTGCCCTCCTTACTACCCATCACCGGTCTATCCCATTCCCCCACTCCCCTCCCCTCTGAGGCCCCCAGTTTTTTCTCATAGTCCATAGTATCTCATGCTTCATTCCCCCTTCTGATTACACCCCTTTCTTTATCCCTTTCTTCCCCTACCGATCATCCTAGTTCTTATGTTCCATAGATGAGAGAAATCATATGATAGTTGTCTTTCTCTGCTTGACTTATTTCACTTACCATTATCTCCTCCAGTGCCGTCCATGTTGCAGCAAATGTTGAGAATTCATTCTTTCTCATAGCTGAGTAATATTCCATTGTATGTATGGACCACAGCTTCTTAATCCAGTCATCTGTTGCAGGGCATCTCGGTTCCTTCCACGATTTAGCTACTGTGGACAATGCTGCTATGAATATTGGGGTGCATATGGCCCTTCTCTTCACTATGTCTGTATCATTGGGGTAAATACCCAGTAGTGCAATGGCTGGGTCATAGGGTAGCTCAATTTTTAACTTTTTAAGGGACCTCCACACTGTTTTCCAGAGTTCTGTACCAACTTGCATTCCCACCAACAATGTAGGAGGGATCCCCTTTCTCCACATCCTCTCCAGCAATTGTTGCTTCTTGCCTTGTCTATTTTTGCCATTCTAACTGGCGTAAGGTGGCGATACCAAACATTTCTTAAGCTTATTTCTAGTTTTATTTTTATTTATTTTATTTCTAGTCTATTTACTTTTTTTTTGACTAATATAAAAGGAAGTCTCTTCTTCACTTATATCTTCTAACTGGTTTCCATTTGTATATATACATCTCATCATTTTTGTTTCTGTATTAGCTTTGTACCTAGTCATCTTATTAAATGTTCTTATTGTTTATAATTCTTCTTTTTATTTGATTCTTTGATTTATTTGACAGAGAGAGAGACAGTGAGAAAGGGAACAGAAGCAGGGAGAGTGGGAGAGGGAGAAGCAGACTTTCTGCTGTGCAGGGAGCCCTGACGTATGGCTTGATCCCTGGACCCTGGGATCATGACTTGAGCCAAAGGCAGACCCTTAACCAACTGAGCCCCCCAGGTGCCCCCCTCCTTTTTTTGTTTTTAAGTGCCCAGCATGGAGCCCAATGAAGGGCTTGAACTCACGACCCTGTGATCAAGACCTGAGCTGAGACCCTGTGAGAGCAAGACCTGAGCTGCGACCAAGAGTCAGATGCTTAACTGACTGAGTCACCCAGGTGCCCCACAGCCTCACTTCTTGAGTCATCTGCTTGTGATATCTCAATTTACTCACTTTCCATTCACTCTTCCATCCTCTCCAATCCAACACTATAATAAAAACTGTTCTTATCTTATTTGAACATTGCCAGATCCTGCAGCAGCCCCTGGCCAAGAACTTATGTTAAGGATATAATAGGAAAATATGTTTGTGACCTTGCAGCCTTCAGTGTAAATGTCAGAGCCAAGCAGCCAGGAACACAGCTTGCGTAGCAGCCGGGAACGCCCGGCCTGCCCACCAGCCAGGAGCGCCTGGCTCGTCTAACAGTTGGGAATGCCCAACTCGTTCAGGGCAGAACACTGCTAAAACCTGATTGCTCTTGACAATACCCTGCAGGGTCCATAGAAACATGTTTAAGAATAGGCCACACTTGCTAAACGTTACATCATCTGATCCCCTGACCTTCCCTGTGATGTACCACTACTCCGTGACCTTCCCCGTGATGCACCATTACTACCCTGTGACCTTCCCCGTGATGCACCACTACTCCGTGACCTTCCCCGTGATGCACCATTACTACCCTGTGACCTTCCCCGTGATGCAGTACTATACCGTGACCTTCCCTGTGATGCAGTACTATACCGTGACCTTCCCCGTGATACAGTACTATACCGTGACCTTCCCCGTGATGCACCACTATCCCGTGACCTTCCCTGTGATGCACCACTACCCCGTGACCTTCCCCGTGATGCACTACTACCCCGTGACCTTCCCCATGATGCACCACTACCCCGTGACCTTCCCCGTGATGGCGATGCACCACTACTCTGTGACCTTCCCCATGATGGTGATGCACTACTACCCCGTGACCTTCCCCATGATGCACTACTATCCCGTGACCTTCCCTGTGATGCACCATTACTACCCTGTGACCTTCCCCATGATGCAGTACTATCCCGTGACCTTCCCCATGATGCACCACTATCCCGTGACCTTCCCCGTGATGCAGTACTATACCGTGACCTTCCCCGTGATGCACCACTATCCCGTGACCTTCCCCGTGATGCACTACTATTCACTAGAATGTAATACGGATCACTCCCTTGATTGTGATTGTTTTTGATTGTTGCCAATAAATACGCGAGGTTGCAGCTGTTCGGGCGATCACACTCGCGGCGGTCGTCCCCTGCACCCACGCTCTCTTTCGCAAGCTATCCTGTCTGTGCCTCGTCCCTCTCCTGAATCAACGGGGCCGCGGCTGTGGCGCTGGGGGCGGTGCCCCGGCAAGATCCAGTAGCTATTCCCTGTTTTTATCTTATTTGACCTCTTACCATCCTCAGGAACAGTTGACTACTACTTCCTCCTTGGAATACTATCTCATATAAGTTGTCCCAACATCACAGCCTTCTTTTTTTTTTTTTTTTTTAAAGATTTTTTTTATTTATTCGACAGAGATAGAGACAGCCAATGAGAGAGGGAACACAAGCAGGGGGAGTGGGAGAGGAAGAAGCAGGCTCATAGCGGAGGAGCCTGACGTGGGGCTCGATCCCCTAACGCCGGGATCACGCCCTGAGCCGAAGGCAGACACTTAACCACTGTGCCACCCAGGCGCCCCAACCAACATCACAGCCTTCTTGTTTTTATACTTCTGGCTCTTCCTTCTCAGACTCCTTTCTTAGGTCTTTCTTATCTACTCAACCTCTAGATTTTGTTTCTTTAGGTTTAGCTTTAGGTCTCCCTCTGTCTACATTATATCATTAAGTAACTTCATCCATTTTCATGGGTTTAATTATTCACATATTAATCTCTCTCTCTTTTTTTAAAAGATTTTATTTATTTATTCGACAGAGATAGAGACAGCTAGTGAGAGAGGGAACACAGGCAAGGGGAGTGGGAGGAAGAAGCAGGCTCATAGCAGAGGAGCCTGATGTGGGGCTCGATCCCATAACGCCGGGATCACGCCCTGAGCCAAACGGGATCACGCCCTGAGCCAAAGGCAGACGCTTAACCGCTGTGCCACCCAGGCGCCTCCACATATTAATCTCTTTAATGCAGACTTTACTCCTGAGTTTCATTCTGATTTGCATATCCAGTTGCCTACTTGACAAATTCCTCAGCATGTGTCCTGGATGTGTCAATTAATACGTCCAAAATGGTACTCCTCAAGTTTCTTTTGCCCGTTCTCACCATCTCAATAAACGGCACCATCAGCTTCTCAATTGCTTAAGCAAAAACCTAGGACTTATTTTATTTCTCCATCTCTTGCTTCCTCCCCCACCCCCTCACCTCTTCTTTCTCTTTCTGCTGCTTCTCTCTTTTTAAACTTTGTATGATGAAAGATTTTGAATACACACAAAAACAGGCAGAGTCATGAGCCCCCGTGTATACATCATCCAGCCTCAACACAACCATCAAGCCATGGTCAATCCTGCCCCATCCATAGCCTCATCCGCTTTCCCCTTCCACCCTGGGTATTGTTTTGAAGTAAACCCTAGACATGTCTGTTCATCAGTAAATATTTTAATATATTTCTTTAAAAGATACGTAACAAAAAATATAACCAGAATATCATTACACTTAAAAAAGTCTAACACAATTCCTAGGACTCATTTTTTGAGTTTCTTTTTCCCTTACTCCCATATCCAAGCTATCTCCAAGTCGCGCCAGCTCTGCTTCCAGATTTATCTTTATTTCGCGCACTTCTAGCACCTCCACGGGCACAGAGCAGGCCACAACCCTCGTCTGTCTGGCCCATTACAATAGCCTCATTACTGGTCTCCCCACAGCCACCCCCTGCTTAAAATCCTGTAGTGAATTCCCACCACCATTAGCATAAAATCCAAAATCCTTATGGAGGCCCAAAGGCCCTGCAGAACTAGCCTCTGGCCGCTTCACCCCATTCTTCTACCCTCACCAAGCTTGAGCTATGCAATCTTTCACTTCTCACGCTCTCTAACTTCTCTTTGCTTCAGTGCCTTTGAGCTTGTCATTTCCTTTGCCCACTATGCTCTCTTTCCTTGCAGCAGTCCCTTCCTCTCTCCTGCCTACTTAACTTTTCCTTAACTTTCAGGTCTTAGAGTGAAAGTGTCCCTTCCCTTCCCCCATCTAGGTCAAGAACTCTGAGCTCAGTTTGTAATTACCATTTGTTGCTGTTATTATCTGATTAGCTTCTGACAATAAGCTCCATATGAGCAAGGATTATGTCTTTTTTCCTTATCATCATATGTCCAGCACCTAGCGTGGTGCCTGGCAAGTAGAAGACACTGAAAACGAGACAGATAAACTAAAGGGACCCCATGAAAAGCTGCTTTTTCATCCCTTTTCCTGCTTCTATTCTTCGTAGGACCTACACTCCTGCCTTACACATGCTTTATAGAACAGATAATGTATGTCCTCCTTATAAAGGTCAAGGAGTTAATGATATCTTTGGACTCTTCCCACACAATAGGTAACATCTAAGGAGTGACCGGGTGGGCTTGTCAGAAACATTTTCCAAGACCAGTGACTCACCAAGATCCCTGGCTCCAGGGCATAAGTGACTCATGGAGGACACCTAAACACCTTGTCTTTGTTCCTGGATGCCTGAGAAAACACATTAGGACCACAATCATCAACAAACTCAGGACCCCAGGCAAAGATGAGACTCACTCTCCTTTCCTCTCCTAGTCTCCCAGACACTCTGTGTGTATCTACACTCTATGTCTTCAATAAGCTACTCTCACTTCCTCTCAGCTTGTATTTGATTCGCATCCTGTGCCAGGCAAAGATCCTCTTGGCTGGTGCTGCGTGACCCCCTCCTCCTTCCGGTCTTTGGACCCAGCCAGCCTGCATCAAAAACTCATGTGATCAATAAACAACAAATAGTTTTATCACAATTTATAACTGAAAAATTTTGTCAACATTTTAAAGCCTGCTGTTTCCTCTAGTGAATTAACTCTACATTGTCAGAAAGCATATTTTCCTCTTCATTGCCATATATACTCAGGGCCATTTCTAGTGTCGGTCTCAGAGATCACTCAACACATATTTATTGGATGGATGAATAAAAGGTCCATATCACTGATAAAGGGTCCATTTCATTGATAAATGTCTGTATCATTGAGGATCTTATATGTCAACCTAAGGAGTTTGGATCTTATCCTATAGGAAATGGGAAGGAGTCATATGGTCTGATGTCTTGTTGGAAGCATCTCTCTGATGACTGGATTTACAGGAAAAAAGACTGGAGCCTGGGAGACCAGCTGAGAGATGGTTTGCATTGACATCAGCTGTAGAAACGTATTTTTCCAGATATATCTCCTTCAGCAAGGGAAACAAAAGCAAACTTAAACTATCAGGATGACATGAAAATATAAAGCTTTTGCACAGGAAAGGAAACCATCAACAAAACAAAAAGACAACCCACTGAATGGGAGAAGATATTTGCAAATGATATATCTGATAAGGGGTTAATATCCAAAATACATAAGGAATTTATACAACTCAATGCAAAAAACAAAAACAAAAAAACAAAACACAAATAATCCCATTAAAAAGGCAGAAGTTATGAATAGACATTTCCCCAAAGAAGACATCCAAATGGCCAAAAGACACATGAAAAGATGCTTAACATCACTCATCATCAGGGAAATGCAAATCAAAACCACAATGAGATATTATCTCACACCTGTCAGAATGGCTAAATCAAAAACCTAAGAAAAAAACAAATGTTGGTGAGGATGTGGAGAAAAAGGAACTTTTGTGCACTGTTGGTAGGAATGCAAACTGGTGTGGCCACTGTGGAAAACAGTATGGAAGTTCCTCAAAAAATTAAAAGTAGAATTACCATATGACCCAGTAATTCTACTACTGGGTAGTTACCCAAAGAAGATAAAAACACTAATTCAAATGGTATATGTGCCCCTATGTTTATTGTAGCATTATTTACAATAGCCAAGATATAGCAGGAACCCAAGTTTCCAAAGATAGGTGAATGGATAAAGACGCTGTTATATATGTGTATATATATACACACACTCGTATATATACACACCACAATGGAATATGTGTATATATATATACACAATGTATATATACAATGGAATATGTGCGTGTGTGTGTATATACACACATACAATGGAATATTATTCAGCATTTAAAAGAATGGGATCTTGCCATTTGCAACAACGTGGATGGACCTAGAAGGTATAAGCGAAGTAAGTCAGAGAAAGACATATACCCTATGATTTCACTCATGTGGGGAATTTAAGAAACAAAACAGATGAACAAAGAAAAAAAAGACGCAAACAAAAAACCAGACCTTAAATATAGAGAATAGACTGATGGTTGTGGGGGGTGGGGGGGTTTGGGGGTAGAGGTGAAAGAGATAAAGGGGATTAAGAGTACTCTTATCATGATAAGCATGGAGCACTGTACAGAATTGTTGAATCACTGTATTGTACACCTGAAACTAATATAACACTGTGTATTAATTATATTGGAATTACATAAAAATTAGAAGAGATTAAAAAAAGAGATGATTTACAACGGTCCAGTGAATGGATAATGAAAAATGGAGCCGTAGTGGGGACAGAGACGAGATTTATATAGGAGGTGGTAAGAAGGAGCATTTTATTTTTCATTTACAAAATTTGGGTAAAATATGCATAATATACATAAATGTTACGATTTAAATCAACTTTAAGTATATAATTAGCAGCATTCATTTCATTCCTATTATTGTGCAATCATTGCCACCGTCCATCCCAATTTCTTGTTTTTTTCTTTTTAAGATTTTACCCACTTATTTGACTGAGAGAGAGAACACAATCAGGGGGAGCAGCAGTCAGAGGGAGAGCAGGGAGTACGATGCGGGACTCGATCTGGAGACCCCAGGACCATGACCTGAGCTGAAGGCAGACGCTTAACTACTGACCCACCCAGGAGCTCCAAAGATTTATTTATTTGGCAGGGGAGGGGCAGGGAGCTCTCAAGATGACTCCCCTCTGAGGGCATAGCCCCAGGCTGGGCTCAACCTCACCACTCTGCGATGAGGGCCTGAACTGAAACCAAGAGTCAGAGACGTAACTGACTGCGCCACCTAGGCGCCCTGTGAACATTTGTAATTCTTAACAGGCTGCTCTGAGACTTCTGACTCTGGTCACTGAAGGCAATTTACCAGAATAAGGACTTTTTTTTTTTTTTTTTAAGATGGTGAATTTGGTTTTGGCATGCTGGCTTGAAGGTGATATGCCCAATGAGCAGTTAAATATGTGAATCTGGAATTTTGAAGAGCATTTTAGGCTAGAGATAAATACTGGAGACCCATTAGCATAGAGGTTGGCTCTGGTTTGGAACTCTATTCCAGCAACTCTTCCTGTCCTTTCTGATTCAGTTGGATACATTGTAATTCCCCCAAGCCAAGCTCCTGGGAGCCATTCTTCACCCTCCTGTTCTTTCACTCCCGTCCGCATTCAATTCATCACTAAATCTTGCCGGGTGCTTCCAAACACCTTCTCAACACACCTTGAATCTGTCTCTCTCATCCCAACCGCCACTGCTGTAAATTCAGGCCCACATCATCTGGTTTCTGGACCATGAAAACAGCTGTCCAGTTTTGTCACCTTCAAATCCATTCTCCACACAGTCACCAAACATGATTTACCTAAAACACAAACATCACCATGCCATGCCCTTATTTAAAAATCGGAATTGTTTCCTCATTGTCGTCCATAGGATAAAGTCCAAGCTGCTTGCCACGGTAGAAAGGCCTTCTGTGATCAGCCCCCGGTTAACACCTCAGCTTCTTCTCTGAGGCCTTCTCCTTCGCTGATGTGCTTTGACACCCCAAGTGCGTGCAGTTCCCCTGCTACCCAGCTGTCTCACGCTGGAGCCTCTGCTGGGCGGGTCCCCTACACCTCACTTGGCTCACCGCTTCTCTTTGTCAGCTTCATTCAGGCTCTCCTTTGCCCAGAATGGCTTTGCTGCTGACTCCCCGATTCTGACACTGTCCTGGGCCTCTTTTCCCTCACACTATATACAGATACTATTGTTGTACTTACCATATTGTGCCAAAAATACCTATTTACGTGTCTGTCTCCTTTAAAAGCCCGTTGGCTTATGGAGCACAGGGACTATGTCTTATATGTTCCTATGGCCCCAGCACAGTAATAATCAGTCTTGTTTGCAGAATGAATGAATGCTGTAAAGGAACCAGATGTATGAGTAGTGAACAAAACACATATAGGAAACTTTCTAAGCAAGTTTTTATTTAAATTCCGGTTAGTTAACATACAGTATTAGTTTAGGGTGTACAGCGTAGTGATTCAACACATATATATAACATCCAGTGCTCATCACAACATACAGGAAACTTTTATGTGAAATTCAAAGCAGTATTGCATGTGATTAGTGCAAAATATGCATGGGACAGACTCCAAATTCTGTGGGCTGGAGTGAACTGTGAGGAAACAATTTCTCCTCTTCCCTTGGTGACGTTAGGGCTGTTGTTACTGTGAAATATTTCTTTTTTAATTTTGCAAAATGACAATAATTAGTATTCTAGAAGCTTGCTACTCAAAGTGTAGTCCCCGGGGGCACCTGGGTGGCACAGCGGTTAAGCGTCTGCCTTCGGCTCAGGGCGTGATCCTGGCGTTATGGGATCGAGCCCCACATCAGGCTCCTCTGCTGGGAGCCTGGTTCTTCCTCTCCTACTCCCCTTGTTCGTGTTCCCTCTCTCGCTGGCTGTCTCTATCTCTGTTAAATAAATAAATAAAATCTTTAAAAAAACAAACAAACAAACAAACAAAACAAAGTGTAGTCCCCGGACCAACACTATTGGCTTCATCTGAGTATTTGTTAGAACTGCAGTCTTGGGCCCCATCCCAGACCTGGTGAATCTAAAGCCACATCTTAACAAGGTCCCCAGGTCATTCTTATGTGTATTCAAGTTTGAGAAGCACTATCTTAAGAAACCACTTTATTGTCTGAAAAGGGGTCTGAAGCCTGTGAGCTCAGGTCCTTAGGCCCTCTTGCTCTTCCAGGAAGCAGTGCTGTTTAGGGCTTGGCTGGCTGGACATTCCAGAGCTTGACCTCAGGGAGGAGTGGTGGCAAAGGACTCGATCTAGCAGCTATGCCCACATAGTCAGGCCTAGAGACCGAGCCCCTCACAGGTGGGGTCAAACAGGAGCTGTCTGGGGCCTGAGACCAGGCTTGGGTGAATAGGGCCAAATGGAGTCCGGCCACGATTGGGCAGGGATGTGTGGCAGGAAGAGCTGGATGGAGGATCAGGGGCCTGGTCAGTGAGCAATGGTCAGGGCCAGAGGATCAGATGAGCCCATTCCTGGGGTTGGGGCAGGGACTGGGGCTGGGCACTCAGCTTCAGGAACGGGGCAAAGTGCAGGCTTGGAGTAAGGGTCAGAATGTTGAGTATAAACAGCTACTGGTTAACCCAAAGTGATAATTTACCCTTTGAAGGTGTGGCTGTGCTAAAATGTCTTGCTTTATCCTGCAGCTGGCAGACTTTCATCTTCAGTCTCCTGTGGTCATAAGGACAACTCACAGGGAGCAGGTGGTGGGGGGGTGGAGTAGCTGGGGCCCCCCAGCACCCCAGTGTGCTCTTGTTAAATATATATTTGTTGTGTAACTCCTGCGTGTACCTTCTTATGTTCAAATGTGATGTTTTGGTATATCACAGCAAAAATCATGGAAGCCATCAGATACGTGTTAGAATGCACACCGTGGTATGTGCTAAGTATCGACACCTGCCCTTTCCTTCTGTCAGGGAACAGAGTTGTGGATGAGAATTTGGACTTTGCACCTGGCCTGGGAGGGCTGAGGGACCAAGTAGAGGTACTGCGGGCTTGGGAAGAAGGCAAGTGTTCCTTAGCTCAGTCCTGTTAGGGTTATAATTTTGAAGGAATAGGGTCAAGATCTTAATATCAGGACAATATGTGCCTTTAAAAAAAAGATTTTATGCATTTATTTATTTGAGAGAGAGAGAGACAGAGAGCAAGCAAGTGGGCATATGAGCCTGGGGGCGGGGTGAGGAGGGACAGAGAGAGAGGGAGAAAATCCCAAGCAGATGTCCCCTGAGCATGGAGCCTGATGTGTGGCTCACGACCCTGAGATCATGGCCTGGGTGGAAATTAAGAGCTGGACGCTTAACTGACAGAGCCACCCAGGAGCCCCAGTGTATGGTTTCCTAATATGAAACTGGATTTTATGGATTTGGGAGAAAAATTAATCCTCACTAGAATCAGGTATGCTTGCTTTTGAGTAAGGGACAGGCGGGGCTAGGTAGGGAGAGAGAGCTGTGTGATCAGGCTCACAGAAACCCCAAAACGTGGAGGTGTGGGGAAACCAGAGATAGGGGACAGATCGGACCACCGTGCCCTAGGCGTGCAGGGTGGGTCGTGTGGGGTGGGTGTCTTTATGATCATCACCTGTGACCAAAAAAGAATAACCAGACCCTAAAAAGGAAGTAAGCCATGGAAGGTGTTATCAATAGAGATGTTAAAGGATTTAAGTTCCTTGGTTAGCTTTTTATAAAAGCCCAACCCTAAAGGCCCCCGCTGGCAACCCTGTCGGAACCCCTCTCACTCTTGAGAGCTTTTTCTGTATCTTCACTTAATAAACTTCTATTGCTTTACTCACTCTCCGTTGTGGGTGAGATTCATTCTTCGGCTCCGTGAGGCAAGAACCTCGCTCCCCCGCTTCCCTGTAGGTGAATCGTGAGGAAACTGGCTACAGCGCACAACGCCTACTTCATTCACGAAATCAGAGGTAATTCGGATCTGGTAAAATCTGAACGGAGGAAATTTTCTGTTAGCATTTGGCTACAATCTGAAGTTTGAACATGGGTAGAGAGAGAGGAAGGGTCCACAAGAAACCTTTCCTCCTGAAGACCTAGGTCTAGAAGGACTCTTGCTTGTACGATACTAGGGAATGATTTATTTAGATAAAGCATCTCTTCTAGGCTTCTTCTGGACTGCTCTGTAACAGCTCCCTCCTAACAGAGGGGTGCAGCACCCCATTAGAACACAGGAGATGATTCCCCCCCCCCCCCGGGAAGCCCAGAGAGGCAGGAGGCTGTGACCAGGGGCTGAGACGCCGCCGTGAGTTGGGGACCACGTACTTCTCACCTCTTTGGGTTCGTGGGGGAGGAACCACCACTTTGATATGCTGAGCTGTAGGCGGCTCTCCTGGCAACAGAGGACTCATAGTTGGTGCGACTTAGCTGAATTCTCACTTGCTCCCACTGGGAAGCAAAGAACTCCCCAGCAGCACAGAAAGGAGGAGCCTTAGTACTAGTGGAACCAGGAAAACTACAGGGCCTGGGCCTTGTATCCATGAAGGGCCTCAAGTATAGCCTTCACCTTATTGCCAAATAAGGTCCCATTGTCTTTGTGTTTATTGATTGTATTCAAAGTTTTGGTTGGTAAAGTATATCAATATTTTAGTAACTCTGTTCTGGCATTTCTTTGTTTTTTATTATACCCGGAGCCTGGAAAACGAAGAGGGCTAGTCTTCTTTCAGTCTCTGAGTGGCCCTGCCTGCCACATCCAGGTTGTAGATAGAATGTGAAGTCAGTTATGACAATTATAGAAAGTTACTCATGGTTCTATATGTTGTGAAACACTGTGAAAATTGTATTTCCTCCTTGCAACCTAGGCACTAAAAAGAATGGAAAGCCATGAGTGCTAGTCTTTGGGACCAACTTACTAATACCACAAAAGCTGGTGACTCACTCCTCACTCATCCCAACAGTTCCAGTCCTACCCAGTTCCTGAGGTACTCCCTGTCAGCGCTGGCCCTGGTCTCCCAACATGGTTATTGCACCCCCGCACCCCAAAAACCATGGCCGTGGGGAAACAGAGGGCTCATCCTGAGGTTTTATGACTCTGGGATCTGGCAAAAGGCAGACGTGAAGTCCTTGAAATCTTTTTTGGTTCCATTGTTTCTTCAGGACCCACTCCCTTCTGAGACCCCAGGGAACTATGAAGGAAATGTGATTAAAACTAAGGACAGGAGGGAGGCGCCTGGGTGGCACAGCGGTTAAGCGTCTGCCTTTGGCTCAGGGCGTGATCACGGTGTTCTGGGATGGAGCCCCACATCAGGCTCCTCTGCTATGAGCCTGCTTCTTCCTCTCCCACTCCCCTGCTTGAGTTCCCTCTCTCCCTGGCTGTCTCTATCTCTGTCGAATAAATAAATAAAATCTTTAAAAAAAAAAAAAAAACTAAGGACAGGAGGAAGTGCTTCTGGAATGGTGGAGTAAAGACCTCCGAAAACATGTTTTTCCATGAAAGCAATAAGAACACTGACAAAAATTGTCAAAATTGAGTGTTTCAGAACTCTAGAAATTAACCAAAGGCTTACAACCCAAAGAGCATTTTTTTAAAGAAAAATGGCGAAATCTTGCAAGTACAGTGAGTTTTGTGGTGTTTTAACTCTCCCTATTCTTATTGTCTTTCCCGAGCTCCACATAGCCTTGAAACCAGTGGCCTTGGATCCACAGTAACTGCAAAACCCAGAATCCTAGCAGCTACTGGAAGGGGTAGAATGGGCTTGAGCTCCCAAAAGAGCTGCTTTCCAGAGGATTGTCACTCGTTGACTTGTCTGAAATATCCCTGGGAAAGCCCCATTTACAGGGCTTCTCTTTATGTGTTCAGTGAGGAAATCTCTACCAGTAGGGCATTGGTTAGATAATCAGTGGCAATATTTAAAAATTGCTGCTGCCTGATGTGGCAGTCTTATGGGGCAAACAAGGGGCTGGCTAAAATCTTGAAAGGAGAATTTGGGGATGTCTATAAGGGGCTTTGAAAATCTCTTATTCTATCCTGAGGGTCTAGAATGCAAGGTAGCGGTACACAGCTGCACATCTCTCACCTCCGGCTGACCTAGGGAATCCATACAAGCAGGAAATGCAGACGAAGTGGGAGTTGTAAACTGCTGGAGAGTCAAAGCTATGCCACAACACACACACACACAGCGCCTCAGCAAAGTGGGGAGATTTAATGGTCAAGGCACTGAAGGAAATCTCTGTTTGATCATTAGCTCCCTGCTAAGCTGGCCAAGCAGAAACTCAGATGGCCACACGTAACAAAGAATATAGACTTCACAGAATTAGTCCAGGAAAGTCACTAAATAAACAACGGTAACAAACGGCAACAACAAAACTCCCCAAGGATGTGGGAATCCGATTTTTAGAGCTGCCACATAATATTATTTAAAATGTCCAATTTTCAACAAAAAATTATGAGACATGCAAAGAAACAGGAGAGTATGGCCCATCTACAAGGAAAAGGAAAAAAAAGCAATAAATAGGATTGCTAAAGAAGTCCAGATGTTGGACACATAGTATTCTCTTATAATCTTTTTTATTTTTTAAAAAGATTTTATTTATTTATTTGTCAGAGAGAAAGAGAGTGTGTGTGTGAGAGCACAAGCAGGGGGAGCAGCAGGCAGAGGGAGATGCAAGGAGCAAGGAGCCTAATGTAGGACTCGATCCCAGGACCCTGGGATCATGACCCAAGCCGAAGGCAGAGGCTTAACCGACTGAGCCACCCAGGCGCCCCTAAGCTTTTTTTATTTCTGTAAATTTAATAGTAATAGCTTCTCTTTCATTCCTGATTTTAATACTTTTATTCTTTTTCTTGGTCAGTCTAGCTGGAAGTTTGTCCACTTTGTTGATCTTTTCAAAGACTCAACTTTCTGTTTTGCTGATTTTCTCTATTTTTAAAAATTCCCACTTCATGTATTTCAACTTAATGTCTATTATTGCCTTCACTATAGAGTGAATCCCATATTCCTATAAAATATTTTTCTTGGTCTCCATAATAACTTCTGTTTTAACCTCTACTTTTGCCTGATATTAGTAGAGCCACCTAACAACAAATACAGGAAGCCAAACCTGGCGGAACTGGAGGCAGAAATAGACAAGTGAACAGTAATTTCTGGAGACATCCACACTCCACTTTCAATAATGGACAGGACAGCTAAAAGGAAGATCAACTGAGAAACAGAACAGATGAACACCACTATAAACCAGCCAACAAGTGCTGGATGTGGAGAAATTAGAACCATCATTTATTGCTGGCCTGAACATAAAAGGGTGCAGTTATTTTGAAAAACTGGCAACTTGTCAAACTACTAAACTTAGAGCTATCATATAACCCAACCATTCCATTCATAGGTTTATACACCAAGGGATTTAAAAACCAAATGTCCACACAAAAGCTTGTACATGAAAGCTCATAGCAGAATTATTAATAATAGCCCCAAAGTGTAAACAACCCAATGTCTATAAACTGATGAATGGATAAGTAAAATATGGCATCTCCACATAATGGAATATTTCTTGGCAATAAAAAGGGTTGAAGTACTGATGATATGGACAAAACCTGAAAAAATTATGTGGAATGAAAGAAACGAGGCACAAACCCCCCCCCCATACTTTGCATGATTCTATAATGTAAAATGTCCATAATAGGCAAATCCATAAGAAAAATACCAGATTGGGGCGCCTGGGTGGCACAGCAGTTAAGCGTCTGCCTTCGGCTCAGGGCGTGATCCCGGCGTTACGGGATTGAGCCCCGCATCAGGCTCTTCCGCTGTGAGCCTGGTTCTTCCTCTCCTACTCCCCCTGCTTGTGTTCCCTCTCTCTCTGGCTGTCTCTATCTCTGTCGAATAAATAAATAAAATCTTAAAAAAAAAAAAAAGAAAAATACCAGATTACTTATTGCCAGAGGCTGGGGGAAAAGGAGAACAGGGAGTGACTGCTTTGGGGCCTAGAGTTACTTTCCGAAATGATGAAGATGTTCTAAAATTAGATAGCGGTGATGGTTACACAGCCCTGTGAATATACTAAGAAACAAACAAAAGCAACCACTGAATTGCATATTTTAAATAAGCAAATTTTTATGGTCTATAAATTATACTTCAATAAAGCTATAAAAATAATAAAAATAAAACGAGGTCCCTTCTTTGCCTCTCCACATTAAAAAGAAAATAGAAGCAATGATTTCTACTGTGGGATCAGTGGTTCTCAGTGATTTTGTCCCCCGAGGGACATTTGGCTATATCTGAAGACATTTCGTTTGTCACTGTTTTGGGGAAGGGTGCTCCTGGCGTCTAGTGGGTAGAAGCTGGGCATGCTGGGAAACATCCTAGGATGCACAGGACATTCACCAAAGAATTATCTGGTTGCAACCATCAGTAGAGCCAATGTTGAGATCAAGCCTAGATCAAGCTCTATCAAGACAGAGCGGGTTGGGGCGCCTGGGTGGCACAGCGGTTAAGCGTCTGCCTTTGGCTCAGGGCATGATCCCGGCGTTCTGGGATCGAGCCCCCACATCAGGCTCCTCTGCTATGAGCCTGCTTCTTCCTCTCCCACTCCCCCTGCCTGTGTTCCCTCTCTCCCTGGCTGTCTCTCTCTCTGTCAAATAAATAAAAATAAAATATTAAAAAAAAAAAAAGACAGAGTGGGTACCCCGCCTCTCCCCACAATCCCAGAGGTCCTTTGGTGTGATGCCCTCTCCTGTGTTGAGGGCAGTTATTACAACCCATCCTGGGTAACTCACTCTCGAGGCAATGCAAGGATGTGAACCACAGTCCTCTCTCTAGGAGTGTCCTGGGGCAAAGTTTCTGTCTGGTCCTGGCTCCGAGAATAATTGTACTGCCCTGAGTAGCCTGTCTATGTTTTATCTCATGGACACCATGAACTCTGGAACTGATCAGACTTTCCTTTTTTGATTGGCTGCCAAACCGTTTCGGCCAGACTTGTGGCTCACCCTTAAGAAGGGCATAGGTCTGGGGCGCCTGGGTGGCACAGTGGTTGAGCGTCTGCCTTCGGCTCAGGGCGTGATCCCGGCCGTTATGGGATCGAGCCCCACATCAGGCTCCTCTGCTGAGAGCCTGCTTCTTCCTCTCCCACTCCCCCTGCTTGTGTTCCCTCTCTCACTGGCTGTCTCTATCTCTGTAGAGTAAATAAATAAAATCTTTAAAAAAAAAAAAAAAAAAGAAGGGCATAGGTCTTCCATTTTGGTTTTTAGTTTCGTTCCTGGCTCCATCTTACATCCTTACTTTTCTTTTTCTTTTTTAAAAATTGTCCTTTCTTTCTATTTCTTTCCTTTGTTCCCACATTTAGTTTTTGCCATCTTGTGGTGTTTGATCTGTCCTGGTGAGGTCTTCATGTTGTGCGACAAGAACCAAGACGGGATATTAACACATGGAAGTAGTGAGTCTCTCTGCAGCTCTGGGGTGGAAGTGGGAGGGAGGAGGCAGATAATCAGGTGGAGTTGTGTTGGTGTTACAGGGGCATAGTGAAGACTGTGGGCAGGGAGCAATGACCATCCCCAAAGGGTTCACTGGTCCATGTTCCAGAAGCCAGGCTCAGTGGTGAGGGCATGAGGAAGTAGGGGACCTCTTAGAGGAGGTCAGCTGTTCCTGGTTGCTGCGTGGGATGCTGTGGCCTCTTGGTGTTGGAAGGAGCTGGGCTTTCAGAGGTCATGTAACCGATGTGGGGACAGAGCTGGCAGGTGAGGGGGCCCCATGATGGGCAGGACTGGGTGGCACATTAGGATGTCCTGGACCGGGAGCCAGGGATTTGGCTTCTAGATTTCAAGTCCCAGTTCCACTCTTGTTGGACAAGTGACTTTGCTGTCACATGGTTCCTTAGTTTTCCCATTGTTAGAACACTGGAGTAATGGCTGTTAGGCCTGTCTCTGGGGTCGACGTGAGGACCGAATGAGATAATGAAAGGAAATTGCTGAAGAGCTCTATTCATTGCTAGGCTGCCAACTTTTTCCTTTTTTTAAATGTTGAGGGACAAAAGTCATCGTGGAACTGTGGTGGCTGTGATTACTGCTGTGCTTGCCAAGTCGTGCTCCTCTGGAGCAGGAAATTGCTGTTGCCGAGGCCCTGGGGACCGTGGAGCTGGGAAGCAGGCCTGAGGGAAACGGAGAGACACGGCTGACATGAGGGAATTAATTAAAACTTACACAACACCCACGGGGAGAAAGCGTTTGTTAATCATGCCATACATACATCTGGGGGGTTGCAAGTTACTGCTTAGGCTTTTAAAGTGAGAAGTGTCTCGTGGGGTTGGAGAGACCGGTCCTGGGCCCCCGCCTCTTTCTCTTGGGAACTCTTAGCACCTATGAGATCTTCGCTCACCAGTTTTCCCTACAAAGAGAAAGCTTGCCTCAGGAAAGTCAAGAAGATTGGGGGTTCAGGGTGAATGGAGTTCCTAGACTTTGTGTTCTTTCATGATCTCCACAGGGAAGCCCTAGTTTCTTGGGTCTAATCGTGATGTGTTCAGCGGCACCTTGAGGTCAGTTTCATTGTCTGACCTTTGTGGGGTTGGCCAACAGTTCATTTTCCTTCTCCTTGGCCCTCCTCATGTCCCCCCATGAACACACCCCCCAGATGCCAAAGCCAACCGATTTCTATTTGCACCTGAATAAACACGTGACCAAGAAAGCCCTCTCCTGCCCTTGAGGTCTGTGACAGGAGGGTCTCCTGAGCCTTCCATTCACTGAAAGTAAGAACTTTCAAGGTATTTTTCCTTAAGTCCCATACTTTCTCCAATCTGGGTATCCTTTTTTCTTATGGTTTTGAAATTTTATTGTCTTCCCAGGCCAGGGTGGAAATGGGTATAGTAAACTCACCTCTATCTCTCTGATTCATGGGGCACAGCGCTGGCTTTGATTCTCCACCAGACATTGCGCTGTTTTCAAACATTTTGTTCTTGAATTCTCACAACAACCCCAAGAGGTAAGAATTATTTTTATTTTACAGATGAGAATATCAAGTCTCTGAGAGGTTAAACAACATGCCCACGGTCACTCACCCACTTGTAGGTGGTGAAGCCAGGAATATTTTTTTTTAATCTTCTTGACGTAGTTTATTTTTTTATTTTTATTTTTTTTATAATTTTTTATTATGTTATGTTAGTCACCATACAGTACATCCCTAGTTTTTGATGTAAAGTTCCATGATTCATTAGTTGCATATAACACCCCAGTGCACCATGCAATACGTGCCCTCCTTACTACCTATCACTGGTCTATCCCATTNGATGCTTCATTAGTTGCGTATAACACCCAGTGCACCATGCAATACGTGCCCTCCTTACTACCTATCACTGGTCTATCCCATTCCCCCACTCCCCTCCCCTCTGAGGCCCCCAGTTTGTTTCTCATAGTCCATATCTCTCATG